>NC_050575.1:238808130-239146880 GCF_011100635.1 Trichosurus vulpecula | reverse complement strand
TACTTCCAGGCAGAAACTGCCAAATCAACAAACAAGTCCTGGAAGGAGCTATGTCTGTGGAGGCCTCAGCTTCAGGAACTTTTGCTTCAGATTGCCCAGCCTTTTACAAACTTGACATGGTCCTGGGTTGTGGCTGTGGATGCCAAGGAACGATACACAATGAGTGAGTGCAGTCACAGAAGGCTGGGACCCTACTGAGCATTTGTGAGCATTTGTGGAGTGCCTGGTTTTGGTTGCAGGGAAGAAAGGTAAGCTGAAGCTTTCAGTTGCAGGAGGAACTACAGGTAACAAGAGCATTTGCAGTGGTAGTGTTAAAGGAAGTCAGGAGGTCCTGGTTGTGGTTCAATGGCAGAGGGAAATACCTGAAGTCAAGACCCTGAATAGAGCTTAGAAAACTACAGCACACTACACACATGGAGCTTAGAAAACTACACACACACATACACACAGACACCACACTTGAAGCATCATGTATTATCCCACACACCTTGGGACTGGAGCTGGCTTTTACAAAAAGTTAACAGAAAATAAACTATCAAAAATATTAACAATAATAAGTAAGCAGAAGAGAAAGTATCCAACCATAGTTAGCTACTATGATGATAGAAGAGATCTGGGTTCAAACTCAGAAGAAGATAGTGAAGTTAAAACAGCTATTTCTATCTTAATGAAAAGATGCAAAATGGTCACAAGTCCCAAAAAGAGATTTTTGAAGAGCTTAAGAAGGACTTTAAGAATCAAATAAAGAGAGGTTAGAGGTTGAGGGAAAATTAGGGAAAAAATAAGAGCAATGAAAGAAAATCAAGAAAAATATGAAAAATTCAAACAATTGGAAAAGGAGATCCAAAAAAATACAGAAGAAAATAACTCCTTAAAAACTATAATGAGACAACGGAAGCTAATAATTTCATCTTGTGAAGTATCTCGTTAGAAAAATAACTTAGTGTAATATCAATTAAGTTGGGACTTTTTACTGTTTTAGAATGATAGATTAATTAAGTGTCTTTGATTGAGCATTACTAGGTGCAAAGCCCCAGGCCCAAACCCCTATCTACTAGGTGCTAAGCCTGTGTGGGCATGAAGCCCTCAGGGTCCTAAGGTGAGTTGCTAAGACCAGAGCCAATAGTAGGAGCCTGAGTTCTAGTCACTCATATGACATTTGATGATGGCTAAAGAGTGTATAAAAAGAGAGAACAGAGGTATTTGCTTGGAGGCTCTCACTCCAGGAGTTACAGCACTCTGGGCAGCCACTCTAAGGGCCTCCTCGCTGAACTTAGATGTTGGTAACTATGAATTGTATTTGGTCTGTTTATTAATGTATGTTTGTAATTTGTTTGTATTTACTCTGAAGTTCAGGGTCCTGGCTTTTTGCCCCAAACTAAGTGAATGATATTTGTATGTTGGATTGAGTGGTTGCTCTAGATGGCTACTAAACTCCTTTTTCTGGCTATTAGATTTCATTTTTATGAATTTCAGATTGTTAACCTCTTAGCGCTACTTTCCTTAGTAAAGCAGATCTAAAGAATCTGTGCTTACAGCATTCTTATTGTTGGGCTTGTGTTGCTTTTTCACCCCCACAGCAGCTGCTATCCATATTACTGCAACACTTACCTAGAGAAAATATTGAGGAGAGACAATATAAGAATTGTTGGCCTACCTGAAAGTTATAATAAAAAAGTCTAGATCTTATACTGCAAGAGAATATCAAGAACAATTGGCTTGAACTTTTAGAATAAGAGGGTACAATAGAAATAGAAAAAATAATCTTCCAATAACCACCTAAAAGAAATCTCAAGTTAAAAACTCACAGGATCATCATAGCTGCTTCAAAGCTCCCAGATCAAGAAGAAACTACTACTAGCAACTAGAGAAAAAAATAAAACAATTAAAGGATCTGAAATCATGTAACATATTATTCTAGAAGGCAAAAGAGCTAGGACTACAACCAACAGTGACCAACCCAACAAAATTAAACAATATATTTCAAGGGAAAATCACTTTCCAACGAAATAGAGGGAATTCAAGTTTTCATAAGGAGAGGACCAGAATTTAACTAAAAAAGGATCTCTAATGTCAAGACCCAAGAGAAGCATAAACAGCTAAAAATAGAAAATAATACATAAGAGATTCAATGGAACTGAACTGTTTATAACCCTAAGGGTGAAAAAAAGGAGTACAATGAGTGTAGAAAGAAGGGAGAGGTAGAATGGGGTAAATTATTTCCAATAAAGAGGTATGAAAACATTAAAGTGGAGGGAAAAATACGAGGATGGCAAATGGGCATCGATTGAATCTTACTCTCATCTACAAAGAAGCAAAAATATACACAATAAATGAAGATATAAATCTATCTTACCTGACAGGAAAGTAGAAGGGGAGGAGATTAAGTAAAGGGGGGGTGGGGGATCTGACAGAAGAGAGGGCAGACAAGATGAAGTAGTAGAGAGAAGCAAAGCACCGTCAAGGAGGGAAAGGATGAAAGGAGAAAAAGGACAAACAGGAGAAAAATAGGATAGAGGCAAATACACAGCTAGCAATCATAACTGAATATGAATGGGATGAATTCTCCCCTAAAACAGAAGTGGGTAACAGAGTGGATGAAAAACAAAAATCCTATAATACGTTGTTTACGAGAAATACACTTGAAGCAGAAAGACATAAACAAAGTAAAGGTAAGGGACTGGAACAGAATCTATTATGCTTCAGCTGAAGTAGGAAAAAAAGCAAGGTGAGAAATCCTGATCTCAAACAAAGCAAAAGTAAAAATAAACCTCATTAAAATAGAAAAGGAAGGAAACTACATCTTTCTAAAAAATACCATAGACAATGAAATGATATCAATACTAAATATATATGCACCAAGTGGTATAGCATTCAAATTCTTAAAGGAGAAGTTAACTGACTTACAGGTTCATGAACAAATAAGAGGTAGAGAACATAAGAAAATTTAAAATACATAATTTTGAATATATTAAATTAAAAAGTTTTTGCACAAACAAAACCAATTCAACAAAGATTTGAACTAAAACAGAAAGCTGGGAAACAGCTGTCTGGCAGAAATTGGGTATAGGTCAATATGTTACACCACTTACTAAGATAAGGTGAAAATGAATATATGATCTAGATGTAAAGAGGATACAATAAAGAAAGTAAAAGAATGTGGAACACATTACCTATCAGACATATGGATAGGAGAAGAATTTATGAATAAACAAGAGATAGAGAGCATCATTAAATGTAAAACAGATCATTTTGACTACATTAAATTAAAAAGGCTTTGTATAAATAGAAACAACATGGCCAAGATTTGAAGGAAAGCAGAAAATTGGGGAAATAATTATAGACCATTGCTTGGATAAAGGTCTCATATCTCAAATATATAGAGAACTTCATCAAATTTATAAGAAAATAAGTAATTCTCTAATAAATAAATGATTAAATTATATGAATAGGCAGTTTTGATGAAGCAAACAAATCAGAGTGGAAGGGATGTTAGAGCACATTTCTTTCAAACAAACAACCAAACAAATAAATAAAAGAATAAAGAAAGAAGCTGCTTATTTCAGGTAGTTTGAAAATGGAATATGCCAAGTTTGTCAGTGAGGGGAAGGTATTTTGAATTTGGGGGACCTTCCCAGAGATATTTTATTCATCCTAAATAGGAAACCATTTCTTGTAAAGGACAAGCTTGTAACTACTGTTCCTATGTTTGGTACAGTGTGAAGACCACATGATTTGAAGGCAAGAGAAACCTGATTTTTTATCTTACATCTAATACTTATTAGCTATAGAGTCATAGTCAAATCACTCAATCTTTTTTAACTCTATGTTTCATTATCTATAGAATGGAGAGTGATACCTGTAGTCCATACTTGGTTGTGAGAATGAAATTAAATAATATATGAAAAACAGTTAGAAAAATCAAGCCATAACCAAGAAATGGTTATGACGATGATGATGACAATGGTTTTCTCTCTTCTTTGGAAAATGCATGCTACTGTTGTATTAAATATCCTTCTGTTACTTTAATTATTGAACCATTACCTTTCATATAATTATGTAGGTAGCAATAATAAGGAGACTTGTAATAGGAATAGTGAAGTACTGTATGTAGATAGCAATAATGAGGAGACCTGTGATAGGAGTAGTGAAGTACTGTGACCAGACTCTTTTTGTATTACATTGGAATTTTTAATTTCCATGGATGGTGAGCTTTATAGATTTCTTAGGAACAGCATTGTGTTTGGGGAAGAACACCTCATTTGGAATGAGATTTCATGAGTTTGACTTCCAATTTTTCCGTTTACTATGTGTGGAATATTGATCCGATCCATTCACCTCTCTGATTCTCAATTCCCTTCATTTCTGAAATGAATGACCTGAAAGAGATATGCTCTAGCATCCCTCCCAACTCTGATATTCTGTGTTCTATGTTCTAATTCCCTTCTACTTTTAGAATTCAATGAGCTTACAGTATCTTTGGGTGAGGTCTGCTGAATAACTGCTTGTCTTGCCCTTTGGGAGAAGAAAAAAGATTTATACTGAAAGTCAAGCAAATTATATTAACATGTTTATGAATTTTGTGGCCCCAGAAAAAAGCTAATTCTCACATATTTAATTTGTAGTAATATGAAGCACTTGCTGTATATCCTATTAGCAGACCTCCTAATAAAATTCTCTTTTTTCAGCTACAGGGCATCCGTAGGCATTTTGCTAAGCATTCCTTCTTTGCTAAAGTGACCTGTTGGCTTTATTCTTCTTCTGTGAAATGTCCTGGGTCACCACATTAGAGTTTCAAAGATGGGTAATTGGAAGATTGACTCTTTTAACTCTACATTAATAGCTAATTCTGCCTGTCACTCCAGTGTTCAACTTTGGATGTAGTCAACTCCATTTCCTTATATAAATTCATGGTTTTCATAAACTGGAAGCATTTCTGTTAGTGTATTATTTCTCAGAGAAAGGCACTTGTTTGGTGCAAAGGGGTTCAATGAAAGGCCAATAATCAAATATGGGGAAGGGGGGAGGAACAAAGAAAGGGGAAATTCTGTCTCTCTGTCTCTCTCTGTCTCTCTGTCTCTGTCTCTGTCTCTATCTCTCTCTGTCTCTCTCTCTGTCTCTCTCTCTCTCTCTCTCTCTCTCTATATATATATATATATATATACACACACACACACACACACACACACACACACATCTTGGCTTTCCATTGGAGAGCAATAAAAATAGCTGTGAATGTTATCATTTTCAAAAGGGGACTAGGAACCCAGAGATGTGATCCAAATATCAAGTGAATGCCAGTATACAGAAATGTGAGATAAAGACCCCTGATAGGAATGTGATTAGGCATTATTATCGGCTACCCTACAGAGTGGCAAGCAGCCAATCGAGCATTCAGAGTTTGCTGTCCATCTGGCTAGCCCTGGAAAGCTTGCCTTCAATCTTTGTCAAAAAAATCCAAGAGTTACCCAGGCCTGCCTGTCAGATGTGGGGATGAGCATTTGCCTAAAGCTGAGTTCATCTTAAAAACTATTTTCTTTGTCAGAGAAATGAAGTTAGGCTCTTTGCTAAAAATGATAACATTGGAACATCTGCCTTTTTTCTTCATTTCAACTGTCTTAAGAGCTTGGTTTGTAGCTCCTTCTTCTGTGCTCACAGCTGGTACTTAAAGCCTGCATAGCTTCTCTTATACTTGAGATGCAGAAGCAGAATACATATGTATGTATATTTATATATATATATATATATATATATATATATATATATATATATATATGTGTGTGTGTGTGTGTGGGGGGGGTATATATATATATATATATATATATATATATATATATATATATATATATACACATAGATATGTGTGTGTGTGTGTATGTGTGTGTGTCATCTCTCAAGGTTCCATCATCTTCCTGGACTTCTCATTTGCTAACTCATTCAGTTATTTCCAATTCTTCCTGACCCTATGAACCATGTCACACTAATACTGTCTGTGGAGTTTTATTGACTGAATTCTAAGAGTTAGGTAGGTCCTGGGTTAAGAAACCTTGCTCTATTTTCATTGTTATTCAGTGGTTTCAGACATGCGATTCTGTATGACCCCATTTGGGGTTTTCTTGGTAAAGATACTGGAATGGTCTGCATTTGCTTTTCCAGCACATTTTACAAATAAAGAAAGTGTGGTAGACAAGGTCGCATATCTAGGGAATGAGGATGTACTGGAACTCAGGACTTTCTGACTCCAGATCAATACTCTATCCACTGAACCATCTTGCTGCCTCCCCATTAATCTTAGTGGTATAGAAATGTAAGTTATACTGATGATGTTTATTTTGTGTTATTTGACATCACTACTGAGGGCATAGATATAGAGTTAGAAGGGTCTTGAAAAGTAGTCCAAACCCCTCATTTTATAGAAGTGGAATATGATGCTCAAGGGAAGTTAAATGATTTGCCTAAGGTCATTAATGAAATTAACATTAGATTTAAGACTTGAACTCAGTTCTTCTGACTCCAGATTCAGAACTCTTTCCACAGTACCACAATGCCTCCTTTGGCCCATGATGACAAATCAATACCACAGTCTGAGATGAGTCAAACGTGCAGTTTACTAAACAACAATTGAAAAAGAAATAGAATGGTTGAGTTATCTGCTGTAATATGAAAAATTAAAAAAAATCTAAATACAAGAATTAGGAGATAAAAAAGATCATAGAATTTAAGGTTGTAAGAAACTTTAGAGATATATTTCAACCTTTTCTTCTTAGAAATAAGGAAACAGAGACTCAGAAAGTGTAAAGTGTAAAGTATTCTCCTTATGACCACCCAGGTAAAAAGTATTATTCTAAAATGGGTGTCTACACCACACTGATGTCATCAATTTAAGTGTGTGGCTAGTTATAAAATGAAAATGAGATAAGTAGACACTCCCAGTTTTAAATAAGCACCAATCAGATTTTAAAAGAGCAAACCAAAAGCTTTTTGGTTTATTGTTAATTAAGGACTCAAGGAAGAAAAAAAGGCATGAGAATATTGCAGAATGCAAAGTTATGGACAGCCTGTGCTTGTGCCAGCAATGATGAGATGAAGAATTCATCAAAACAGAAAAGAATTAAAATGCTTCTACCTTATTGTTGTTCTCCTTGTGTTGACTCTGAAGACAAAGGAGGCAGCTTGATGCAGAAAGAACACAGTATTCTGAATCAAGAGATTTCTATTCTAGATCCTGACTCTGACATTAGTTATTCTATGATCTTGGGCAACTCAACTTATTTTACTCCTCTAGACCTGAGTTTCCTCATCTGGTGGTTGGACGACTTGCTGTCTAAGGTGTCTTCCAGCCAAGGGTGTGCCCCAGCCACATTGAACTGGCTCATGAGCATTGCATGTTAAGTTTTCAGTGTGAACATTTATACCTTGGAAATCAGCAAACTTTGCAACTCAAGGCTTGATTTATGGTTTGGATGATTGTCCATGAATAAGAAAGTGATGGAGAAAATGTTGATGAAAAGTAAACTTAAAATTGTGGAATAGAACCTTCTTTTTTTATCCTTTGGAGAACACATAAACATTTACTGGTGTACCCTTCATAAAGCTCAAGTGATACTTGGAATGGTGATAGAACTAAAATACACAAGTTAAAAGTTTCCTTAAAAACTGACTGAGGCTAAATGTAGATTGAGAGAGCAGATTCCTCCCCTCCTCCCCTCCCCCACCCCTGCGCAAGAGGTAAAATAATACCTTAGGGCAAAATAAGTGAGGGTAAAAATAAATAGGAATTAGGGCACAACTCAGGTCTTCCTGGAACAATTGGAGAAGATCAGAAGAAAAATCCCAGGACTAAGTTTGGTCCCTGTGAAGACCCTCCAGGTGAGGGTCCCAGTTAACAACAAGCTGCAAGCTGCTTAAACAACAAAGGGCAAGCCCTGGGGATAGCAGGATTGGGAGGCCAGCTAGGCCCAAACCACCAGAACTTTCACCCCCAGGATAGTGAGGAGAATTGGGTTCTGAGCCAGGGAAATCTAGGGAACCTCTGCTAACAAGGAATGCCAGACCCAGCTAGGCTGGGGAGAGTTGCAACAGAAAGAAGGAACAAGCACAGTCCTGGTGAATGCAAAAGCAGAGGGGCAGAATGGCCCTGGCTGTGGGGGCACTTACAGGAGACTGGAGGTTTGGCCTTGCTTCCAGGCTAGAGGGGAGACCTAAGGATCTGGGACAAGAGGCAAAATCCCCCATTTCTCAGGGATGAAAGTGATTACAACAATTAAGCTATTAGTACAAAAAAGAAGCACAGGCATAGGAGTATGAATCCAACCATAGAAAGTTATGATGTGAATAGAGAACACTGGGATTCATCTTCAGAGGAGGATATGGCAGCAAAGGAACCAACTTCTACACCAAAGAGTAATTTAAAATGGTCACTTGCCCAAAAAGAATTCATAGAAAACTTTAAAAAATACTTTAAAAACCAAATGAGAGAGATGGTATAAAAACTTTTCAAAAAAGAATAATCCAAGAAAATCAAGATTATGAAAAAGTCAACCAATTAGAAAAGGAGATCCAGAATCTTAAGGAGGAAAATGATATCTTGAAAATTATAATTGGGCAGGACAAGCCAGTGAAGTTATAAGGATCAAGAAATAATTAAACAAAATATGAAGAATGAAAAAAAATATGAGAGAAAGTGAAACATCTTATAAGAAAAACAACTGATCTGGAGAATAGATCAAAGAAAGAAGACCTAAGAATAATCAGACTACCTGAAAGTTATGATCAAAAAAAAATGAATCTTGGGGGCAGCTAGGTGGTACAGTGAGTGGAGCACTAGCCTTGGAGTCAGGAGGACTTGAGTTCAAACCTGGCCTCAGACAATTGTCATACTTACTAGCTGTGTGACCTTGGGCAAGGCCCTTCACCGCAACTACCCTGCCTTCCCCCCTCCAAAAAAAAAAAGAATCTTGATACAATAATACAAGAAATAATTAAAAGAAAATTGTTCAGAAGTATGAGAACAGAGGGGGAAAGTAGAAATAGAAAAAAATGAATCAATCACCACTTGAAAGAGATCCTATGAGGAAAACTCATAGAAATATTATAGTGAAATTCCAAAATCCCCAGCTAAGGACAAAATATTAAAACCAACAAGAAAAAATCAATTTAAATATGATGGTACCACAATTAGAATCACACAAGACCAAGCAGTGGAGACACTAAAGTACAGCAGGACTTGGAACACCATATATCAAAGAACAAAAGAACTGGGCCTCTGGCCAAAAATATCATACCCAACAAAGTTAACCATAATTCTGAATAGAAAATGGACCTCAGACTTTCAAGATTTTGTTAAAAAAAATTGGGCTTAATAGATGATCTGACAAACAAAAGCCAAGAGAAATATAAGGTACATGCCAAAGACTGATTACAAAGGGATTCAATAAGGACAGAGCATTTACTTTTCGTATATGTAAAATGTATGTATGTCCAAGTCTGTCATTAGTAATTGGGTAGTTCATAAGAAAGACTGCAGTAGACCTGAGTATGGTATGACTTTAAAAAGAAAAACCATTTAGGAATAGCTAAGGAGAGTAATTATTTTATACAAATGAGGTATAAGAGGAAGAACTGATACAGAGGAGTTAGATGGGAGGTGAGGGCTGGTAGTTCTGGTAACCTATTTTTATTGGGAATCAGTTTAAGAGGGTATAATGCATATATATATATATGTATACATATACATATATATGTATATACATATATATGTATATATATATATATATATATATATGTATGTATAAAAGTCTTCTAAATGCAGAAGAAATGAAATGGTAGGGGGATGGTTCAGAGAGGACAAAGGAGAGATCCCTAGAGAGAATAGGTTAAAGGGGAAATGAAGCATACTGAATCTATGGGAATGAGAGGATAAGGGAGGAATCTTTAAAGGGGAGGTTGAGGAAATAGGTTATAGGAGGCTACAGAAAGGTGTTTAGAATTATAGTAATGAGAGGATAGGGGAGAGATCTTTTAAGGGGGATAGGCTAAGGAATAGGAGGGCAAGGTAGTGGGTAGCAGCAAGATAGAGGAGTCCGGAGGGATAGGAAACAAGAGATATGCACAGACATAAAAATAAAGATCATGAGTAGAATTTGTTAGGGAAAGTATGTCTGTATATGTATGTAAATATGTGTATATGTCTATAAGTGTATGCATATATCTATATTTATTTAGTAATATGTCTGCATTTAATTGTAGCATGTTTGGGGGGTTGGGAAGGGTGAAAAAGGAATAAAGTAAAAAAGTGCACAGCAGAGAACAAAAGAAAACCTACAAGGAAGCAAAGATGGACAGCTTTCAACATAAAGTACATTATTTAACATATAGGCTTTCTTGAAATAAATTATTGCTATATATTCTGAACCCTCTACTATTTTCTGCTGTGCTCATGACATGTTTTTAAATTTCTTATTCTATATTTATGTTTAATATTAAATTTTATAATGTTTATTTTTCTTTTCTTATGTATTTAAGTTTTAGTACTTGTATAAAATAAAATTAAAAACCAAAAATAAATACAGATTGAATTACATTATTTTTAACTTTATTTTTATGGTATTTTTTTCAGTTTTCTTTCACAGTATGACTAATATGAAAACATGTTTTACATGATTGCACATGCATAGTCTATATAAAGTTGCTTAACTTCAAAGGGAGGTAGTGAGAGAGAGAGAGGGAGGGAGGAACAGAATTTAGAACTCAAAATCAAATGCATAAGAATGCTAAAATTTTTTTACATGTAATAGGGAAAATGAAATATTAGTTCATAAAAAAAGAAAAACATTTCCTTTAAAAATCTCTTGGACTATGGGAAATACTTGCTTTGCATGAGAGAAACAGCTACAAAATCATTCTTCAGGCAGTATTAAGGGCCTTAGAAATCATTTAGATCAAGCCCCCATTTTACAGGTGAAAAAAGTGATGCTTGAAAAACAACTAAAAGAAATCCATGAGTTTCCTGATGTCATATGAATACTAATTTGTGTTTATGATGTAAAAACAAGAAAAATTACTAAAACTTTTAAAAAGTGGCTACGTTAGACTTGGTTTCTTTGAATCCCAATTGAAATCCCTGACCCAAGAACAGAATCATAATTAGAGTCCAAGTCTTGGAAGGGACCCCAGAATCAATTTAAACTAATTTTTACATGAATAATTCTCTCCACTATACTTGGAATGATTCCTGGCACATAGTAAGTTGCATCCCAGCTAAAATGCCACCTTCTACAGGAAGCCTTTTCTAACATCTCTTACTTCCCATCGTTTCCCTCTGTTGATTATTTCCTATATATTATTGTTTGTAAATATTTGATTGCTTGTGATCTCCCCAATTAGATTGTGAGCTTTTCGAGGGAATAGGCTGACATTTGTCTTTCTTTGTATCCCTATCACTTAGCATAGTGTCTGACATGTAAAAGGTGGATAATAAATGACTGAATAGTTTTTAATAAAAGCATCTGTCATATATATATATATTATATATGCATATATATTTATACACAAACATACATACTAACAAATGGTCATCTAGTTTTATTTTGTTTTGTTTTTACAAAAAATCTCCAATGAATCCCTTGTATAGCACCCCCTGAAGCAGCCCATTTTAACTTGAAACAACTGTTAGAAAGTATTTTCTTTTTTACATCAAATCAAAATTTGCATATTTAAAATTGTCTTTTTTTTAACTAGAAAAACAGCAACAACAACTTCTCTCTGTCTTGATTGTGCATGGAAGGGACCAAACAATTTTTGGTCCACCAAATATTTTTTTTTATCCTATATCAGCCCTGTGTTAATTAAACTGAAGGCTGCTACAGAATTATAAGACTTGACTCTTGTCGTAAAGGCTCTAACATAGAGAAGAGAGGACAAACATATATGCAATTAAAGAATGAAAATAATTCAGTCAGACCAGTTTAATCAAGAATATGCCCCTCCCATCCATACACATTAATAGCTATTTGGATTGATGTGTAATATCTATGTGAATATCTTAGATAATATAAATACAAGGAAGTTTGTTTTTAACCAGAAATCAAGACTACATCCTGCTTTCAGTAATGTCTATCCATTAATTTTAATTTTGCCCCTTGCAGAATCTAATCCCATTTCTAATCTGGCCTACAGATAGACAGTGAGATGGGACCAGAATGGAAAAGGAAGAGAAAGGTGGATTATATTTGAGAGAATATGTAGTACATTCAACAGTTTCAAGATGTCCCTGGCTGCACAATTCTGCCTATTTAATACCAATATATGGCTGTGAGCCATGGAATGCTGTGATTTCAGGAAAAAAAAGATATGCAGATGACCTGAAGAGAAATGGAAAAAAATATTGTGCTGGATGTTAGCAGGTTTGTGGTATGGATATAGGGATTTTCATGAACAAAGTGATGTAAATTACATAGTCCAGAGTTTATATAAGTATAAAAGGACACAGGTGTATCTTCTAACTAGAGTAGAGGGATGTCTAAGTCATTCACATATAACTGTTAAAAATTAAAACAATTAGGAGCAATTCCCCTGAAAGTAAAGATGATCCTTGATAGAGTATTTTTGGAAAGTCATGGACAAGAATTGCACAGAATAAGAAATTGTGAATGGATTGTAAACTGTACTGAGGGAAGGAATACCCAGACAGCTCCACAGATTATCATAGGATCACAGTGTTAGAGCTTAAAGGGATATTAGATGACAAGCAGTCCACTCCTTTTTTGCAGATGAAGAAACTGAAAAACAGAGATTGTAAGTGTTCAGGATTTTACAGCTAGTAAGTGTCTGAGCTAGTATTTGAACACAGATGAAATCACTAATTCAAGAAAAAGCATACAAATGTCTTGGTTTTCCATAAGCAACGCAACAATTCAGGTTCTTCTTTTCATTCAGACCTAGTTAGTTCAGTTTTAGGTCCTAAAGCCCTACAGAAGTAACCCAAATATGCAACAGGAAGAAGTTTGTAGAATCCAAGAAGGACCTTTTAGAATATAATAGGATTGTCACGCAACTGTGATTGAGATAATAACCTAGACATTCAGGAAAAAGTCTACTTTCCTAGGTTAGTAGAAATAATTCCTCAAAAGAAAACTCTTTACAAAAACATTTTGGAGGGGTGAGTTACTAGGTCAGTATTGCCTTCAGCTCTTTAAATCAGTGGTTTAATGGATGGAATATGAATTTGTAGTCAGAGGAATGATTTAAGTGAATCTTGGCAATTGTTGCTTTATGTGACACTGGGTACAACACTTCTTTGTCCTTCAGTTTCCTTATATGGAAAATAAATTGAACCAGATTATTGGAAATGTTCTGTCTCACTCAAAGTTCTTGATCCTATGGGGCAGAGGTATCAGAGACTCTTGGGAATTCAACTTCTATGCATTTCCTCCTGCAGGGCAGACCCACTAATGGATGGAAATTACAAGGAGGCAGTTTTTGCAGAAGAACCTGGTTGACAAGTGTTTTCCAAAAACTGGAAAAGATTGTCTTTGTACACTAAGTTCTATGTCACTAGAATTGTGAAATAGATAATGGTCAAGAAAATGGTGCTATTTCATGTTTGTCTTCATATCCCAGAATTAACAAAATATCTGAAACAAAGCAGGTGGTTAATAAATGACTGTTAATATATTATTGGAAATGTTTTAGGTAGAATTTGTGCCTCACAGAGATATGGATTATATGACCTCTAAAGATTTTCCTGAATCTGAATCTATGAAATTTAAAACATATACCCATTCCTATACATTTAAAAAACTTTGCTGAGCTGGCCACAAAACCTAACAAATACTTGCTCAGTTCCTGTCCAGTTGGCTTGACAAATGGGCTTGGTAATTGAAAGATAGTTTTTCTCCCCTCCACCATGTTGTTTAATGTAAAATATTTCTGTAAAGTTCCCACTTCAGGGTTGGTCAACAATCCAGTGCTGACCTATTTGTCTATTAAAAATATAATATAAAAATAGCTATCATTCATATTGATCTTTGAGGCTTACATAACACTTTATATACAAGTCAAGTCAAGTCAAGAAGTATTTATTAAGTACTTAAATGTTCCAGGTGCTGTGTGTGAAGCACTGAGAATAAAAATACAAGCAGAAAGAAAAAAAATAGTCCTTGCTCTCAAAATACTAATTACTAATGGGAGAAGACCACATCTAAAATGGAAACTGAAAAGGTGATGGGGGTAGAGGGGTATCTATAAAAGGAACATTGTAGAGAAAGTCCAGGAGAGTAAAAAGTACAATCTGGAGGAGAATGAATATATGGTTGATCTAGAAGTTTTCCTTAAAATAGAGGCTCTTCTAGAAGCAACCAACCAAAGGGGCAGTGAATATTTCCATTATTTGAAGTTTAGAGTTTATGTGAGATATGATAGTGAAAATATTTCTATGGCATTGTAGAGAAATTCTACAAGAGTCAGGAGTGGAGCATGGAGAGGAATGAATATGTGTTTTACCTAGTTAACATCCTCAAAACACATACACACATTTATGTGTGTACACACACATACGTACACACACACACATATATATATACACACATGTATGTGTGTGTATGCTCACAACAAACCCCTGTGTTAGATGTTATTAATATTTTCATTTTATTGCTAAATTGAGAACCACAGAGCTTAGATGATTTTCCCAGGATCACATAGCTAGTAAATATCTGAGGCAGGATTTGAACTCAGGTCTTTCTCACTCAAAGGACAACACATTGCTGTGATGCTACATAGATAACTTTTTTGTATTTTTCCCAGTTACTAAGTTTTCTAAGCTACTTCATTATTCCATCTATAATCCTCAGGCAATGTACCGAACATAGGCATCTTTGCATTGGTAAAGGGAATTTTCTTACCAAAAACTCTCTTCAGGGATGAAGTCACAGGTACAGTCTTTTCAGTAGAGTAGCAACTAAGGCTAGGTCAGGAGGATCTATGGCAGGATGTATCAGGAGGGCAGAGTTTATAATCTCAAAGAGGATCATAAACATGTCTGAAAGGTTCGGAATCGCCGGATAGAAGAAACTCTCAAAGTAGAAGGCAGAAGAATCAAAACATTTATTTAGGCTCCACAGTAACCAACCCATGAACCAGAAGCCCCATTTTGATATGTTGATCCAAATCTTCCAGGCCCAATAAGTACGCCTTGCAAGAGTAACCAGGAGGCTACAGAGAAACATGATTGCGTAAAGCAAAATCATGTTTCCCCCTTTTATGGTAATAAGATTACCCACTGGCCTGAAGTCTTTGTTCAGCTTTCTCCCGTAGGTCAGCTCTGCTACTGGCAGCTCCTGCTTCAGCTGTGTCTGTGGCTGAAACTGACGTAACTGTCGTAACTGCCTCTGTAACTGCCTCTGGCTCCAACTGTCGCTGTAACTGTCGCTGTAATGGCCTGAAGTCTTTGTTCAGCTTTCTCCCGTAGGTTAGCTCTGCTACTGGCAGCTCCTGCTTCAGCTGTGGCTGTAACTGACGTAACTGTCGTAACTGCCTCTGTAACTGTCGTTGTAACTGTCGCTGGCTCCAACCGGAAAAGGAAGAGAGAGGAATCTTCAAGCTGTCCTCTCCCCTCTTATAGGGTTTTTGACATCATCAAGCTCCGCCCAAATGACCAGGGCCGATTGGTTCCTGAGTTGGCTCCTCCCCCTAGGGTAGACCAGGTTCTGGAGCTAACACCTCCCCTCAGCCAGCCCCATGACTCATCACACAGGAAGTTCTGGTCCTGCCCCGGAAGAGCAAGCCCCAGCGTCCAGGGAAGCTCAATGAGGTAAACTGAGTCATTCAAAGAAAACAAAGGCCATTCTGGCTACACTCCACCCCTTGTTATAGGATACATAATCTAATCAGCCATGTATCCTAGAACATACATTGTGATCCAATTACAAAGGAAACTAAAACATATCATTCATTATAAAGCAAAACATATCATTCAGTGACATTCCCAAACATTGGTTAACGATTCAAATGCGATCCACCCCTAGATCCCAGCAAAATAATCTCTTCAATCAATCATCCCCAAAATAATTATTAATAATTCAAATGTCCACCCCTAAATCCTTGTATCCATTACATAGGATCAATAATATCATAACAATAAAACAACACAGCAAGGATAACACAAAATAAGTAAACAGAACACTATCATCATTTCCACCCCCCTTGAACGATTGGGGCTCAAAATCTTGGGGTGAGGGGTGAAGGTCTCATTTTCCATAGCTTCTTCATGCTGAAATTGGATGTAGAGATGGCCCTGCCCCCAAAAAGTCCCATTCCAGAGGTCATTTCTTTAACGAGCTGGCAGGAATTCCAAGAATGCTACATGCTTAGGCAGTCACCGGAAAGTGCAGGGTGCTTAAGCCTGAAGGAAACAAAACTAGCAACAAGGTTAGCCAAAACAAAGGACAAAAAGAATAGACAAGTATGGACTATAATTCTTCAAATAAAATCATCTCAAGTTTGGTTGAGATTTCAGTTATGCAAAGATCCAACATCAGAGCCAAACTCAGGTGGGAAATGTTTCTTTTCAAAAGGAACATAATGAGGAAGCCAAGAGGATCCCACCCTAGATATAGACTAAGATTGTCCTCCCAGCCTTTCCCCAGATGTACAAGTTTTCATCCGTTGATCACACAAGGTCACCTTCACTCTGAGTGGCTTGTGGGCTTGCAGGAGCAGTTCTTATTTCCCTATTTCTCATGTTATCAAGTCCTCTATACATTCTGTATAATTCATTGGTTGGAATTCCATCTATCATTTCAAAACCTACCCCTGCTCTCAATAAAGCAGTAAACATTTCTTTCCTTGTTACTCTCCTTTGGCGCCAAGTTTGCTGGTTATTCACTCTTCTCTCTCGAGGAGATCTATCCCTTCCCCAGTCACCTAAGTCATATAACTGTAAAATCTTATTTATCACTGTTGTAAGACGGCTCCCTACTTCTCCAAGTAATAAATTCAAAATTAGTTGTTTATAAGCAGGGGGAGCTGTCCTAATTATTAAATTCCTATGAGGCAGTTCCATTGAATCATTGTAATATTTGTCTGCAGTTCCTGTCATAATGGCAGTCTTCATTACCTCCTCCTTTAGTCTCATGATACAATCTCTAAGTGAATACCAGGGTCTGTGCTCAGTGGGCCACATAGAATCAGTAGCATATCTCTTATTGCATCCCACAGCGGCTAATGCCAACAGAGTAGTCCTGCTATCACCATCTCCTTGCTGATGATGTTCCCTAAAAGCTTGTTGAACTAGAGGATCATGGCTGATACCTATGAATCTCATGCAGTCTGTCCCATCTACTGATATTCCACCGGCCCCTTGATCACTGAGTCTTACCATCCAAGATATCAATGGTTCTCCTATTCTTTGGCTGAATCTACTCAAAATATCTGTGACCTGTTGCGGTGAGAAATCTTCCTGAATTTCCCTTGTAACTGAATCTTCACCTCGGGTTTCTGTCTTCCTCCTTTGTATGGGTCGAGCCCTTGTCTGATCATTTAACCATCTCCTATTCTCTGTGTGAGGCACATCCTGAACCCCAGTAGTGTTTTGTGCCTCAGCCCCTAACATTGTCTCATTCTCTCCCCACTCACTTCCTCTGCCACCATGGCTAGGACGAAGCAGGCAGTCAGGCTCTTTCTGGGCTGGGTTGAAATGCACTCTGGGCTTTTTTGGTCTCCTGTTGCTCTTAGCCACATTAATAGAAAAGTTCTCATTTGAGTCAGTTTGGTCTCCTGCTATCTGAGATTCCTCTTCTTCCTGTGGGGTAGGAGTACCCCCATGTCTTTCACTTAATCTCAATCTTTCGTATACTAGCCGGTAGGCTAATAACACTATCCAGCTTTGCCTAGATAGTGATGCCCCTGACTGAATCCCAACTTCTCGTAAACACTTTTCCAAATCCCTAGGATCTCCTCTCCGTAGCCTTGGTTCCCAGTTTTCACAGGGTCCAGCTTTTTTAGCCAATTCTTTTGCTAGGGAGGAATAAAATGGATCCTCCCATCCTGGGATATTCATCTCTTCCTCTGGAATTGTTCTGCTTCTAAATAGAGATCTTATACCTAGCGATCCTGTTCGTGACGCCAAATGTATCAGGAGGGCAGAGTTTATAATCTCAAAGAGGATCATAAACATGTCTGAAAGGTTCGGAATCGCCGGATAGAAGAAACTCTCAAAGTAGAAGGCAGAAGAATCAAAACATTTATTTAGGCTCCACAGTAACCAACCCATGAACCAGAAGCCCCATTTTGATATGTTGATCCAAATCTTCCAGGCCCAATAAGTACGCCTTGCAAGAGTAACCAGGAGGCTACAGAGAAACATGATTGCGTAAAGCAAAATCATGTTTCCCCCTTTTATGGTAATAAGATTACCCACTGGCCTGAAGTCTTTGTTCAGCTTTCTCCCGTAGGTCAGCTCTGCTACTGGCAGCTCCTGCTTCAGCTGTGTCTGTGGCTGAAACTGACGTAACTGTCGTAACTGCCTCTGTAACTGCCTCTGGCTCCAACTGTCGCTGTAACTGTCGCTGTAATGGCCTGAAGTCTTTGTTCAGCTTTCTCCCGTAGGTTAGCTCTGCTACTGGCAGCTCCTGCTTCAGCTGTGGCTGTAACTGACGTAACTGTCGTAACTGCCTCTGTAACTGTCGTTGTAACTGTCGCTGGCTCCAACCGGAAAAGGAAGAGAGAGGAATCTTCAAGCTGTCCTCTCCCCTCTTATAGGGTTTTTGACATCATCAAGCTCCGCCCAAATGACCAGGGCCGATTGGTTCCTGAGTTGGCTCCTCCCCCTAGGGTAGACCAGGTTCTGGAGCTAACACCTCCCCTCAGCCAGCCCCATGACTCATCACACAGGAAGTTCTGGTCCTGCCCCGGAAGAGCAAGCCCCAGTGTCCAGGGAAGCTCAATGAGGTAAACTGAGTCATTCAAAGAAAACAAAGGCCATTCTGGCTACACAGGAAGGTCTACAAACTCAATTTCTGAGGGCAAATGGGGCATATACCCCACAGTGATGAGTTGAGCAATTAAGTATCTAAGGAGATATCTGTACACACACACACACATACACACACAACATATGTGTATATATGTATATATGTATGTATGTATGTGAATGCATACATAAACTTACATATATACATGTACATACATGTGTATGTGTGTGTGTGTCTGTGTGTGCATGTTACCAAAGAAACTGTGGTATTAGTGGAGGCTCCTACCTGCCTGAGAATTTTTTTTAAATGACAGTAGTGTTGTAAATACTCAGGGCAAAATAGCCATCAACTAGGGAAACTGCAATCCCAGTCCTTGGCTAAGGCTTAGGCCACAGTACTTGCCTTGGTAAATAATTGCAACTTTTTTCTGGGTTCCATCTGGATAGTGATGGAGGACTGTGGCGTTGTCTTATGTAAGATAGAATAACAGCAGACTCCTGGGTAGTAGGGTCCTGGGGTAGAGGGAGACTTTCAAACCAAATCCTTAACCTTTTTGGGCATGTTTCTTTATCTGTAAAGCAATAGATTAGAATTAATGATTTTCAAGGTCAGCTTTAGTTCTAACATTTCATGATTCTCAATCTTATGATGATAGGATCATGATCAAAAAATAGAAAGGACCTTGTAGGTTGTATAGTCCATCTCCCTTTCACTTTAAAGATAGAGAAACTGAGGCCAAGAAAGTTTAAAAGACTTGCTGAAGGTCATCCAAGAAGGTAATAAGAGGCAGATCGATGAAATCAATCATAATTCCTCTGGATCCAAATACATAATTTAAGCATATCTGATAGCATGTACAGTATTTCCCATCTTCCACAATGAAGGGAAAATGATATGTTACTCAACTCTCCTCTGAAGCAAAACTTGGTTATTTCCTTATAGGATTCAGCTTCTTCATTTTTTTATTTATATTATAGTCATTGCATTTTCTGCTTTCCTGATTTTACACACCCCACCTCAGTTCACATTAAGTCTTTCTGTGATTCTCTGAATTCTACATATTTATAATTTTTGTCAGCAGTAAACTTTTATTCATTTCATATACCAAAATTTGTTCCACCCTTTCCCAATCAGTGGGTACTGCCTTTGCTTCCAGTTCTTTGCTACCACACACACACACACACACACACACACACACACACACACACTGAGCATCCTTTTTAAAAAATGTGCTAGCTATCATTTTGGCGAGGTACCAAGAGCAACATTTCATTACAATTCCCTTTAGAGCTAAAAGATAAAGAAAGATGATTTCATTGCAGCTATCCATAACACGGACTTCTGGTCATCTCCCTTCTCCTGGGATGGCATGGGCTACGATCAAGCTCTGCAGTCTTCCGTCCAGGGCAGGCGCATGGTTGTGGAGTCACATTGCTAATTCACCATGTTGCTGCAGTGTGCAAAAGGTCTTGTAGATTAGGCTGCAACCACCTGACAGCCTTGTTATCCTGGCTCTTAAACTGTATACTAATGAGTTTTAAACCACATTATTTTAATAATGAGACTTCAGAAACAGAACAGTTAAACCAGTGATGTAAGCTTTGCTGGCATAGATCCAGGGCATTAAGATGTGAATACCTTTAACACAGTCTAGCAGTGGTGTGTTGTTCCTGCCTCTCTGACAGCTGCTGAAAGATTTTCTATTATTATCTTACTTAAAAAAAATCAGCAGTATAATGAATTACTGACTTACAGCTTGGTAGCAATGTGTGAACCACTGTGGCTGCAACTGTATGTTCAGCAACATCTGGTTTACAGGTGTGAATGTGGACAGTTGTGCGGTTGGCTCATTAATGTCTGCTTTGGAGGAACAGCTATGTAATGCCTGGAAATCTATAAGGGAATAAACACAACCTTAAGAACACAAAGCCTTTGGAGAGGGTAGTTTTGCTATGTTGAAACATTCTTCCCTCTCCTTTCTCCCCCCATTTTTTTCATGATTACCAAACAGTTGGCATTTCATTATGTTTATGACAAAGAAATGGAATCACTGAGTTAGTGATTTTAAAGGCAATTTAGAGACAGTCAATTCCTAGCTCTTCCTTTGGCAGATGAGGTAGATGAAACAAATGAGACAGAGAAAGGGAAACATTTGCTCAAGATCAGCCAGGTGTTGCCAAAGAGAAACTAGAACCCTTGGCTTCTAGTTAATGTTATAAGCACGTTTTGCAAAACATGAGGTGGTGGAGACAAACAAAAAATGAAGGTGGCTTTAAGGAAATAGGAAAAATAGCAAACTCTCAAAGTCCCTGTTATATTACAGATGGGTTATTGGAGAACTCAAGAAGGCTAAATATTCACCCATATTTCCATTTTTCTTGCTACTAGACTAGAAGTACATTAAAAAAGTTGCTGTACATCAACATTTGGGAACACAGCCTGTCAGATTTCCTTATGACAAGATGATATGCTTGTGTTATTTTCCAAGTGATTAAAATTGGATGAGGGAATGCAAAGAAATGATAAAACAATGAGAGAAGAACATGGAGAAATAATAAGTTTGAGAGTTAGAGAGGTGCAGTGGAAAATGTGTCAGATTTGGAATTGGTGGACTGGTCTCAAATCCTCACTCTATAATTTAATGCTATTATGACCAAGGGCAAAAAAGAAGTTTCCTGGGTGTCAGTTCTTCATCAATGAAATGAAGAGGTTGGACTAAGTTGTACGTGAGGTCATTTTAATGTGTAAATCTCTGACCCTATGATTCAGAACTTGTAGGGATCTTAAGGTTCATCTATATTATATCAATCTCCTTACTTTACAGAGAAGAAAACTAAGGTCTGAGAGGCAAACTGATGTTCCCAAGGTCACCCATGTAGTAAGCAGCAAAACTAGAATTTGGACTCTGGTTCTTTGACTCCAAATCCAGATTCAACTCTATTATTCTGCTTGCTTAGGTCTAGATCTTGAGTTCATTAAGTTAGCCACTAGACAGATTTTTAAGGAAGGGCACATTTCTACAACACTCTGAAGTTTCTCATCTGCTTGCTTCACAACTTACCTGTCAGGTAGTTAGTACATGTATGATGATTATCCTTTTCCATTACACAAAGGACAGACTTAGGCAAGAGAGGCAAGATTTTACCAAGATCATATAGCTAGGCAGTATTTTAAACGGGTAATCAGCATTTATTAAGTTTTAATATGTGCCAGGTATTATATTAAGCTCTGGGGATACAAGGAATTGAAAAACCAGTCTGTGACTTCAAGGACCTTTTATTCAAATGGGAAATATATGAATAATTAGGTACGTGAAACATATATATATATATACACATATTCATATAACACATAAATATATCTTGAATGTAATTATATGCTTATGTGTGTATATGTACATGTGTATACATGCATATGTGCATATATACAGATGTGTAACTATCAGAGGGTAGATGGTAACTACTTGTTCAACCTTTGTTTTTGAAGAAGACCAATGACATCATTACAAGGTGATGTCTTGACTTGCACATGAATTGGATTTAAGTGGGGCAAGTTACACAAAGTCATCAGCCTCTCTCTTCCAGAGTCATTAAAGTCAGTGTCAAGACCAAAGTCAGGGTGACTGGAAATAGTCTGGGGTGTAGTGGATGACCTTAGAATCTTCAATGTCTGACCAAGTTTCAATTAGTCCATCGCATCTGCTTCATTTGCCTTTATGGCTGTTGGAAAAAATATT
The DNA here is from genome assembly GCF_011100635.1 of Trichosurus vulpecula. Taxonomy (NCBI): domain Eukaryota; kingdom Metazoa; phylum Chordata; class Mammalia; order Diprotodontia; family Phalangeridae; genus Trichosurus; species Trichosurus vulpecula. Next base: position 239,124,176 of record NC_050575.1, on the reverse strand, counting down.
TTCTCATCTGCCAGTTCCACCAGGAAAAGTCTTCATATGCTCAGGGTAGACATCTCCCTAACTTACCAATGAGATTGAGGCCTATTGGTCACCCTCAATCTGGTTTAGTCAGTCTGCCTAGAGAGTACTACTGGGGTATGGGCACTGGGTATACTACAACTTCTGGGAGTGATGGGTGAGAGTTGAGTGAAAGGTGAATGCCAAAGGTGGATGAGTAACCTTGAAAAGGACTCAGAAAGTTCTCATGCTATATGTGCTAGTCCTTCCTGAAAACCCCTTGCACTGCTGGTAACTACTAGGGGATCTGGAAAGAACTCCTATAGAAATATAGAATGTGGGATTTGAGCTTATTCTTGATGGAAACTATGGAAACCAAGAGGTAAATGTGAAGGGGTAGAGTCATATAGGCTTGAGGGATAACTGGTTTGAAGGCATGGAGATGGGAAATGGAGAGTCATATTTTAGGACTCTCAAGTGGGCAAATGTGTCCAGACTAGGAGAGGGAAGTACAATGTATGAAGATGGAAATGGCAGGAAGGTCCAAGGTTATGACCTTTAAATACTGAGTATAGGAGTTTATATTTGATCCTGAAATTAATAGAGAGCCATTAGAGCTCACTAAGCAGAGAGTTGACAAAATCACTTCTATATTTTCAAAAACTTGCCTTGGCAGCTGAATTGAGTATATGGATTGGAGTGAGTAAAGATTGGATGTGGGGTGACTAGTCGGGATCTTATTGTACTGGTCTGGACAAGAGATGTCCAGGGCCTGATCAAGGAGATATTGTTAATGGAATAGTAGTAAAATTGGCAATGAACTAGATATATGGGGTGAGTAGTTAGAGCTCTAAGACAAATCTTCTGACCAAGTCCAGTTGAGTTTCTGCTGTATCATATTATGTATTCAGGGTGTAAGGCATGTTCAGGGAAGACTAGCATCTCAAGTGTGAGAGCTGCTGAGACCTTTTCAGGCCTGCTTTTCAACTTTGGTGCACACCTGATCCACCAAACTCTCACCTGTAATGGCAAGAAGCTGTAGCATGAACAGAGGCTGCAACCTGATAAATTGTTTTAGCAGAAGGGTAGCATATAGGCTTCAAACCCATCAGTGAGTTGGGGGGGATCTACCCCTAGCTTGTGAAGACTTACCCCAGTGGAATGAGCAGTTGAGAACAATTTGTTTCGATGACCATGAAAGGTAGCTGAAAGCACATTCTGTGGAAGACTTAGAGCTTGGTTAGACATCAAAGATGCTAAGGTCACATTGCATCCTGAGTCATAACCAGTTGTCTTTTTAAATTAATTACTGTATTTATATTTAGTTGTGAACATTCACTTTTATAAGATTTTGATTTCTAAATTTTCCAGCTCCCGACCCTCCCCACTCACCAAAATGGCATCCAATCTGATAAAAACTGTACATGTACAATGATATTAAACATATTTCCACACTAGTCATATTGTGAAAGAATCAGAGCAAAAGGGAAAAGCCACAAGAAAGAAAACAGGAAAAATAGTAGCTTTGCTCTGCATTCAGACTCCATTGTTCTTTCTCTGGATAAGGATAGCATTTTCTATCAAGAGTCTATTGGAGTTGTCTTAAATCATTGCATTGCTGAGAAGAGCTAAGCCTATCAAAGTTGGTCATTGCACAATGTTGCTGTTACTGTGTACAATGTTCTCCTGGTTCTGTTCACTTCACTTAGCATCAGTTCATGTAAATCTTTCTAGGTTTTTCTGAAATCTACCTCATCATCATTTTTATGGAACAATAGTACTCCATTACATTCATATACCACAGCTTGTTCAGCCATTCCTCAATTGATGGGCAGCCCTTCAATTTCAAATTCTTTGCCACTACAAAAACAGCTGGCACAAATATATTTTTTCATATGCGGGTCCTTTTCCTTTTTTAGAAATCTCTTTGGGATACATACCTTCTAGTGGTATTGTTAGGTCAAAAGGTATGCACAGTTTTATTTCCCTTTGGTCATAGTTCCAAATTGTTCTCCAGAATGGTTGGATCAGTTGAAAACTCCACCAACAATGCATTAGTTTTCCCATTTTCCCACATCTTCTCCAACATTTATAATTATCCTGTTTTCTCATGTGCCAATTTGACAGGTGAGATGTGGTACCTCAGAGATGTTTTAATTTGCATCTCTCTAATCAATAATGATTTAAAGCATTTTATATGACTAAAGATAGCTTTAATTTCTTCCTTTGAAAACTGTTTGTTCATATCCTTTGACTATTTATCAATTGGGGAATGACTTGTATTCTTACAAATTTGGCTCAGTTGTCTATTTACTTTAGAAATGAGATCATTATCAAGACTCTGGCTGTAAAATTTCTTTCCCAGCTTTCTGCTTCCTTTCTAATCTTGGTTGCTTTGGCTTTGTTGGTGTGAAGACTTTTTAATTTAATGTAATCAAAAATTATACATTTTATATTTCATAATGTTCTGTTTCTCTTGATTGGTCACAAACTCTTCTGTTCTCCATAAATCTGACAGGTAAACTATTCCTTGGTCTCCCAGTTTGCTTATAGTATCACCCTTTGTATGTAAATTGTGTACCCATTTGACCTTATCTTGGTATATGGCATAAGATATAGGTCTGTGCATAGTTTCTCCCATAACTTTTTTTTCTTTTTCAATTTTCCCAGCAGTTTTTGTCAAATAGTAAGTTCTTATCTGGGAAACTAAAGTCTTTGGGTTTCTCAAAGAGTAGATTACCATAGATCTTGGCTGCTGGGTCTTGTGTACCAAACCTATTCCACTGATTCACCACTCTATTTCTTAGTATCAAGTAGTTTTGATGATTGCTGCTTTATAGTACAGTTTACTATCTGGTAGTGCTAGACCACCTAACTGTGCATTTCTTTTCATTAATTCTCAATATTCTGGACTTTTTGTTCTTCCAGATGAATTTTGTTATTATTTTTCTACCATTATAAAATTTTTTTTGGTATTTGATTGGTATGGCACTGAATAAGTAAATTAATTAAGGTAGAATTGCCATTTTATTATATTAGCTTGGCCTAACCATGAGGAACTGATATCTTTCCAATTATTTACATCTGACGTTATTTGTGTGAAAAGTGTTTTGTAATTTTGTTCATGTAGTTCCTGGGTTTGTCTTGGCAGGGAGACTCCCAGATATTTTATATTGCCTACAGTTACTTTAAATGGAATTTCTCTTTTTATGTCTTGCTATTGTGCTTTGTTGGTAGTGTATAGAAATGCCAAGGATTTATGTTGATTTATTTTATACACTGAAATTTTGCTAAAGTTGTTGTTTATTTCAAGTATTTTTAGTTGATTCTCTAGGATTCTCTCAGTATACCATCCTATCATCAGTTAAAGTGATAGCTTTGTTTCTTCATTGCCTATTCTAATTCCTTCAATTTCTTTATTTTCTCTTATTGCTAAAGCTAATCTTTCTAGCACAATATTGAATAGTAGTGGTTGTATTGGACATCCCTGTTTCACCCCTGATCTTATTGGAAATTTTTCTAGTTTATCCCCATTACATATAATGCTTGCTGATGGCTTTTAGATACATGCTACTTATCATTTTAAGGAAAACTCTATTTTTTCCCTAAGTTCCCTAATATTTTTAATAGGAATAGGTGTTATATTTTTTAAGAAGCTTTTTCTGCTTCTATTAAGATAATCATATGATTTTTGTTAATTTTGTTATTGATAACATCAGCGATCATCTTAACTCTGACTTGCCACTAAATTTTGATGGCTCAGGAAGAGTGAGCTCAATGACTTCACACAACCTTTCCTCACTTAAATCAAATTTATGCATGAATCAAATAAATCACCGATACTATTTTACCATTTTTACCAATCTCAAAATCCTGTGGCAACAGACAAGTGACAAAGCAGCAGTTGTGTATCCAATGGTAGCTATAGTCACAACCCTGTGCACAGGCAGCCCTGGACATAAAATCATCTTTTCACTGGATGCAGCAGTGGGATTTGGCAGCTTCCTGTGTGTCTGAGCATCCTTTTAAGAACCAAACTGCTCACCTCCTGCTGTGAGTAAGGGGCTAGAAAATGTACCCTAAAAATTTTCTGCCCTATCCAACCTTGGTCTGCTCACTGCAGCAGGCAGGATCCCTCCCTGTGGTTGAAACATAAAAAAACATGTACAAAAAATGTTGTGAAGGTGATTCCACTCACCATCAGTATATGGAATATGTGCACACTTAAGGACAATACATAGTCCAGTAAACCTTAAAGATTAACAACTCTTGTGGCAAGAGAACACAGCAGGTGTTGCATCCAAATAGCAGCTCTGAGTGAAAAATGGCTGGCAAATGAAAGCCAGCTTACCGAAGTCAGAGCTGGATATACATTTTTCTGGAGTGCCACAGTGAAGATCAGTGCCTTGAAGCTGGCATAGGTTTTGCAATCAAAGCTAATTGAGTCAACAAGCTTGTATGCCTTCCAAAAGGAGGGAATGACAGGCTCATGACAATATAATTGCCACTTGCAGGAAAGTTCCATGTCACCATCATCAGTATGTATGCTTCCATCATGACAAACCCTGATGATATCAAAGGAAAATAATATGAAAACCTGCAAACCCTCATCAATGTGCTGAAAGAGGACAAGCTGATAATTCTGGGTGACTTTAATGCTAGAGTAGGCACAGATTACCAGACATGGCAGGGAGTCCTTGAGAAGAATAGAGTTTGAAACAGCAAGAGCAATGATCACTTACTACTGAAGACTTGTGCATCTCATGATATTCTCATCACCAACACTGTCTTCTGTTTACCTAAGTGCAATAAAACTTCATGGACACACCTTCACAGCAAACACTAGCATTTAATTGACTATGTCATTGTAAGGAAAAGAGACAGGATGTGAGAGTGACTAAGATAATGTGTCTCAGAGTTCTGGACTAATCATAGACTCTCCAAGCTAAATATTTGTATTCAATAAACGCAGCCTCCCCAAGAAAAGATGATTATCAAAAGACTCAATGTCAACAGATTAGAGAACCTCTCTGAATAGGAACAGCTCTCTTCTAACTTGGAGGGAAAGCTGAACCAACACATGACTTGCAACTGTAGAGCACAAAAGGAGTGATCACTTTTCAGAGATTGCATGTACAGCACTGGATTTACTCTTCTAGGCTAGAACACTCGCATACATCAAGAGTAGTTTGACAAAAATGATGGGAAATTCAGGTGCTCCTAAACAAACAAACAAACACACAAAAATGGGAAGTCTATAGAGTTTACCAGAAGTATAGTTCATCCTTCTTTAAGAAAGTAGCATTTAATTTCATCAAAAGTAAAGAAAAAGAAAAGATTAGAGAGATACAGTATTCTTGGCTCAGTAGGAAGGCATATGAAATTCAGTTTACACTGATAGTAACAGTCCAAAACAATTTTATGAGGCCCTGAATGCTATTTATGGGCCAAAGACCTATGGAACCTCATTGATTAGTGATAAGCATATGATCTTGGAGACATGGGCTAAACACTTCCATAATGTTCTGAACAGACCATCAATCAACACTGAAGTGATTTACTATATACCTTAGGTTGAAGCAAATCTTTCTGCATCTGGGTTTCCTACTGAAGGAGAGGTTTTGAATGTCATTAAGCTCTTCTTGTGTAGCAAAGTGTCTGGTGCTGATTCTACTTCAGCTGAGATTTACAAGGCATGGAGTTCACTGCTCATACAAAAACTGACTGAAATTTTCCAGGTTATATGGAAAAAGGAGGCTATAACCCAGGAGTTTAAGGATATAAGGGTAGAGGAAATAGATTGTCCTGTGAATATCCAAGATGTGTGTGTGTGTGTGTGTGTGTGTGGTGGGGGGGGGGTGTCTCTCTCTGCATCATTGCTGGCAAGATTCTTGTCAGAATCCTCCTTAAAATGCTGATCCTTCACCTGGAAGATGGCCATCTACACGAGAGCCAGTATAGCTTCAGAAAAGGCCAAGGAATGGTTGACATGGTTTTTGCTGCTAGACAACTTCAGGAGAAATGCCAGGAGCAACAAAGGTCAAAACAGAGATCATTCAATGTCCTAATCAAGGCTTTTGACACTGTTAGTCATGAGGGCTTATAGAAAATTATGCCAAAACTTGGTTGCCTGGAAAGTTCATCAGTATTGTATGTCAACTCTGTGAAGGCATGATTGCCTGACTTCTGGATAATGGATGATGTTCTCATACTTTCCCAGTCACTAATGGAGTAAAACAAGGTTGTGTGCTTGCTTCCATGCTTTTTAGCATAATGCTTTCAGCAATGTTGTCAGATGTCTTCAATGAGGACAAATATGCCATCAAGGTCAACTACCACACTGATGGTCAATTATTTAATTTGAAAGGGCTACAGTAAAACACTAAAGTTGAGGGAGGGTTGTTGTATGATTTTTTTTGTTTACAGATGATTATGAACTCAATGCAACCTCTTAAGCTGAGATTCAAGAAAATATGTATCAATTCTCTGCTGCTTGTACTAATTTGGCTTCACAATTAACATCAAAAAGAGACCCAGTTCCTCCACAAGCTAGCACCACACCATCCAGATATAGAACTATCAGTTACAACAAATTTAGAAATTGTAAATGCTGTGGATAAGTTCATTTACCCTGGCAGTATACTTTGCAGGGATGTCCACATAGATCATGAGATTGATGTACACATTGCCAGAGCTAGCTCAGTATTTGGGAGGCTCCAAAATGATATGGGAAAAAGAAGAGTTATTAGGCTGCCTACCAAACTGAATATCTTTGTGCCTACCTAATTGTTGTATGTCTGTGGAAACTGGACAGTATACAAGCACCATGCCAGGAAACTGAACCACTTGCATTTGAATTGTTTAAGGAAGATTCTGAAGATCACTTGGCAAGATAAGGTAGCACACACTGAGGTACTTCCTCAAACTAAACTGCAAAACATTCAAACTCTACTGTAGAGAGCACAATTCTTATGGTCTGGCCATGTTGTTTGAATGTCAAATGCACGTTTGCCTAAAAGACTATTGTATGGAGAATTCACACACGGCAAGTACTCCCATGAAGGTCAGAAGAACTGATACAATGAAACTCTCAAGGTCTCCCCGAAGAACTTCAGAATTGATTCTGTGACATGTGAGATGCTGGCAAAGGACTACATAGGATGGAATGCCTGCAACAAAGAAGATTCTGTGCCTATGGGCAAAGCAGAAATGGGCAAAGTAGCTCAAAAGTAATATGAGCTGCACACATTTAGAGACATCTCCACTCCAAATGTTCATAGGGAATATTTGTGCCCTACCTGTGGTAGAGCCTTCTGAGCTCATATTGGTCTAATCATCTATAGTGAGACACACTATATATACCTATACTCCAAAATATTGATGTCAGTTTGCTCCTCTTTGAGACTGAAGGACAATAACCAAGCAACCAACCATTTATTCACTAATTTTCTTTGGAAAAAGTTTGAAATACATTTAGAAGGATGTCATATGGAAGAGGAAGTAGGCCTATTTGCTGGCAGAAAGAGCAGTTTGAGGCTCTAATTGGTAGAAATTTTCAGGAGACAGACTCAGTATCAAAAAGACTATTTTCAATGGTTCAAGTTGTCCAACAAGAGAATGAACTGCTTTTTAAGGTAGGTAGTGGCCTGTTATAGGAAATATTTAACTGGAATATTATAAAAGGGATTGCTGCCCTATGTGTGAATTCAACTGGATCACCTAGAAAAGTCCTTTCTGACTCTATGATTCTAACAGTGTAACAGAAACCTGTCATGCTATAATGATCTGTCCATATAGTTCATGAGTAGGTCATATCTTCAAACTAAAATTATTTTTGATACTCCAGGACCTACCACTATCATCACTCCTCCTAATATTCTCTCTCATACACATGCATGCACACACACACATGTACACATATGCACACGTGCACACATGCACACACAACCACTTACAAACACACTTCTCAACCTCTTTTAGGTGTCTCTCACAAAGAACAATTGCAATTAGTAGGGTGGCTTATATGGCATTCCCAATTGAAAGAAATCAAATGTGAAGAAATTAAAGGTAGATAAGAGAAAGTTATGAGGATACATTTGAGTACGTTGAAAATTAAACTAATAATACAAAATCAGACTTCAAGTAGGCTTATTTCTTCAATTGCTTTTATACTGATTTCTTTAGCCATTTATATCCTCTGACTTTTGGTCCATAAGACAGAAAATGGAAAATAGTACATTACAAAAAATAAGAAAACTTTCTCAAATTCCTCCATGTGGCTCAGTTAAACAAGAAGATGGATACTATTCTAGGAATGTGGTTTTACTTTCCTCTTCTTTTTATTTGCAACATTCCCCTCAGACTGGGCCTACAACATATCTAAATTACAGGAAAAGTAGGGCTCATTGAATTTCAGACTGTCTCCAATAAGTAGACATAGTAAGTGAACAAAATAATAGAACTTTTGTTGTCTGAGTTTCACTGATTTAGTGACTAGAAATCAATATGTATTTGTTCTGTCTTCTTTCTCTACTACACCCTTCCCCCACTTCTTTTTTGCTTTTCTCACACACCTATGTGCTTATTCCTTCTCTAGTTAAACTGACCCACCAACTAAATATCTGAGAGGCATCAATGGTTAGGGCAAAGTGTTGATCTTAGAATCCAAGGCCAAGGTTTAAGTGCCATCTGTGGCAAGTACCATGTATCCCTGGGCTAGTCACATTCTTTTAGTGTTTTAAGCAGCTGTCTAAGATAACTTGAAAAACAAGTACTGGTCTCCATTGTTACAGTGTTTACTCATCTAGGTTTCTCTATATCAATGGTACCTCAAATCTGGTTAAAAAACAAACACAAACACAAAAACTATCTATCTATATGCAATACTTCAGAGATACAAAAAACTCAATACAATAAAATAGGGAGGAAGGAGTCTTAGATCTAGGAAATACTATGACCTTGGGGAAATTACTTGATCTCTTATAGTCACAACTTTCTCATCTATAAAATAAAGGATTTGGATTAAGATTAGGATTTGGACATCCAAAATCCCTTTCACCTCTAAATCTATACTTATGTGATCTCATTTGACCTTCAGAATAAGCATTGGAAGCTGGCAGTAAAAGTTTTATTTTCCTCATTTTACAGATGTGAAAATTGAGTTCAGAGAAAGTGACTGATTTGTCCAACTTTACAAAGGGAAGCAGAGATGATTCTTTAAGTCTTAATTTCCTATTAACTAAAACATCATATTTACTAAAAACTATTTTATTTTTTAAAATTCTTTTATTGTTTCGAATTTTTTAGTTTTCATCATTGATTCCCACAATATTTTGAGTTACAAATTTTCTCCCCATTTCTACCCTCCCCCAAACTCCAAGATGACATATATTCTGATTGCCCCACTCCACAGTCAGCCTTCCCTTCTGTCACCCCACTCCCCCTCATCCCCTTTTCCCTTACTTTCTTGTAGGGCAAGATAGATTTCTATGTCACATTTCTGTATATCTTATTCCTAGTTGCATGCAAAAACATTTTTTGAACATCTGCTTTTAAAGTTTTGAGTTCCAAATTCTCTCCCCTCTTCCCTACCCACCCTCTCTAAGAAGGCAAGTAATTCAACACAGGCCACACATATATCATTATGTAAAACCCTTCCACAGTACTCATGTTGTGAAAGACTAACTATATTTTGCTCCTTCCTGTCCTATCCCCTGTTGTTCAGTTTTCTCCCTTGACCCTGTCCCTTTTTGAAAGTGTTTGCTTTTGATTACCTCCTCCTCCATCTGTTCTCCCTTCTATCGTCCCCCCTCTTTATCTCCTTCCTCCTTCTTTCCTGTGGGGTAAGATACACAATTGAGTGTGTGTGTTATTCCCTCCTCAAATCAAATCTGATGAGAGCAAGATTCACTCATTCCCCCTCACCTGCTCCCTCTTCCCTTCCACTGAACTGCTTTAACTTGACACTTTTATGCGAGATAATTTAGCCCACTCTATCTCTCCCTTTCTCCCTCTCTCAATATATTCATCTCTCATCCCTTTGATTTTATTTTTTAGATATCATCCCTTTATATTCAACTCAACCTGTGCCCTCTGTCCATATATATACCCTTCAGCTACCCTAATACTGAGAAAGGTCTCATGAATTACACACATCATCTTTCCATGTAGGAATGTAAACAAAACAGTTCAACTTTAGTAAGTCCCTTAAGATATCTTTTTCTTGTTTACCTTTTCCTGCTTCTCTTGTTTCTTGTGTTTGAACGTCAAATTTTCTATTCAGCTCTGGTCTTTTCACTGAGAAAGCTTGAAAGTCCTCTATTTTATTGAAAATCCATTTTTTTTTGCCTTGGAGCATGATACTCAGTTTTCTAGGTAGGTGATTCTTGGTTTTAATCCTAGCTCCATTGACCTCCAGAATATCATATTCCAAGCCTTTCAATCCCTTAAAGTAGAAGCTGCTAGATCTTGTATTATCATGAGTGTGTTTCCACAATACTCAAATTGTTTCTTTCTGGCTGCTTGCAACATTTTCTCCTTGATCTGGGAGCTCTGGAATTTGGCGACAATACTCCTAGCAGTTTTCTTTTTGGGATCTTTTTGAGGAGGTGATCAGTGGATACTTTCAATTTCTATTTTACTCTCTGATTCTAGAATATCAGAACAGTTTTCCTTGATAATTACTTGAAAGATGATATCTAGGATCTTTTTTTGATCATGGCTTTCAGGTAGTCCAATAATTTTTAAATTATCTCTTCTGGATCTATTTTCCAGGTCAGTAGTTTTTCCTATGAGATATTTCACATTGTCTTCCATTTTTTCATTCCTTTGGTTCTGTTTCATAATATCTTGATTTCCCATAAAATCACTAGCTTCTACTTGCTGCAATCTAAATTTTAAGGAAGTATTTTCTTCAGTGGTCTTTTGGACTTCCTTTTCCATTTGGCTAATTCTGCCTTTCAAGGCATTCTACTCCTCATTGGCTTTTTGGAGCTCTTTTGCCATTTGAATTAGTCTATTTTTAAGGTGTCATTTTCTTCAGTATTTTTTGGGTCTCCTTTAGCAAGTGACTGACTTGTTTTTCATGATTTTTTTGCATCACTTTCATTTTTCTTCCCAATTTTTCCTCTACTTCTCTTACTTGCTTTTCCAAATACTTTTTGAGTTCTTCCTTGGCCTGAGACCAATCCATATTTTTCTTGGAGGCTTTGCATGTTGGCTTTTTGACTTTGTTGACTTCTTCTGGCTCTATGTTTTGATCACCAAAAAAAGATTCCAAAGTCTGAGTCTGAATCTGAGACCATTTTTGCTGTCATGTTCCCAGCCAACTACTAGACTCTTCAGCTTTTTATCATGGTATGACAGCTTGTAGAGTAGAGAGTACTTTGTCCCAAATTTGAGGGGCTGCACTGATGTTTTCAGAGATGCTTCTGCACAGCAAGCTCTGCAAAACCAGTGCTCCTCCTCCCCCATGAACTGCCAACCCAGACTGTGACCCAGATCCAAGAAGTCTCTGCACTCCCACTCTGCTCTGTCACTTAATTCCTCCCACCAGGTGGGCCTGGGACCAGAGGCAACCTTAGCAGGAGCTCTGGAAGCAGTCCCAGAGCTGCACCACTTCTGCGCCCCCAGGGCTGAGGTCAACCACAAACTCCTCTCACTCACATCCAGCAGTTTTTCCCGCTAACCTTCTATGTTGTCTTTGGCGTTTGTGGGTTGAGAAGTCTGGTCACCACCACAGCTCAATGATTCATAGCACTACTGTCTGTTCTGCCCAGGTCACAGTCTGGTTGATCCTGGCGCAGCCCACGCTGGGCTGTGCTCTGCTCTGTTCCCAGCTCTATGTGATAGACCCTTCCCAGCAACTATCCAGGCTTTCCTAGGCTAGAGCCCTGCTTTCCTCAGTTATTTCATGTGTTCTGCAGCTCTAGAATTTATTCAGAGCCATTTTTACAGGTGTTTGGAGGGACCTGGGGGAGACCTTAAGCAAGTCCCTGCTTTCCAGCTGTCATTTTGGCTCCACCCCTAAAAATTATAATGTATCTAAAACTGAGAAAAATAAAAGTTTTACAGTATAGAATACTTGGAATAAAATGCATGACTAAATGTAGAATATAGACCATAGGAGTATTTCCTCCAACTCTGAAATATTATGGTTCTATCTTTTGATTCATCAACCTCTCAATTTGCAGATGAGAAAGCCACTACCTACAGAGTTTGATGTCTCAAAATACAGAGTCACAAAATTTCAGAGTAAGAACAGATTTCAGTGGGGATAAAGCCTAACCTAAATAATAATCCCTTTAAGGAGTTAGCCAGCTTCTCCCAGAAGGCCTTCAGTGAGGGACCACACCCACCCTACTCTGAGGTAGCACATTTCCTTTCTGGGTACCTCTCATTGTAAGGATTTTTTTTTTTGCAGTAAGCTTACATTTGCCCCTTTTCAACTCTTTGTACCCATGGCACCTAACTTTGTACTCTGGGATGAAATAGAATAAATATTCCTCTTCCACATGACAGCCCTTCAAATACTTTAAGATGTTTTAAATTTTACTTTTGGTCTTCTCTTTTCTGAACAAAATATCTCCCAATTCCCTCATCCGATCATAATATGCCATATATTTAAGGCCCTTCAGAATCCAGTATACTCACCACCATAACAAATTACTTAAAACATTCTGATGGGAAATGAACAAAGTGGACATTCTGGGATGAATGCTGAGTTCTTCTCAATATAACTAAGTGTCCTTTTCCACCCTCTGATTCCTATTGAAAAATCCAAACATAGCAAAACAAATATATTTAAGGGTTTCATTTTGATCAATAGAGATAAGTGGTAATTTGTCATTGACAACTATGTACTATAGTGAAGATGTCATCAATATGATACTTAGACCTGGGACAAGTCAAAGAATTGACAGCTTTTCAAAGAAATTTTATTTTCTTCACTTGATAAGACATTGAATTTTTGTAAGAATATATGATACTGAGCATTAACTATAATCTCTGTAGCAGATACATAGGCTGTTTGGTCTATTGATACAGAATGGGATTTGATGTGGTTCAAAAGATAGTGCTATAATTAATAAAAATTAATACTAATTAATATAAAATTTTTGGTTATTTTTAATTTTAAAATATTCTAAACTTAGTAATTATCTTTGAAATAAGTATTTGAATCAACAATTAAAATGCAAGGATTTATCCCAAACCACAAAGTTCAAATAATTTTCTATTTAAGTATACACATATGTTTATTACACTTAACTTTAACAGATTAACTTCAACATATAGTTTGCTTTCTTATATCTTTGTAATTTGTTTTTATATATATTTTTAATCATGATTTTTTTTCTTCTTCTTGTTGTTTGTTTGTTTGGCATAGTCCCAATCAGCAAATATATTGTTCTGATTCTGTTTACTTCACTTACAATTCATTTTAAAAAATTGACAAATTTTATTTAACAAATTTTGTCAAATGCCTTATAGATGGTAGGCACTGCATTAGGTAGTGAATATATAAAGATGAAAATAAATCGCTCACTGACCTCAAAGAGCTTACATCCTAGGAATATAGATTGTTGTTATATGTGATAATTCGGTAGATCTAGGTTCAAATGACACCCATGGTACTTACTGGCTGTATAATCATGGCCTAATCACTTAATCTCCCTAAGGTTCAGTTTTCTCATTTGTAAAAAATAGAAAAAAACTATATCTGCAGTCCCTACTTCACAGGTTGGCAGGCTTAAATGAGATAATGTATATGAAGTACTTAGAAAACCTTAAAACTTTGTATAAATGTCTTGTCATATAAATTTTCTTGTCACTTTTCCTCTTTGACACTGCCACCACCTTAGTGACCATCCTCATCACCTCATATCCATAGCACTACCAATAGCCTCTTTATCTCTTTATGTGGAGGCTCTAATCATTGCAGTTCATCCTCCACCCAGGTTTTTAACATTCAAGTTTGACCATCTCAACTTCCCTACCCCCTTAACCCAACTTTAATCAACTCTGGCGGTTTGCAGAAATAAACATAAAACCTTTTTGACTTTTAAAGTTCTTTATAATTTAGCCCATTCTTATCATCCCAGTCTTCTTACATCTGATACTACTCCTGTCTCTTCACATATTATGACATTGGCCTCCTTATTTTTCCTCACACTCCATGCTTCATCTCCTGACTCCGCACATTTTCACTGACTGCTCTCATTCCTAAACTCTCTATGTCTTCATGTCCACATGCTACTTTCTTTTGCTTCTTTCAAGTCTCAACTAAAGACCTGACTTCTGTGAGAAGTGTTTTTCAGTCCTTTGTAATCTTAATAGCTTCCCTATGAAACGATCTCCAAGTTACCCTGCATATAACCTGCTGCACATAACTATTGGCTTGTTTTGTTTTGTTTTGTTTTGAGCTCCATGCAAGTAGAGATTGCTTGGTCTTTTTTTCTTCTCCTTTCTATCACCAGACCTTAGCACAGTACCTAGCACAAAATGGGCATATGATGAATGCTTGTTGACTGACTGACAGCTATTATTATTATTTTATCCTCATCTTTTCAATGGGGTTCAGATAGAAAGAGCCCTAGGCCTACATGTTACTATCCTGCAATAATTTTTTTTATATTTAATATGCAATGGATCATTGTATAGTTGGGCAAAATAACTTTCTTGTCAAATAGAAATATTAATCTGATTACTTCTAACAATAAGGGTGATAATTGATAATAAGATAATTTAAAAGGGAGAAAGTATTAACAACTGCTAGAAGGGATCAGGGTGAAAAGCTATAACTGAACTTATGCTCCAAAGAAGATAATAGTTTTGAAAAAAACAAAACAGGGAAATCATAAGTTCTGGAGAGGATGTGGGAAAATTGTAACACCATTACATTGTTCATGGAGTTGTGAACTGATCCAGCCATTCTGGAGAGCAATTGGGATCTATGCCGAAAGGGCTATGAAGATGTGCATACCTTTTGACCCAGCAATACCACTTCTAGGGCTATATATCAAAGAGATCATAGAAGTGGGAAATGGACTCATATGTACAAAATATTTATAGCAGCTCTTTTTGTGGTGGCAAAGAATTGGAAATCAAGGGGATGCCCATCAAATGGGTAATGGCTGAACAAGTTGTGGTATATGAATGTAATGGAATATGATTGTGTTATAAGAAATGGGGAAAATATGGACTTCTTAATAACCTGGAAAGACCTATATGATATGATGCTGAATGAGTAGAGCAGAATTAAGAGAACATTGTACACAACAGATATATTGATTTTGTGATGACTAACTTTAATAGACTTGGCTATTCTCAGCAATACAAAGTTCAAAGACAGCTCCAAAGGACTCAAGATGGAGAATGCTATCTACATCCAGAGAAAGAACTATGAAGTATGAATGCAGGGCAAGCTAATTGCTTTCTCTTTTTTTTTTCTTATTTTTCGGTTTTGTTTCTTCTTTCTCATGATTCATTCTATTGGCTATAATTCTTTTTTCTTTTTTTTACAACTTAACTATTGTGTAAATAAGTTTAATGCGAAAGTATATGTAGAATCTATGTCGGATTGCATGCCATCTTGGGGGGTAACGGAGAAGAAGATGGAAGGGGGGAAAATTTGGAACTCAACAACTTGTGGAACTGAGCTTTGTAATCCAAAAATAAAAAAAAAATTAAAAAGGTCAGAAAGGGTGTGAATTTTTTGTTTGTTTCTTCTGAAGGGGAGAAAGGAAGACAATTCGGGTTAAGTAACTTGCCCAAGGTCACACAGCTAGTAAGTGCACCAAGTGTCTGAGATCGAATTGGAACTCAGATCCTCCTGACTGCAGAGCCAGTGCTCTACTTACTGCACCACCTAACTTCCCCTCTATAGGGAGTGTTTTACTTCAAAATGTGATGGTTACTATAAATGCAAAGATGTTAAGTTTGGAAAAAAAAGCATAGGTTAACTAGAAGCTAGAATATATTGAAAGAGCAATGTGGGAAATAGATTGTAGAAGATCTTAAAAATGAAGCTGCAGGCACCACGTCTCCCAGCTCTGGTTCTTGCTTCAACAGTGTTTGGACGGAGCAGATTTGGGGTCCCCCAGCTCCCCTCGGTTTTGAACTTCACCTTTCTGCAGCCCGTCAGCCCCTGGGACCAGCCGCCTCTCGCTTCCGGGACCAGCCGACCCCCGCCTCTGTGACCAGTCGCCTCCTCCCTTCGCCGTCGGTGCCATGAGCTCTAGCTCCCAGATCCGCCAAAACTTCTCGGAGGCCGAGGCCGCCTTCAACCGCCTGGCCAGCTTGTACTTGCAGGGCTCCTACTCCTGTCCCTGGGTTTCTATTTCGATCGGGACGATGTAGCCCTGCCTGGGGTGTAGCGGTTTTTTTTTTTTTTTTTCGGTGAACTGGCGAAGGACAAACGCGAGGGCGCAGAGCGCCTTATGAGGCTCCAGAACCAGCGTGGGGGCCGTGCTGTCCAGGCTGTGCAGAAACCTGACAAGGATGAATTGGAGAACGGAGCCGCAGCTTGGATGCCATGCAGGTTGCCCTGAATCTGGAGAAGGACCTGAACCAGGCCCTCCTGAAGCTGTATGCCCTGGGTTCGAGCCAAGGGGGTCCACACCTCTGTGACTGTCTGGAAAACCACTACCTGCGAGAGGAGGTGACGCTGCTGAAGCGCCTGGGCAACCACCTGACCGCGTTCAGGCGGACCCCCAGTCCGGCCTGGGGGAGTACCTGTTCAAGAGGCTAAGCCTGAAACATGACTAGGGGGAGCAGGCTGGGCAGGCAGCCCCAAGGCCGAGCCAAGAACGCCCACAATAAAGCTAGCTGTTCACTGCCCCATAAACAATGAAGCCGCAAATTTTATGTTTTATCCTAGAAACTATTGATAGCGTTGAAGGTTTTAAATGAGGTGAGTGACATATTCAGACTTCTGCCTTAGGGATATGATTTTGACGGTTATGTGGAGGGTAAATTAGAGAGAGAGAGAGAGAGAGAGAGAGAGAGAGAGAGAGAGAGAGAGAGAGAGAGAGAGAGAGAGAGAGAGAGACTGGAAACAAGAGAAACAAATTGGGGAAAAGGGAGCCTAATCTAGGGTTAATGACTATGAATGGAGAGAAGAGAGATGCAAAAGATGCTTTGAAGGTGTAATAGTCAAGGCATCAATTGAACTTATGTTGCAAGTAAGCAACAGGGAAGAGTTGAGGATGATTTAAAGTTACAAACCTGGATCATTGAAGGAAGAGGTGGTCCTCTATAGAAATGGTAACATTTGGAGGAAGGACAGATTTGAGAAGAAAGATGGTAAGTTCCATTTTGGACATGTATTTGAGATGTTGATAAGAAATCCTGTAAGAGATGTCTAGCAGGCAGTTGGAAATGTGGGAGTCTACACTAAATCACTTCATAAAAGTCCTTTCTTATTTCTTTGTTTTTATCATACTGACTTTTTCTGATGACAAAAAATATGATGACATCAAGTTGTTTCCCTATTACTCATTTTTGGATACATTGATTCTTCCACAATTTATTTTGGTTTTGATCGATTATAAGATAGATAGAGGGCTAACCTTGGGGTCAGGAAGATCTGGATTCAAGTCCTTACTTATGAGGTGTGTGATGATGATCAATTCACACAAACTCTTGATTCTTGAGGCAACTCTGTAAAGTTCTAAATTAAAGATGAGTGGTTGTTCTTCATCACTAGGGGGTATTTCCACATCAAAAGTCTCCCATACCAATGAGGCCATGTCTATTTCCCCCTCCTCCCCAAAAAAAGAGGGAACTATTCATTTAAGAGTTTGAGATAGTAGGCAAGGAATGATGGGACACACAATCTAGTCAAATGTTGATGAGTGCTTCCAATCTGAAATACATGTCATGTTCAGTTTAGAAAGAGTTAACTGCACTATTATATGAACAGTGAAATCAGCGCACTATCCCTTCTCTGGACATGTTACTAGGGATGCATTTTTGTATCCTCCAACATGCCCATGCCATAGTAAGTGCTTGCTAAATGTATATTGAAATAATGAAATATGCTAAGAAAGACATCAGAAAACAAAATGCAGGATTAAGTCCTGTTTGCTTAAAGGCTATATAGAGGCCTGATTTTTTATAGTGCCTTGCTCAACTTGGAACAGAAAGAAGGGTGCTCAAGAATTAGCTTCAACAAAGAAATCACAGTCAATTCACTTCAGTAAACCTTTTTAAACGCCTACTGTATTTCAAACACTGTTAAGTGATGAGGAAACAAAGGATGACTTCCTGGGATTAATTCCAAATGAGATTCAGAATGAGCTTCAGAATGCTAGATCTTCCTCTTTTTTGGCACCTTAAGAAAGAGTGGAAGAGATTTTAGAGTCCCTGAGCACCTAGGCCATTTTGATTTAATTCCCACAAACCACTGATTATAGCCACATGGGCTGGCTTCTAAGGTCTTTGTTTTGGGTTTCTGACCCCTCCTGGGGCTTTCTTGAGGCAGCCTTCTGCTGTCGTTGCTTCTAGACACACAACAGAGGCTAGATATTTCTGTGGTCTATCGTTGTCTCTGTTCAGAGGCTACTTGTTTGCTTGTGATGATTCTATCTTTGATGGCAGTCCCCTTTACTTTTTCCCCATCTTCTGATATTTCATGTAATTCTAGGTTGGAAAAATCACTTATAGTACTTTCTCTTAGGATTTCTTTACCATTATTCAATCTAGAGATAATTTTATGTTTTTGCTAGAGTAGCTGTATGGGAACTGCTCTGTCTTGGCTTAGGCAGCCATATTGGCTGAAAGTCCTGGGGCCTATTTTTAAAGCATTTCCATTTTGATAGGACCTGACAGACCTTGTACTGTACTAACATAGCCTCTAAAAACCATAATCACCTCCATGTCAAGAGTTTGGTAGAAATGCAAATATAATTATAAAGCACTTTCAATAAAAGCACACCAACAGACTTAATTCTATGCTATTTCCTTTTCATCTTTCATAGTTCTTAATCAAGTGAAACATTTCTCAGTGGAAGAAAACTACTCTGCCCAATGATAGCCAGCTACTTTCCTGCATGCTGTGTAAGATTTACATGACTAGGACCATCAAAGAGAGTCAAGTGCTTTTCAAACTTTTCTTCTGCCCCTTCCCACACAATTTTGCTAAATATAGAGCTCTATTAAATAAATGGAGCAAAGAGTTCCTTCAATAAGTACATGACTTTGTAATGCCATAAGCAATTTAAAGAAACAAACAAAAAAATACCTAGAATGCCTAGGTTTTCCCTTTGTAGCTAATATTTTTCTTAGCTGGCTTTCCATTCTACCTTTATAATATATTTCCTGAAGAAAGTAAAAACTGTACTATCAAGAAAGACACAGGGAAAAGATGGGAAAATTGGTTGTAATTCTTATTCATCTACCAGGAAGGATAGTCCTTTCATGAACTGTCACCTTTAACCACCACCACCACCATCACCATCACTTCGATCACCATTAGAAGGATAATAGAAGAGAACCTTATTTAAGAACGCTTCATGGCAAAATAGAAAGAATGCTAATTTAGGAGGACCCAAGTCATATCTTCACTCCGATTCTCATTACCTATTTTGCCTTAAGTAAGCTATTTACCCCTTCCATCCCAAGACTAAATTTTCTAACTTTTAAAATGATGGGGTTGGACTAGATGACCTCTCAGGTTCCCTCCCAGCTCTCAGTAAATGGTGATGTAATTCATATTTCATTTAAATGGGATGGTGTATTTAGAGGTACAAGGATCCTAGAGATAGAATGGAACTTAGAGATCATCTGTCCCTTAATTATACTTGATGACTATAGCAATATAATGGAAAGAGGAACAACAAAACAATGAGAGTATAATTCAGATCACTGAGAAATTTTAAAGGCCAATCGTGCCCCACTCCCAAAGGAGGTAGAAGAAGATACTTTTCCCTGATTCATTGTATAAGTGGCAGGAAGAGTCTAACATTATATATAATGTGGGACTTTTTTGATACATTGTTGAGTTTTGGTGACTTTTCTCCTTCATTTTTGTTCTTTGTTATAAAAAAATTGCTCTCTGGGAGATTACAAGGAAAAATGCAGGGGAAAGGTAGATGACATAAGATAAAAAGACATCAATAAGAATTATTATCAAACTGGGAAATTAAGGTACAGGCAGTTTACATAGTCTGTCCAAGTTCACTGAGATAACAAGATTGGATTTGATCCTGTTACAAAATTTTAGCCTCATAACATCAAATTTTGGTTGTTGAAGGGAACTTTTAGGTCATCTAATTCAACCCTTTTTATTTTATAAGAAAACAGAAGCCTAGAATAGTTATCTGATTAACAAGAGCGTAACACAGGTAGCTAGTATTAAAATTCAGGCCCTATTTTTCCTTAAGAAACTAGAGTTAGAATTTGTTGTATGTCATTCTAGTGTACATCATGTGTTTTGTATTGGAAACTATTTGGACCTTAACTTTGAAACCATAACCTTAACAAACAGACCCTCCCCACCCCCACACCCCCCCCACACACACACAGACACTTTTCCTTTTCTCATGCATGTATTTTTTTTTTCTTTTCAGCTCTAAAACTAATACTATGTGTCTTTAGATCAATCTTTTTTAAGGTGTTCCTCTTCCCACTGACTTCCTCACCCCCACGCCATTTTGTTATTCTCTTCCCTATGGAGTGTTGGTTAGAATTTCCTTTTTCTGGCTATTCAATTCTTTCTCCTTTTGTTCCTCTCTGTTAATCAAGTAAACCCCCTTCTCCTTTCCTTCAACAAATCGTTTTATTTTTAGTATTTTCATTTCTGTGCCCTTTTCCAGAGAAGATTTTTTTCTCCCTCACGCTCTTCATTAGCAATCCTTTCTTTGTGTCTACCTTATATTCTCATTCTCTGGTTCATGCCCCCTATAATCATCAAGTTTGTCTTTATTTTCTGCTTTCCTCAAAGAATCAAAACCTCTGAGGTATTCATTCTGGGATCTACCCTCTAAGCAGTTTTTGCCACTGCCTTTTAGAATTTGTCCCTACAGCTCCCCCTTTTTATTTTCCCTTACTCTCAGAAAAAATACCATTTCCTGCAAGTGAAAGAGAGGGCAGAGCCCCATGGTAGGACCATCTGCCTATATCCCAGTTATACAACTCACCATTGACCTGTACCCTTCCTCTTGTCATCTTCTTTCTTTGCTTGCCTCAAAAGCTTTTCCCTGGGTCCATGCCTTACCACTTCCCAGGAGCTACAGTCCCCTGTCATCTTCTCAGGCTGGACAAGTACTTTTTTCAAGCACGAAATCCATACAGACAACACCTTGCACAAAGTCCCATCTCCCTTAACAGAATACCTCTCTTCAATCATAGGAACATTCATTGGTGCTATCTTCTAACATAGAAACAAGGCTTCCACTCCATCCCCTTTTCAGTTCTCTCCCCTTGATGATTTCCTTTCATGCTCTTCCCTTTCTCATATACCACAGGAATTATCCTTTCCTTATTCATTGCTAGCACTCAACTTGACCAAGGCACATCAAGTTCTCTGCTCTATCCTCTTCCTCTCCGTATTTCCATGTATCCTCCAATTTATTCCTACCAAAAAACAAAACAAACAAAAAATGGATTTACTTGTAGAAGGGGTGCTACAAGATTCTTTTCATAATACTCCAGGCCAGTCTCTCCTCCATTACCTTCACCCGACTTCCAAATTCACCCCTATCTCCTTGTGTACATTTACAAAGAAGTCTCTTATTGATCTCCCTGTTGTCATTCTGTTGTTGTCATTGATTGTTGTATTAATTTACTATTCCTGTATTTCTGTTGTCTGAAGTGATGAAGAAGCAAATAGTCTCTTTAGGTCTAGTTTTCTTTCCAAAAATGTTTTAAGTGCTTTTTTATTATTGAAAATATTTTTTTTTAATTTATGTTTAGTTCAGATCTTCAAGGAAGGTCACCCTGAGCTGTATCCTGAGTTCCATTGCTATTTGGAACAAAGTATTCCATTCTCTACTGCAGTCCTGGTGGGTCTAAAATAGTATCGTGTTATTCAAATTCTCTTTCATTTTATTTGAAGATGTTTATCTTGATTGCTTATAGACCTTATTGTTTCTTTCCCCCTTACCTAGCCAGTCAGGGTGATCTATGTATACTTTGATCTGGCAATTTGACTTCAGTGTTCTGAAATTTTCGAAAGTTTTCTTATATTATTTCTTGCATTATGGTGTTCAGTTTTTACCTCCTATTTTTCTGGGATTCCTATTATTCTTATATTCTTATAATTCCTATAAACTATATATTCCTAAAATCCTAAGTATCATGTCTTTAATATGAATTAACTATAATTAATAATCAATTTGGTTTTGCTTGAATAGCAAGCATGATTTGTTTTAATACTATTACTTTTTACTTCTCTTCTAGATTGTCATTCACTTTCATGTATTTGCATCCCCAATAACTTAACCCTTCTTCTGTTCTTTAGTGAACTTTGCCATCATAATCAAGTGTTTTTTTTTAAATTTTCTGCCAATTATTTCTTCTGTGTAGGCCATATTTTTTCAATTAATTTATTTTTAGTTTTCAAAATTCACTTCCACATGATTTTGAGTTCCAAATCCCCACCCCCCATCTCTCCCGTCACCTCACTCCAAGATGCTTTGTAATTTGGATTAGGTTGTACATATACATTCGTATTGAACCATTTTCACATTAGTCATATTGTAAAGAAGAATTAGAACCAAAGGGAGAAACCACAAGAAAAAAGAAAAACAAAAAAAGAAAAAGAGAAAGAGAGCAAATAATATGGTTTAATCTGCATTCAGACTCCTTAGTTCTTTTTCTGTTTGTGGACAGAAATTCCATCATGAGTCCTTTGCAGTTATCTTGCATCCTTTCATTGCTAAGGAGAGATAAGTCTATCAAAGTTATTCATCCCACATTGGGGCTATTACTGTGTACAAAGTTCTTCTGGTTCTGCTCACTTCACTCAGCATCAGTTCATATAAGTCTGTCAAGGTTTTTCTGAAATATCATTTCTTATCATTTATTTGATTTCTTGTCATTATCTTATCATTTCCTACAGTACAATTGTATTCCATTATATTCATATGCTACAACTTGTTCAGCCATTCCCCAATTCATTGGCATACCCTCAATTTCCAAATTTTTGCCACCACAAAATGAGTTGTTATAAATGCTTTTGTATTTGTAAATCTTATGAGCTATGAGGCAAAATTGTCATTTTTATTATAATAGCTTGCTTACCCATGAGCAACTGATTTTTTTTCCAATTATTTAGATCTGACTTTATTTGTGTGAAAATTGTTTTGTAATTTTGTTCATGTAGTTCCTGGGTTTGTCTTGGCAGGTAGACTCCCAAATATCTTATATTGTCTACAATTACTTTAAATGAATTTCTCTTTCTATCCCATGCTATTGGGCTTTGTTGATAGTGTTTAGAAATGCTCAGGATTTATGTGGGTTTATTTTATATCCTTCAACTTTGCTAAAGTTGTTTATTATTTCAAGTAGTTTAACTTGATTCTCTAGGATTCCCTAAATATATCATCATATCATCTTCAAAGAATGATAGCTTTGTTTCTTCTTTCCCTATTCTAATTCTTCGATTTCTTTTTCTTTACTTATTGCTAAAGCTAGCATGTCTAGTATATACTGAAAAACAGTGGTGATGATGGACATCCTTGTTTCATGCCTGATCTTATTGGAAATGCTTCTAACTTGTCCCCACTACAAATGGTGCTTTTAGGGAGATGTTACTTATAATTTTAAGGAAGATTCCATTTCTCCCTATGCTCTCTAGTATAGTTAATGGGAATGGGTGTTGTATTTTATCAAAAGCTTTTTCTGTGTCTATTGAGATGATCATATGGTTTCTGTTACTTTTGTTGTTGATATGGTGCATTATGATGATAATTTTCCTAATATTGAACCAGCCCTGCATTCCTGGTATAAATCTTACCTGGTAATAATGTATTATTCTTGTGATGAGCTCCTGTAAATTTTGCTAATGTTTTATTTAATTTTTTGCATCTATATTCATTAGGAAAATTGGTCTATAGTCTTCTTTCTCTGTTTTGACTCTTCCCAGTATAGGTATCAGTACCATATTTATATCCTAAAAAGAATTTGACAGGACTCCTCCTTTGCCTATTTTCTCAAATATTTTATGAACTATTGGAATTAATTGTTCTCTAAATGTCAATAGAATTTGCTTGTAAATCCATCTGACCCTGGAGATTTTTTCCTAGGGAATTCATTGATGGATTGTTAAGTTTCTTTTTCTGAAATGGGATTATTTATTTTATTTCCTCTTCTGTTAATATAGGTAATTTACATTTTAAAATGTTTATCCATTTTACTAAGATTGTAAAATATATTGGCATGCAGTTGGGAAAAATAGTTCCTAATTATTGTTTCAATTTCCTCTTCATTGGTGATGAATTCACTCTTTTCATTTTTTATACTGATAATTTGGTTTTCTTCTTTCTTTCTCTTTTAATCAAATTAACCAAAGATTTATCTATTTTATTGTGTCTTGTTTTCAAAAACCAGCTTTTAGTTTTATTTACAGGTTCAATAATTTTCTTAATTTCAAATTTATTAATCTCTCCTTTGGTTTTTAGTATTTCTAATTTGGTATTTAAAGGGAGATTTTTAATTTGTTCTTTTTCTAGCTTTTTTAGTTACATGCCCAATTCATTAATTTCCTCTTTCTCTATTTTATTCATGCAAGGTTTAGAGATATAAAACTTTCCCTAAGAACTATTTTCTATGTATCCCATAAGTTTTGGTTTATTGTCTTATTCTTGTCATTTTCTTGTATGAAGTTATTGATTGTTTCTATTATTTGTTGTTTGACTCATTCATTCTTTAGGATTAGATTATTTAGTTTCCAATTAGTTTTAGTCTATCTTTCCATGGTCCTTTATTACATATAATTTTTATTGCATCATGATCTGAAAAGTATACATTTAATATTTCTGCCTTTCTTCATTGAATTAGGAGCTTTTTATGCCCTAGTACATGGTCAATTTTTGTGTACATACCATGTATCATAGAGAAAAGGTGGTAAGTTGATGTTTTGCCTTAGATTCTTTAATGTTGTTGCTAAACATTTTTTTAAAATAATATTTTATTCCTTTCTATCTCCATTCAGTTTTCTGCAGAGGTCTGCTATATCTTAATTTTCTAAAATTACATTTACCTCCTTAAATTCTTTCTTATTCATTTTTTACTTAGATTTAAATAGTTCAGAGAGGGGGAGGTTGAGGTCCCCCACTAGTATAGTTTTGCTGTCTATGTTTTTATAATTAAGATTTTTTATTTTTAGTTTACAATGCTCAGTTCCACATAATTTTGAGTTGCAGATTTTCTGCCACCCCCCCCCCAGATGGGATGGGATTCGATATATCTTCTACATATAACTTCACATTGAACTTATTTACACAATAGTCAAGTTGTAAAGAAGAATTATGACCAATGGAATGGATCAGGAGAACAAAGAAACAGAACCAAAAAAAAAAAACAAACAAAAGAAAGAAACAAAAAACAAAGGGAAAACAAAAAAAGGAGAGCAAACAGTGTGCCTCAATCTGCATTCATACTTCATAATTCTTTCTCTGGATGTAGATAACTCTCTCCATCATGAGTCCTTTTGAGTTCTCCTAGCACCTTGCATTGCTGAGAAGACCAAAGTCTATTAGGATTGGTCATCACAGAATCCATATATCTGTGGTTGTGTATAATGTTCTCCTTTTCATGCTCTGCTCACTCAGCATTATATCATGTAGGTTTTTCCATGTCATTATGAATTCCTTATCATTTCTTATCACACAATAGTATTCCATTACCTTCATATACCACAACTTGTTTAGCCATTCCCCAATTGATGTGCATCCCGTTGATTTCCAATTCTTTGCTACTACAAAAAAGCCACTTTAAATATTTTTGTACATATGGGTCCTTTTGCCACTTGTGTGATGTCTTTGGGATATAACCCTAGAAGTGGTAGAGCTGGGTCAAAAGGTATGAACATTTTTATAGCCCTTTAGGCATAGTTTCAAATTGCCCTCCAGAATGGCTGGATCAGTTCACAACTCCACCAGCAATCTAACAGTGTTCCAATTTTCCCACATCCTCTCCAGCATTTATCATTTTCCTATTTTGTCATGTTAGCCAATCTGACAGGTGAGATGTGGTACTTAAAAGTTGTTTTGATTTGCATTTCTCTAATCAATAGAGATTTCAAGCATTTTTTCATATGCCCATAGATATTTTTAATTTCTTCCTCTGAAAACTGTCTGTTCATATCCTTTGACCATTTCTCAATTGTGGAATAACTTGTATTCCTATAAATTTCACTCAGTTCCTTCTATATTTTAGAGATGAGGCCTTTATCAGAGACAATGGTTGTAAAGATTTTCTCCAAATTTTCTTCTTCCCTCCTAATCTTTGTTGCATTGGATTTTTTGTACAAAACATTTCAATTTAACACAATCAAAATTATTCATTTTGCATTTTGTAATGCTCTCTATTTCTTGTTGTGTCACGAATTCTTTGCTTTTCCGTAAGTCTGATAGGTAAACTATTCCTCACTTTCCCAAATTGCTTATTGTATCAGCATTTATTCCTAAATCATGAACTCATTTTGACTTTATTTTGGTATATGGTTCAAGATATTGGTCTATGACCAGTTTCTGCCCTACCATTGTTCAGTTTTCCCAGCAGTTTTTGTGAAATAGGGAATTCTTAGCCCAGAAGCTGGATTCTTTGGGTTTATCAAAGAGTAGATTGTAGTCACTGACTTCTCCATCTTGTGTACCTATCCTATTCCACTGATCCACAGCTCTGTTTCTTAGCTAGTACCAGGTAGTTTTGATTACTGCTGCTTTATAGTACAGTTTAATATCTGGTATGGCTAGGTCACCTTCCCTAGCATTTCTTTCCATTAATACCGTAGATACTCTAGACCTCTTGTTTTTCCAGATAAATTTTGTTATTTGCTATGTATTTCTTCCCATAACTCCCTTAACTTCTCCTCTAAGTATTTGTATGCAATATCACTTGGTGCATATGTGTTAAGTAATGATGTTACTTCCTTGTCTATGGTGCCTTTTAGCAGGATATAGTTTCCTTCTTTGTCTCTTTTAATTAGATCTAATTTCGCTTTTGCTTTATCTGAAATCAGGCTTGCCATCCCTCCTTTTCTTACTTCAGCTGAAGCTGATTATATTCTATTCTAGCCTTTTACCTTTATCTTGTTTATGTCTCTCTAAATGTGAAGGATATATCTGAGGTGGGGCTTGCTGGCACACATTCTGTCCTGTACTGGTCTTCTTCAGCCACATCAAGAGGGACCTTTCCCATAATTCTTTTCTCTGTTCCTCTTTTCAAATGGGTTTCTTGTACACATGTTGTAGAATTACGGTTTTTAATCCATTCTGCTATGCACTTCCATTTTATGGGAGAGTTCATCCCATTCACATTCACAGTTATGATTAGTATCTGTATCTTTCTCTCCATCTGAGCTCCACCTGCCCAATTCATGCTTTTTTCCCCTTCTCCCATTCCCTCCTCAGTAGAGTTTTGATTTTGAATTGTTTCTTCCTGGATGCTTGCAGAATTTTCTCCTTGAGCTGATAATTCTGGAATTTGCCTACATTGTTCGTTTGCACTTTCAATTTGGGATCTCTTTCAGGACACGATTGGTGGATTCTCTTGGTAACTATTTTACCCTCTGTTTCTAGGACCTCAGGGCACTTTTCCTTGATGGTTTCTTGAAAGAAGCTGTCCAGGCTCTTGTTTTGCTCCTGGATTTTAGGTAGACTAATAATTCTTCAGTTAACTCTCAGATCTATTTTCCAGGTCAGTTGTTTTTCCAATGAGTTATGTTACATTTTTTCCTACTTTTTGATTCTTTTGACATTATTTGACTGATTCTTGATGTGTCATGGAATCATTAGCTTCCATTTGCCCAATTCTATTTTTTAAAGAATTGTTTTCATCACTTAGCTTTTGCACCTCCTTTTCCTTTTGACCAATTCTACTTTTTAAGAAGTTATTTGCTTCAGTGTACTTTTTCCCTACTTTGTCAATTGTATTTTTAAAGGAATTGCTCAATTTTTCTTCTACCTCTCTTATTTGACTTTTAAAATCCTTCTTGAGATCTTACAAGAAGGCTTTTTGGGATTAAGACCAGTTTATATTCCCCTTTGAGGGTTCAGATGAGAATATAGTGATAATGGTGTTGTCTTCTGAATTTGTGCTTTTATCTTCCCTATCACCAAGGTACTTCTTTATGGTCATTGTTTTTCTTTGTCATTTTTTGCTCATATTGTATGTCTTTTTCTGATTTTTAAAATTGATCTCTGCTTCTTGGGCACAGGAGGAACTGTCCCATGCTTCTTGTGCTGGGGACTAGGGTCCTGGTTACAAGTTTTGTGTGCTTGGATCTCAGGTACTGGCAGCTGGAGGCTCATAGTTTATGTAGCACTGAGTTGGAAATGGTGGTGGTGGTTAGTGTGTGCTTGTTATTGCTGTTTACCTGCTCCACCACCATGGGGCTCAGGATCCCCCACTGGTTTGCTGAGGTGAGGCTTGCTGCTGGCTTGCTAGGACACAACCCATCCTGTAATGGTCTTCTTCAGCCACAAAAAGAGGGACATTTCCCTTAATTCCCCTAGCCTCTCAAGCTAAAAGATTGTTACACCTCATGTTTCTTCTGGCTCCACTATTTCAGGATTTTTCCTGAAGCAATATTCTCTGGGTTTTTCAAGGTCCGTAAAGGAGGGTGAGAGTGACTTACTATTTACTCTGCCATCTTGGCTCCATGAATAGGCCATGATTTCTGTTCTCACAATTCTTATTTCTACTTTAAAACACTCAGATAAAGGTTATGCTGTCCCCCAAGTTCATGGGATTTTCTGGCTCATCTAAGGTTTAATCATTTTCATTTTTTTTCATTGATATCTGAACTTGTTTACTAGGAGGCCATATTGAATTCTGCTATTAATGGTTTCTTCAATGATTTAATTGCTTTTGCTCAAGGAAGATATTTGTGCTTTTCTTATTGCTGAGATGTTTGGTAATTGCAATCTTTTTTTTTCTTTTTCCATTATGTCCCTCCATTGCTTACTTTCTGACTTCCTTTCCTCTGTTTATGGTTTTCTTGGAGGATGGATCTCAAAGCATACCAGCTTCTTCTGATGGTGGACAATTGATCATTCACTAGCCTCATTTTTTGCCTTAAGTCACTTTTGGATAGAAATAACTGGCCCCATCAGGCTTCTGGGGTCTTTACCTCAGGCTACCACAGATTCCCAAGACACATAGTGTTCTGTCCCATTCATTGTGTTTTCAATTCTCTGGCCCAGGATTATAGAGCATTATAATGTGCTTGGTAATGATTTGTGTTATTTATAGTTTGTATGGGGTTGAATATGGGGCTAACCTCTATTTCAAAAACCAGTATGTGTTCTGAAAATTTATCAATGATCTCGTGCTCTCCTACAGAGATCTTTTCATAGAACACAATGATGCTATAGAGCTGGCTATTGAGACCTCAGAAAATGTCTGTATTTTTTGCTTATTTCTCTGTGTTTCTGGAAAGGAGGAGGTATAGGTTGTGTAGCTGCATTTTTTATTTGCCAAGGCTGTGTGTAAGGTATATTATTGTAGCCTTGTGACTAGGGGCTGGGGGAGGTTGCACCAAGTAATCTCAAGTTAGATGTCAGAACATGGTTTTGTTGTCAATTTTTTGTTTGTTTTTACTGATGTCCTTGTGTCCTTCACAATGGAAGCTTTATTTTTGGCACATAATTTCTATTTTGGAGAGGTTTGAGACTTTCTAAGGAGCAGCGGGGTCTAGTCCTCCATCTTGTTGGTCATGTGACTTCTTAAAATGTATTTTCTTTATTTTTTCAGCACATACTAAAACCACTGTTGGCACCTTGAAAAAGAAAGCTAGAATGAATGAGCATTGCTAAGAAGCAATGTACTATCTTGGAAATTAGGTCTCAATTTTAAGCAGAGCTCCACTACTTCAATAGGTTCAATATTTTTTAAACAACATTGAATTATTGGTTATTCAAGAACAGCCCATGCCATCAAGGGACTTGTGTTCTACCTAGCCAAAATAAAATGTACACAGATAAATATAAAGTGTGTGAGAATAAAACAAAGTCATTGCAAGATAATAATATTAACAGCTGGAAAAATGACATAAGATCTAATGTAGAAGATGAAAGCCGATCCATGCTTTAAAGGAAATATACCATTTGTTTGCATTACAATCTTGCGTAAGTTATTAAACTTCTCTAAGCCTCAATTTTCTGACCTGCTAAATGATAGGATGTGGTGGCATATAGCTGGACTAGAAAATGGTCTCCATCCTTAGTGTTCATGACACTATGTTCAGAAATGAACTAGAGTCATCTTTAGTAGTATTATCCCGAACCTTCTCCCAATTTGGCCTTTATAATACAAAAGGATATGGAAAGGCAGGATTGCTAATAAGAGGATCTTCCATTGTATCATTGACCTCCTCCTCCTATTTAAATCAGAAGCCCTGGAATCCCACTTTATTTGAGTTTCTCCCAAGGTCCCCTTAGAACATTTCAGAATTATCTTTGGGAAATTTTCACTTGCCTTCATTTGCTGAATAATTTGCAATTTGATTCACACTTATTAAGTGATATTTAAGTCAGGGTGCTCCTCAAATCTTAAATTTAAATTGGGTCCATAGGTTTACCTAGCACTCTACATCTTCCCTCTGACATTGCAGTAGCTATCTGATATCAACCTAGACCTGGTAGAAATGTATTCTTACTCTCAAAGTCATAGTTGTGGTAGGATCTGCCTTCTTTCAAGTTTTATTCTAGAACTTATTTGAATGGGTATTACTGGGATCCCTATAATAATAAAATGTGGAAATTGACATTTAAACATTATACATCACTGATGTTTTTCGGGTCAGTTCCATTCAACAAAAATATGTGTGAAATACTTCTTAGGTTCAAAGCCCTGGATTTGGCACCAGAGATACAGAGATGAAAATCTATACCATTTTTGTCCTCTGACTTTACTATGTAAGAGTGAGGGTAAGACATGCCCAGATTTAAAAAAGATGTGGCATAAATTCAGAATGGAAGAATTGCTAGGTAACAACATCTAGCACGTACCATCTTACTTCAGAGATGAGGAAAATGAGGTCCAAAAAATCAAATAATTCATCTACACAGCTAGAAAATGGGAAAGCAAGGATTAGAACACAGTTCTCCTGGCTCTCTCTGATAGTTTCTACTCTAATATTCAGCCACTTGTAGAATGTGAAAGAAGCAAAGGTGAAATCTGTAACTGGAGAAATAATATGAGAGGGAATGATTGATTTTAGTCCAATTAAGTAAAGGCTTCATTGAGAATATATTAAAGATAGCTTCACAGAATTGGCACCATGAAGGAAAATAAGAATTTCATGAGGCACAGGTGAATAAATGAATGAATGAAAAAAATTATTAAGCATTTACTATATGTCAGACATAGTGCTAAGCACAGAGGAGACAAAAAATAAGCATACAAGTCGGACTCTGCAATCAGTTATGTTCTTATAGAAAATGACAACAGAGAGAAAGAAGCTAGAGTTGAAAAAAAGGAGGGTAGACAGGATGGTGTTATGGCTTTGTGATGGCCAGGAATCTGGGTAGTAGACAGAGAGAGAAAAATTGAAAGCACACAAATCAGAATTCAGATTCCTAGAGACAAGAATACAAATTCCACAGATGTGTATTGGCACAGATGTGAAACAGTATGTACTCTATGCATAGAATACAATCTTTTCAAATATACAATGATAGGAAAGGGAAAGATAGGATTGGGTAAAAGGCCAAACTATACAGAGAACTGCAGATTTATTTGTTGTGTCCTGCATTCCAGTAAGGCAGAATGTCTGTGTAATACAGCCTTCATTGATAGAGCAGGTGCACCTGGGTCATGGACCAGTCATTACAGCCCTTAACTCACAAATAGCCATGAAGATGCTTTCCATTCCACTAAATTGCCAGTATAGATTGGTTGTTCTAGGGTTCTTCTTTGCTTCTATTTTAACAGTATAGGATAAACAGAATTTCATTTTGCCAGAGACTGAAGATTATATTCTCATTTAAGGGTGAATACAGTCACAGCTGGGCCTTTATAATTGTGAGCCATTTAAAATGCCTCGTTATTAAAACTGGATTGTTTTGGATTGCGACTTTATTCAATTGAGACAATTATGTGTTCTGTGTGATTCAAATCAATGATTTCAGGCAGTAGTTGATTATTTCAGTTTAATTTGTTGGGCCTTTTTTTTTTACATTTTTAGATAGACATTTGATATCAAAGCCTGAAATTTGATTTTAATTTTCTTTTGGGAAAATTCCATATGTTTATTGTTTTGCTTTTAGAAATATAATGTATCTTGCATTCATACTCAGATTCAGACATAAGTTCAAAAGTATTGTTTACTCACAATATTGATTCACTGAATACTAAGTGTTCCCCTGAACCCACAGTAGTGATGGGGCCATCATTATGGAACTTTGATGCTTACATCCACTGTGGGAGTCTATGACATCTGTCAATTTTAAAAGCATTTTTGGATGATATAGTTCTGAGACCTGGTTTCCCTGGGAGCCTTCTCTTCCAAGTATCTTTCAGGAGAGAGCCTTGAGGAACAGACTGGCATGGAAATTTAAAAGAAAATGAAGAACATTGCTACTCAAAGTAAGTAGAAATGTTCAAATGTTCAAAACTCTAGCTCTAAAGAGGCTAACAGATGCAGAGTATGCAAGGTGATGAAACATGTGCCAAGAAAACAGCCTATGCTCACATGTATTAAAATAGCTTAAAAGGATTTTGTTGAGGTATCACTAAAAGGAACCCCAGAGGCCATTTAGTTCAACTTCTTCATTTGTTGTTATTGTTGTTACAAATGGCAGCAAGTTACAGTACATAGGGAATTGTATTTGGAGTCAGAAAGACCCAGATCCAAACTGCACCTCTGATATATAAGTTGGATAATCTTTGGAAAGTCAATTAACCCATTTGTGTTTAAGTTTCCTCATTAGTGAAATAAGGGAGCTCTAAAGTCTTTTATATCTATAAAATTATAATCCTACAAGGACAAGAGAAGTTAATGTATTTCTTACAGTGCAATGATAGGAGAAAGGAGAGGAGAGGAGAGGAGAGGAGAGGAGAGGAGAGGAGAGGAGAGGAGAGGAGAGGAGAGGAGAGGAGAGGAGAGGAGAGGAGAGAAACCTTGGATTCATCCTTTAGTGTCACTTCCTTGATGTAGTCTGCCTAAGAATGTCAATAACCTGACAGCTCCATTCTAGTAATATTTTGGGCCTGCCAGAGCTTTGAGTTTATTTTGCCAAGTCAGCACAGCCTGCATCAACCTGCACCAGGCAAAACCCCACTGGAAGCCAGAAATATTTGTTGGCTACATCAACCTAAAATCTGTCAGGGAATGATA
This sequence comes from Trichosurus vulpecula, assembly GCF_011100635.1. NCBI lineage: Eukaryota > Metazoa > Chordata > Mammalia > Diprotodontia > Phalangeridae > Trichosurus > Trichosurus vulpecula. The sequence goes on along the minus strand of NC_050575.1, from coordinate 239,090,674 downwards.
TTTTCTTGGCAGGCTGCTGTCAAGCAGTGTAGTGTATCAAGCAACTGGAAAAGCTCAATGAAAGCCAGAGATTTAACATACCAACCAACAGTCTGGCTCTCCAGTCATTTGGTCTTAGACCAGGAGGAAGGCTTACTTAAAAAGAATTAGTGTCATCACAACTTCTCAAGGGCTCTGAGGAAGGGGAAAACCATGGGATTCATTCTCAAGGGGTGGCCCAACTCATTTATTGGACTGAAAAGTAAAGCCCCTGTCCAATAATCAGTGGAGTGATATAATCACTGAAAGATTATAGCTGGGATAGTGAAGGGTTTGGAGCCATCTTGTATGTGGCTGGGTTGAAACAAATATAAGAATGTGACATGTAAAAAGGAAATGGTGAGGTGAGGTAGGGGAAGAGTAATTTTGGGGGGAGATGCACATGTTATTTAATTGTTGGAGGGAACTCTCAGTGAGGAAATAAATCCCCTTCTACCAATGTAGACCAGCACCTGCTGTGGAACTTGTAGTTAAATATGGTGTTTATCCAGAGTCTGCAAAATTATACACACATATATATGTGTGTATACATATTTTTTCATAAGTACTTCAGTATGATTGGTTCCCATCCTAGCCTTCATATTACATTCATATACCATAAATTGTTTAGCCATTCCCCAGTTGATGGGCATCCCTTGATTAACAATTATTTGCTACCACAAAAAGAACTGCTATAAATATTTTTGTACATACGGGTCCTTTTCCCACTTGTATGATTTCTTTGGGATACAGCCCTAGAAGTGGTATAGCTGGGTCAAGGGGTATGCACATTTTTATAGCCTTTTGGGCAAAGTTACAAATTGCTCTGCAAAATGGTTGGTCAATTCACAACTCCTCTAACAAAGCATCAGTGTTCCAATTTTCTCACATCCTCTTCAGGATTTATGATTTTCCTGTTTTGTCATGCTGGCCAATCTGACAGGTGAGATGTGGTACCTAAGAGTTGTTTTGATTTGCATTTCTCTAATCAGTAGTGATTTTGAGCATTTTTTTCATATGACTGTAGATATCTTTAATTTTTTCCTCTGAAAATGGCCTGTTCTTATCCTTTGACCATTTCTCAATTGGGGAATGACTTGTATTCCTATAAATTTGATTCAATTCCCTGTATATTTTAGAGATGAAGGCTTTATCAGAGATACTGGCTATAAAAATTCTTTCCCAACTTTCTGCTACCTTCCTAATCTTGATTGCATTGGCTTTGTTTGTACACTTTTTAATTTAATGTAATCAAAATTATCCATTTTGCATTTCATAATGCTCTCTATCTCTTGTTTGGTCATAAATTCTTCCCTTCTCCATAAAGCTGACAGGTAAACTATTCCTTACTCACCCAGATTGTTTATAGTGTCACCCTTTATATTTAAGTTGTGAACCCATTTTGACTTCATTTTGGTATATGGTGTGAGATATTGGTCTATGCCCAGTTTCTGACATACTATTTTCCAATTTCCCCAGGAGTTTTTCTCAAATAATGAATTTTTATCCCAGACACTGGAGTGTTGGGGTTTATGAAAAAGTAGATTACTATAGTCATTGACTATAGTTTCTTGTGTACCTAACCTATTCCACCGATCCACCACTCTATTTCTTAGCCAGTACCAAGTGGTTTTAATGACTGCTGCTTTATAATACAGTGTAAGATCTGGTATGCCTAGGCCACCTTCCATAGCATTTCTTTGATTAATCCCCTTGATATTCCAGACCTTTTGTTCTTCCAGATGAATTAGGTTATTTTTTTTCTAGATCTATAAAATATTTTTGGTAGTTTAATCAGTATGGCACTAAATAAGTAAATTAATTTAGGTGAAATTGTCATTTTTATTACATTGGCCCCACCCATCCAATAGTAACTGTTTTTCCAATTATTTAGATCTGACTTTACTTGTGTAAAATGTGTTTTGTAATTGTGTTCATATAGTTCCTGGGTTTGTTTTGACAGGTAGATTCCCAAATGTTTTATAATGTCTACATTAATTTTAAAGGTAATTTCTCTTTCTGTATCTTGCTGTTGGGCTTGTTTTTCCTGTTTAGATCCAAAACTCAAGTTCTCAAAGAGAACTAGACCAAAAAGGGGAGGGGGGAATCAAAAAGGAGTTGCAATGATGAAATGGATGATGACAATAATATATCTGTTATTATTAGCATTCATATTTATGTTAAGTGTAAGAGAATCATAGAGGATCATAGATTTAGACATTAAAATGAATTCAGAAGATGTCTAATCCAAACTCTTATTTTATAAATGTGAAAACTAAGGTCTCAGAGATTGACACTTGCCTAGTGTCACAGAAGTGGCAAATATGTGAGGCAATATTTGAGCCCAGATCTTTTTAACTCCAGAGCCAGTGTGCTTTCTACCATTCCTCTTTTCAATGAAACTCAATTTAATTCAGAAAACATTTACTAAGTTGCTTACCATGTGCAAAGTAAATCATGCAAGATTCTGGCCATGTCAAGATAAATTACATTCTTGGCTTTCAAATATCATAGTATTTTACAGTGGGTGGGAAGACTACGTAAGTGCAAAATTAAATACAAGAAAAGTTAGCAAATGATTAAGTGCTAATGAGAGGTCAAATGCAGTGGTAAAAGAACAAGGCATCATTTGTAGCTGTGGTGGAGGGCTCAGATAAAAGCCTCACAAGATGGCAGCTGAGTTGGACCTTGAAGAAGATTTTCTTATATGAGGATATTAAGAAACTACAATGTATGGAACTGGGAATCAAATTTTGGGAAGAAAATTGACCAGTTGGAAAAAAGTAGAAGGCAGCAACTAGTATTATGAGAGGAATATAAACCATGTCAAATAATCATAAGTTAATATATTCAAAGTTGACAGGGACCAATGGGATCATATATCTCAGCCCATCATTTTACAAATGAATAAACTGAAGCCTAGTTAAAGTAACTTGTGAAAAATTACACAGAAAAGCAAGAAACAAGTTTCAAATGCATATCCTTTGATTCCAGATTTGGTGTTCTACCTGCTACTCCATATTCTTTGAAAGAATTAGATGTGTTCATCCTAGAGAAGAAGCAGGTGGGTTGTGATGGTTGTCTTCAATGATGGGGAGGGCTACATGTGAACAAGTGTTTAAACTTAAATTTTTGGGCATCAGATGGAAAACCAGGAAGGGTGGGTAGAAGCTGCAAAGTAATATTTAGGCTAAAAGTAGGATAGAGATAGACAATAAGCCTGTGATTTCAGATTTAACAGGCAGAAAATCCAACATAGCAAAATTCCAAATATATCACAATATTCATAGCAGAACTTTTTGGAGTAGCAAAGACTCAGAAATAAAATATAGGTTTCCATCAATTGGGGAATGGATAAAGAAGTGATAGCACATGGAAGTAATGATATGTGACAATGTTATAAGAAATAATAAATTTATAAGAATTTAAGTCATTCCTCAGTTGATAAGTAGTCAAAGGATACAGACAGTATTCAGATGAAGAAATTAAAGGTGTCTATAGTCATATGAAAAAATGCTTAAAATCACTATTCAATAGAGAAATGCAAATTAAAACAACTCTGTGGTACCACATCACACCTATCTAATTGGCCAATATGACACAAACATTGGAGAAGATGTGGGAAAATTTAACACTAATGCATTGTTCATGGAGTTTCGAAGTGATCCAACTATTCTGGAGATCAATTTGGAACTCTAGTCAAAGGGTTATGAAAATGTGCATACCCTTTGACCCAGAAAAAGCACTACTAGGTCTATATCCCAAAGAGAACATGAAAGGGAAAGGACCCACATATGCAAAACTATTTATAGCAGCTCTTTTTGTGGTGTCTGAGAATTGGAAATTGAGGGGGTTACCTATTAATTCGAGAATGGCTGAACAAGTTGCGGTATATGAATGTAATTGAGTACTATCGTGTAATAAGAAATGATGAGCAAGCAGATTTCAGAACAACGTGGATAGACTGACATGAACTGATACTGGGTGAAGTGAGCAGAACCAGGAGATCACTATACATAGGAACAACAACATTATGTGTTGACCAACTTTGATAGACTTAGCTCTTCCCAGTAATATAATGATCTAAGACAATTCCAAAAGACTCATGATGAAAATGATAACCACATCCAGAGAAAGAACTACAGAGTCTGAATGCAGACTGAAACGTAATATTTTCTCTTTTTTTCTTTCTTGTGATTTTTTTCCTTTTTCTTCTGATTCTTCCACAACATGAGTAATTTGGAAATATGTTTAATATGATTGTACAATGTATAGCTGATATCAGATTGCATGTTGTGTTGGGGAGGGTATGTGGAACTCAAAACCTTCTAAAAGTGAATGTTGAAAACTAAAAATAAATAAATAATAAAGATAAGAAAGTTTATAATGAGTTAGTGAAATAATACAAAATAAGGATAACTGTAAAATCTACATACACCACAATGATAATAACAGAAACAATGTGAAAATAACTCATTATTGTCTAATTATGATGACCAAACTTTGTCAAGAAGACATAAAGAAAATGTACTTCTTCTCATCATTGGCTGTGGGTGTAGGGGATCACATATACTATCATGTCAAATCAAGAAACATTTATTTAGCATCTGCTGTGTGCCAGGCATGGAGCTGAGCACTGAGGATACAAAGCAAAAGAAAAAAAAGTAATTGTTTATAAGGTCACTCAGAGTCTAATGGGGGAACAATAGGCAAACAGATGGATAGATCTTTACAAAAAGTTCTGCTATGAAATTGTTGATGCATGTCTCTTATTTTTCTACCTTGGATTTCCTATAGATAAATAGATATTGAGATATGAATAAATAAACAAGTGTGTATACATAAAAACATATGTGTGTGTATATATATAGACATTTACACATATATATATATCATATGTACATGCATATAGGTATATATCCAACACAAATACACATCTGAATTGTGTGTTTAATGGTGCATGCATATATGTACATATGTATATACAAATATACATATGTGGGGGAGAGAGAGAGAGAGAGAGAGAGAGAGAGAGAGAGAGAGAGAGAGAATGATCTCAGAAAGAAACCACTAAGTAGGAGAGGATTTTTGTGACATCTTAAGATTCATGAAATTTGGTAAATGTTTGAAGCTGGATTTGAACTGAGGTTTTCCTGACTCTAGGCCCAGGTCTCTATCTAGCCTACTACTTAGCTGCCTTAAAGCTATCATTAGGCACTAAAATTCTTTTTTGAAATGAACTGAAATGAATTACTATCTATGTGAACTTTGGGAAATCTCTTCTATTGTAAAGCCCTCAATTACCTTATTTGTAAAGTAAAAAGTGTGCTGTACGACTTTTTAAATTTTATGAACTTATGATCAACCCAATATATAATCAATAATATAATCAAACCCAAATCAAGATTGCTTAAAAAGCGGGGGGGGGGGGAGGAACTAAAAGGACTGAATCTTTATCTTCTAGCAACTGATTTTATCTTGCCATCTGTAACTTGAAGATATAGCAGAGAAAGAAGAGACTACAAAGGCACAACTCACAAAGATAGAATCAATCAATGCTCTTAAAAAATAAGACTTGATAGATTCAAGTTCCAGTCCTTCATGCTTTACTAGTTTCTATGGTTAGGAGGGGGAAAAACAAAATACATAAATAAAAAGCTTGATTGGTGGCCAAATTTCTGATGATGAACTGCTGCACACTTGGCTTCCCTTGTCCTTCAGAAATTCATATACATTCTATGAATGGACCCATACTTAATCTGGGCAAAATCTATCATGTCCTGTGGCAGGATTAAGTGTCTTTTAAGATCCTGGGTCAATCCCAGGCTACCAATGAGATATCAGAAGAAGTCTTTAGTGAATATCAACTTGAAAACTGGAATGACCTTGGATATACCCAATTGCCTGATTTTATGGCTGAATCAATTAAGGCCCAAAGAGGGTAAATGATTTTCTCAAGGTTTTACTGTTAATAAAGTAATCAGACACAGGAGCCAAGATGGTGGAATAAGCAGTAAATTGTTGTAACTTTCCCATATTCACCTCCAAATAACCATAAAATACCTCCCTAAAAGAAATTCTGGAACAGCAGAACCAACAAAAAGATGGAGTAAAACAATATTTTATCCCAAGAAACTTGGAAGAACAAATTGAAAGGCCTGTCTTACTCAGTTAAAAGGGGAGCATATTGTAGGACAGGAAGCAAGCCAGCAGCAAGCCCCACCTCCATAAACCAGTGGGGCATCATGAGCCCCAGTGTGGTAGAGCAGGCAAATGCCAAAATCTGGACTCCCCACATGTCTTAGCACAGCTGTGGGAACTGATAGACTCCCACTCTGAGAAAAACCATGTGCTTCATCATAGCCCCAAGCAAATAGGCATCCTCTATAGCCCAGACCTCCACATGCTACAGCACAGCCTTGGGGAAATGTGGAAACATCCCACCTATCCTCAGCACACACCAAATACAACCACTAGGACCCCAATTGAACACCACATAAACTGTCAGATCTTTACAGCCTCCAGCAGTGTCAGCCAATCTCCACCTCACCACCTCGGCACAGCACCAGATAAGCAGGTCACCTGGGAACCTCAGGGCAATATCAGTGCAACACTGAGTAAACAGACAGGACCTATAACCACATTCATAAGAAGTCTGAGACAGTGCCCCTTCCACACTGGGAGTAGAGCTCAAATTTAAAAGAAAAAAAGGCTAAAAACAAAGATGAGCAAAGCAACAAAAAGAATCTGGTCATATAAACTTATTATGGTGACAGGTAAGATCCAGACACAAACTCAGAAGAAAACAACAATGTCAAAACTCAAAAGGAAAATGGGAAGGTGTCTCATACCCAAAAAGAACTCATGGAAGAAGCAAGAAAAGGAGCTTAAAATCATATAGAAGAGGGGAGAGCCAAGATGGCACCGTGAAAGGAGGAAACTACTGGAGCTCTCTCACAAATTGTGTTGGATACATCTGAAAAAAGTGAATCTGAGCAGATCTGAGAGAGTTTAAAGCCACTAATAGACTGGGAGGGACAGGAGCACCAGCCACATGGAATGGCACCAGACCATATCAACCGGGAATAGCAGAGGAACCCAGCAAGCACTGGGTGAGCAAAATGGGGGAACAGGATCAGGCCCATGGTGGAAATACCAGCTATGGCAGCAATCAAGCCGTAGGCCTCTCAGCCTAGGATGGGAGTCTGTTGGAGCTACCCCAGACACCAGCACAGTGCCTGTGGCCACGGGAGCAGCTACCCCTGAAGCCTCCATTCCACAGTCTAAAGGTTTGAAACTAGCCATCTTGAACTTCCAAAATCCATGAAGGTCAAGTAAATCGGCTCTCCCTCCCTCCCTCACCCAGAGAATACTCGCTTGGGAGAAATCTGAAATAGAGGAGCCAGACGTGGGGCTTCAATAGCCTTTTAGGGAAGGAAGTTGGAGAGAGGACACTTCTGGTAGCAGAAGGAGACTAGTGCAGGAAGAGAGGTGTCACAGCAGGTCCCACGTCAGCAGAACAAGGAGAGTTACGGAACCCCAGGGGGGTGGACATAGCAAACGTCAACACCACGACCCCAGACAGGCCTTTGCAAAGCCAGTGGAAGTGGCAGACACCAGCAAAGACAACAGCTGAGACCACCCATGCTGTAGAGCAGTTGTGGGGAAGAGGAGACTTCCACCAGTCAGACCAACCCTCCCCTATACCTCATGAAACCAGAGGCCATAGCACACAAAGCCAGTGAACAGGCCCACAGATCCCAATACAAGAAGCTTAGGACAGAGCCCCCTGAGCCCCAGAACCAGAGATCCACTTTAAAGGCCAGGAGGAAAAAAAAACACAATGAAAAGGCACACCAAAAAGCCAAAGACCATTGATTACTATTATGGAGATAAGGAAGTTCAAAATATCAATTCAGAAGAGGACAGCATGGGCACTGCACCCGCATCCGAAACCTCAAAAGGGAATGTGAACTGGTCTCCAACCCAAAAAGTATTCATGGAAGAACTCAAGGAAGACTTTAAAAACCAAATTAGAGAGGTAAAAGAAAAAATGGAAAAAGTTCAGTTGGAAACAAATCTTTAAAAAGTAAAATTGGTGAAATTGTTAAGGAGATTTAGAGTATAAATGGACAAAGTATGTCATTGAAAAGTAAAATGAACCAAATGGAAAAGGAGATAGAGAAGCTAAAGGAATAAAACAATACATTAAAAATTAGAATTGGGCAAGTAGAAGCTAATGACTCTACAAGGCATCAAGAATGAGTGAAAAGTTAAAAAATGAAAAAATAAAAGAAAGAAAACTTGAAATATCTGATTGAATAAAAAAAAATGACCTGGAATACAGATCCAAGAGAGACAATCTAAGAAAGCCATGATGGAAAAAAAAAACCTGGACAGTATCCTCCAAGAAATATCAAGGATAATTGCCCTGAGGTCCTAGAACCAGAAGGTAAATAGTCATCCAAAAAATCCACCAATCACCCCCTCAAATAGATCTCAAATTGAAAACTCCAAGGCATATTGTAGCCAAATTCCAGAATTATCAGGTCAAGGAGAAAATACTGCAAGCATCCAGAAAGAAACAATTCAAATATCGTGGAACTACAGTCAGGATCACGCAGGATCTTGCAATTTCTACAATAAAAGAAAGGAGGAATTGGAATATGATGTTCTGAACGGAACTTGGACTACAACCAAGAAGAAACTACCCAGCAAAATTGAGCATATTTTTTTTTTCAGGCAAGGAGGTGGACATTCCATGAAATAAGGGAATTCCAGACCTTCTTGATGAAAAGGAAAGAGCTCAATGGAAAATTTGATCTCCAAATACACAACTCAAGAGATACATAAAAAGGTAAATGGAAGAAAAAAACTATGTTATTCAATGTGGGAAAATTGCTTACATCCTTTTATAGGATTACATTGATTTATATATGTTATATATATATATACACACACACACACACATATAGATATGTAGGTATATATATATACATATATATACATATATATATATATATACACACACCTACATATATATATATATATATATATACATATATGTATAATATGTCAATCTTGAGAATGGTACAGTTATTATGACAATTGAAAGGGCTATTCATAAACTGAAGGTGTCAGTATAATGTAACTGATGTAATGATAAAAACATAATTAAGGGGTGCAAAGAGATTGTTCTGGGAGACGAAGTAAGGAGGAAGTAGAAAAGGGTAAATTATGCCACATGAAGAGGCACAAAAACAAAGAGGGAAAGAAGGGGGAGGGGAGAAAAGTAATGTTTGAACTTTACTCTCATTGGATTTGGTTCAAGCAGGGATTAACAAACTCTGATAAGTACAGAAGTCAAACTTGCCCTACAGGCATAGGAGGAGAAAGAGGAAAGAAAGGGGGGGGGGGTGGATAGAAAGAGAGGGAAGAAGAATCAAGGGGAAAAGGGTAAGGTAAGGGAGGGGTGTCATTAGGGAGGGACAACTGAGGAAGATGGTGGTCCAAAGCAAAACTCTTTTGAGGAGTGGAAGGAAAAAAAGAGAAATAAAGGCATAAAAGAGGGAGCAATAGGATAGGGGAAAAGACACACATAGTAATCATAACTGTTAATGTGAATGGAATAAACTCTCCCATAAAACAGGTGGATAACAGAATGGATTAAAAACCATAATCCCACAATATGTTGTTTACAAGAAACACACTTAAAGCAGGGGGACACCCACAGGGTAAAGGTAAAAGGCAGGAGTAGAATATGTTGTGCTTCAGCTAAAGTAAAAAAAAAACAAACAAAAAAAAAACAGTAGGGGTAGCAATCTTTTCTTTTTTTTTTTTTTATAAATTTCTACACCCCATTGCCTGTGTATCTTATTTTTTAGTTCCATGCAAAAACTTTTTTTTTGAACATCTGATTTTAAAACTTTGAGTTCCAAATTCTCTCCCCTCTTCCCTTCCTACACATCCTCCCTAAGAAGTCAAGCAATTCAACCTAGGCCACACATGTATCATTATGTATAACCCTTCCACAATACTCATGTTGTGAAAGGCTAACTACATTTTGCTCCTTTTCAACCCATCCCGCTTTATTGAATTTTCTCCCTTGACCCTGTCCCCTTTCCAAACTATTTGTTTTGATGACCTCCACCCCCATCTGCCCTCCCCTCCATCATCCCCCCTTTTATTTTTTTTATCTTCCTCCCTCTTCTTTGCTGTGGGGTAAGATACCCAACTGAGTATGTATGGTATGCCCCCTCAGGCCAAATCTGATGAGGGCAAGGTTCACTCATTCCCCCCTCACCTGCGCTCTCCACTCCTCCCACAGAACTGCTTCCTCTTGCCACCTTTACATGAGATAATCCACCCCATTCTACCTCTCCCTATCTCCCTCTCTCTCTCATCCCTTAATTTCATTTTATTTCTTTTAGATATCTTCCCTTCATCTTCAACTCACCCTTCGTCTGCGCTCTCTCTTTTATATATATATATATATATATATATATATATATATATATATATATATATATATATATACACACATATGAACAGACATATATATACACATACATACACATACATACATACATATACACACAGATATATACATACATACACATTCTCATATATATATATATATATATATATATATATATGCATATTCCCTTCAACTATCCTAATACTGAGGTCTCATGAATCATACACATCATCTTTACATGCAGGAATGTAAACAAAACAGTTCAACTTTAGTAAGTCCCTTGCAATTTCCGTTTCTTGATTACCTTTTCATGCTTCTCTTGATTCTTGTGTTTGAAAGTCAAATTTTCTATTCAGTTCTGGTCTTTTCACTGAGAAAGCTTGAAAGTCTGCTATTTTATTGAAAGTCCATATTTTGCCTTGGAACATGATACTCAGTTTTGCTGGGTAGGTGATTCTAGGTTTTAATCCTAGCTCCATTGGCCTTCGGAATATCGCATTCCAAGCCCTTCGATCTCTTAATGTAGAAGCTGCCAGATCTTGGGTTATTCTGATTGGGTTTCCACAATACTCAAATTGTTTCTTTCTGGCTGCTTGCAGTATTTTCTCCTTGATCTGGGAGCTCTGGAATTTGGCAACAATATTCCTAGGAGATTTCTTTTGGGGGTCTATTTGAGGAGGCTATCGATGGATTCTTTCAATTTCTATTTTGCCCTGTGGCTCTAGAATATCAGGGCAGTTCTCCTTGATAATTTCTTGAAAGATGGTATGTAGGCTCTTTTTTTGATCATGGCTTTCAGGTAGTACAATAATTTTTAAATGATCTCTCCTGGATCTATTTTCCAGGTCAGTGGTTTTTCCAATGAGATATTTCACATTGTCTTCCATTTTTTCATTCCTTTGGTTCTGTTTTATAATATCCTGATTCCTCATCAAGTCACTAGCTTCCACTTGCTCCAATCTAATTTTTAATGTAGTATTTTGTTCAGTGGTCTTTTGGACCTTCTTTTCCATTTGGCTAATTCTGCCTTTCAAGGCATTCTTCTCCTCATTGGCTTTTTGGAGCTCTTTTGCCATTTGAGTTAGTCTGTTTTTTAAGGTGTTGTTTTCTTCAGTGTATTTTTCAGTATTTTTTTGGGTCTCCTTTAGCAAGTCATTGACTTGTTTTTCATGGTTTTCTCGCATCCTTCTCATTTCTCTTCCCAATTTTTCCTCTACTTCTCTAACTTGCTTTTCCAAATCCTTTTTGAGTTCTTCTATGGCCTGGGGCCAGTTCATGTTTTTCTTGGAGGCTTTTGTTGTAGGCTCTATGACTTTGTTGTCTTCTTTAGTCTGTATGTTTTGGTCTTCTTTGTCACCAAAGAAAGAATCCAAAGTCTGAGACTGAATCTGGGCGTGTTTTTGCTGCCTGGCCATATTTCCAACCAACTAACTTGACCCTTGAGTTTTTCAGTGGGGTATGACTGCTTGTAGACTAACGAGTTCTATGTTCCACGTTTGGGGGGGAGGTTCCAGCTCTGTCAGACCCGCACTGCTCCTTCCCCAAGAACCCCCAACCCGAACTGGGCTTAGATCTTCAGCAGGCTGTGCACCCCTGCTCTGATCCGCCACTTAATTCCTCCCACCATGTGGGCCTGGAGCCGGAAGTAACAACAGCTGTAGCTGCCCCACCTCTGCTGCCCCCAGGGCTGGAAGCTGAATAGGGAACTCCTTCCACTCCCGCAGCTTTTCCCACTAACCTTCTCTGCAGTCTTTGGTGTTTGTGGGTCGAGGGGTCTGGTAACTGCCGCAGCTCACTGAATCAGGGCGCTAGGGCCCCCTCCGCCCGGCTTCTGGTCTTGTTGGTCCACACCACTCAGGCTGGGCTCTGCTCCCCTCCGTTCCCAGCTCCCAGCTCCCAGCTCCCACCTCTATGTGGAATTGACCTCACCCAGAGACCATCCAGGCTATCCTGGGCTGCAGCCCTGCTTCCCTCTGCTGTTCTGTGGGTTCTGCCATTCTAGAATTGGTTCAGAGCCATTTTTTATAGGTTTTTGGAGGGACTCTGTAACGGAGCTCACTCTAGTCCCTGCTTACTAGCCGCCATCTAGGGGTAGCAATCTTAATCTCAGCCAAAGCAAAAGCAAAGAGAGATCTAATTAAAAGAGATAAGGAAGGATATTATATCCTGCTAAAAGTAACCATTGACAATGAAGTAATATCATTACTTAACATATATGCATCAAGTGCTATAGCATGCAAATTCTTGGAGGAGAAGTTAAGGGAGATACAGGAAGAAATAGACAGCAAAACTGTCCTAGTGGGGGACCTCAACCTTCTCCTTTCTGACCATGATAAAGCTAACCTCAAAATAAACAAGAAAGAAGTTAAGGAGGTGAATAGAATTTTAGAAAAGGTAGATATGATAGACCTTTGGAGAAAACTGAATGGGACTAAAAAGGAATATATTTTTTCCCAGGGGTACATGGCACATCCTCAAAAATTGACCATGTACTAGGGCATAAAAACCTCAAAATCTAGTGCATAAAGGGTCAATGCATCTTTTTCAGATCATTATGCAATTACACTAATTTGTAATAAAGGACCATAGAAAGATAAATAAAAATTAATTGGAAACTAAATAATCTGATCCAAAAGAATGAGGTAATCAAAGAACAAATCAAAGAAATAATTAATAACTTCATGCAAGAGAATTACAATAATGAGACAACATACCAAAAGTTATGGTATGCAGCAAAAGCAGTTCTCAGGGGAAGTTTTATATCTCTAAATGCTTACATGAATAAAATAGACAAAGAGTAGATCAGTAAATTGGCCATGAAACTGAAAAAGCTAGAAAAAGAACAAATTGAAAATCCACAGTTAAATACCAAATTAGTACTGAAAACTAAAGAAGAGATTAATAAAATTGAAATCAAGAAAACCATAGAACTAATAAACAAAACTAAGAGCTGCTTTTATGAAAAAAATGATAAAACTGATAAACCTTTACTCAATTTGATTTAAAAATAAAAAAAGAAAACCAAATTACCAGTATCAAAAATTGAAAGGGTGAATTCATCTCCAATGAAGAGAAATCTAAAGCAATAATTAGCAATTATATTGCCCATTATAGGTCCATAAATGTGACAACCTGAGGGAAATGGATTAATATTTTAAAAATATAAGTTGCCCAGGTTAACAGAAAAAGAAATAAAATTTCTAAATAACCGCATCTCAGAGAAAGAAATTGAGCAAGCCATCAGTGAACTCCCTACACAATTATCTCCAGGGCCAGATGGCTTTACATGTGAATTCTGTCAAAAATGTAAAGAAAAATTAATTCCCGTACTTTATAGACTATTTGGGAAAATAGGTGAAGAAGGAGTCCTACCAAATTCTTTTTATGACACAAATATGGTACTAATACCTATATCAGAAAGAGTCAAAACAGAGAAAGAACATTATAGATCAATTTCCCTAATGAATATTGATGCAAAAATTTCAAATAAAATATTAGCAAAAATTTTGCCACAACTTATCACTAGAATAATACACTATTACCCAGTAGGATTTATTCCATGAATGCAAGACTGGTTCAATATTAGAAAAACAATCAGCATAATTGATCATGTCAAAAAGAAAACTAGCAGAAACCATATGATTATCTCAATAGATGGAATAAAAAGCTTTTGAGAAAATACAACATCCATTACTATTAAAAACACTAGGAAACATAGGAATAAATGGAGTCTTTCTTGAAATTATAAGTAGCATCTACCTAAAACCATCAGCAAGCATTATATGTAATGGAGATAAGCTAGACTCATTCCCAATAAGATCAGGGGAGAAACAATGATGTCCATTATCATCGCTATTATTCAATTTGGAATTAGAAATGTTAGTTTTAGCAATAAGAGCAGAAAAAGAAATTGGTGGAATTAGAATAGGCAAAGAAGATAGTAAGTTATCACTCTTTGCAGATGATATGATGATGTACTTAAGAATCCTAGGTAATCAAGTAAAAAACTCCTGGAAATAATAAAAAAAACTAGCAGAGTTGCAGGATATAAAATAAACCCACATAAATTCTTGGCATCCTATATATTACTAAAAAAGTCCAACAGCAAAAGATAGAAAGAGAAATTCCATTTAAAGTTATTGTAGGCACTATAAAATATTTGTGAGTCTACCTGCCAAGACAAACCCAGGGCCTAAATAAACATAATTATGAAACACTTTTCACACAAATAAAGATAGATCTAAATAAATGAAAAAAAAACATCAGTTGCTTGTAGTTAGGCTGAGCTAATATATAAAAAAAAGACAATTGAACCTAAATTAATTTACTTATTCAGTGCCATACCAATCAAAGTACCAAAAATTATTTTACAGAGCTGGATAAAATAATAACAAAATTCATCTGGAAGAACAAAAGGTACAGAATATTAAAGGAATTAATGAAAAGAATTACTAACGTAGGTGGCTTAGCCATACCAGATATTAAACTGTGCTATAAAGCAGCAGTCATCAAAACTCCTTGGGATCAGTGGAATAGGGTAGGTACACAAGACGCAGTAGTCAATGACTATAGCAATCTACTCTTTAATAAACCAAAAAAAAAACCCAGTTTATGGCCTGAGAATTCACTATTTCATAAAAACTGCTGGGAAAATTGGAAAATGGTAGGGCAGAAACTGGTCATAGACCAATATCTTATACCATATACCAAAATAAAGTCAAAATGGGTTCATGATTTAGGAATAAAGGATGATATTTTAAACAATTTTGGAGAGCAAGGACCAGTTTAACTGTCAGATTTATGGGAAAAGGAAGAACTCATGACCCAGCAAGAGATAGAGAGTATTATAAAGTGCAAAATGGATAATTTTGATTACGTTAAATTGAAAAGTTTTTCATATAAACAAAGCCAATGCAAAAAAGATTAGGAGGAAAGCAGAAAATTGGGAGAAAATCTTTACCACCAGTGTCTCTGATAAAGGCTTCATCTATAAAATATACAGAGCACTGAGCCCAATTTATAGGAATACAAGTCATTCCTCAATTGAGAAATGGTCAAAGGATATGAACAGGCACTTTTCAGAGGAAGAAATTAAAGATGTCTATAGTCATATGAAAACATGCTCTAAATCTCTATTGATTACAGAAACACAAATCAAAACAACTCTTAGGTACCACACCTCTCCTCTCAGATTGGCTAACATAGCAAAAGAGGAAAAATGATAAAGGCTGGAGAAGATGTGGGAAAATTGGAACACTTTTACATTGTTGGTGGAGCTGTGAGTGGATCCAATCATTCTGGAGAGCAATTTGGACCTATTCCCAAAGGGTTATAAAAATGTGCATACCCTTTGACCCAGCAATAGCACTTCGAGGGCTGTATCCCAAAGAGATTGCAGAAGTAGGAAAGGGACCTGTATATACAAAAGTATTTATATCATTTCTCTTTGTGGTAGCAAAAGATTGGAAATCAAGGGGATGACCATCATTTGGGGAAAGGCTAAACAAGTTGTGGTATATGAATGTAATGGAATATTATTATGCTATAAGAAATGTAGAAGATACAGACTTCATAATAACCTGGAAAGACATACATGCTCTGATGCTGAGTGAGGGGAGCAGCACCAGGAGATCATTGTACACAACCACAGTCACGTTGCTTCTGTGATGACTAACTTTGATAGACTTGGATCTTCTCAGCAATACAAGGTTCAAAGACAGCTCCAAAGAACTCATGCTGAAAAGAGCTATCTACATCTAGAGAAAGAACTACAGAGTCTGAATGCAGACTGAGGCAAACTATTTGCTCTCTTTTTTCTTCTTTTTTCTCTTTTCTTTTTTTTCTTCCTTCTCATGATTCATTCCATTGGTCATAATTCTTCTTTACAACTTGACTATTATGTAAATAAGTTTAATGCCAAGGTGTACATAGACCATATATCAGATTCCATACCGTCTTGGGGGGGAGACAGGAAGGAGGGAGGGAAAAAAAATTTGGAACTCAGAAACTTGTGGAACTGAGTGCCTTAAACTAAAAATAATAAATCTAATTAAAATATAAAATGCATATAAGAGATATAGAAGGAAATGGGAAAAGAAATGAGAGTTATGCAAGAGAATTATAAAAAAGAGTCAATGGTAGAAAATTCCATAAAAAAGTAAAAATGGCCAAATGGAAAGAACATGCAAAAGTCTAATGAAGAAATTTATACTCCTTAAAGAGCATAATTGGCCAAATGGCCAAAACAACACATTAAAAGTTAGAATTGGGCAAGCAGAAGTGAATGACTCAATGAAATATCAAGAATCCATCAAATAAATTGGAAAGAATAAAAAAATGGAAGAAAATATAAAATCCTCATGAGAAAAACAACTGACCAGGAAAATAGATCCAGGAGGGAAAATAGCAGAATCATTGGACTACCGGAAAGCCATAATCTAAAGGAAGACCTAGACATCCTCTTTCAAGAAGTTATCAAATAAAACTTCTCTGAAGTCCTGGAACCAGAGGGCTAAATAGTCTTTGAAAGACTGCACTAATCACCTCAGGAAAGAGATCTCAAAATAAAAACTCCAAGGAACATTATAGTCAAATTTCTGAACTATCAAGTCAAGGAAAAAATACTACAAGTGTCCAGAAAGAATTAAAATATTGAAGAGTAACAATCAGGATTACGCAGGACTTGTTAACTGGACATTAAAGGATCAGAAGTCATAAAACTTGATATTCTGGAAGACAAAGGAGGTAGAACTATGACCAAGAATCACTTACCCAGCAAAATTAAACATAATTCTCCAAAGGAAATAAATGATCATCCAATGAAAAATATTTCAAGCTTTATATCAGTAAGGCCAGATTTATGATATCAATAGTGGCCATAAATATACCTGTATAGTTGAGAATCACAAAGTATAAGAGACTCTCTGTATAGAAGGCAGAAGAAGTAAAACATTTATTCAGACACCAGAGGAACAAATTTCAAAACCAATAACCCCAATTCCACATATCAATAATGTATACCAAAACCAGTAAGTCCTCCTCAATGTAACAACAAGGAGATTAAAACACAACATCAGAGCAAGGAGCCAAGCCATCCTGTAACCTTCCCTTCTGCTAGGGCCTTCTTGTAAACAGTCACTCATGAATCCTATCTGTCTGCTTGCCTGCATTCTCTCCTCCTGAAGTTCTGAAAGTCCTTGCAGCTCTCAGAGCCCTTCCAGTTCTCTCTCTGTCTCTCCATCTCTTTTATAATCCTTTTTTCTTCTTCTTGTCTTCTTTGTAGCTCTCCTTCCTCTGAGCTTAATGACTACGCACAGGGTAAATATACCTTGTTTAGGGCCCTGGGGCTTAGCACCTACTTAGCAAAGGGGACAGGCCTGGAGCTTAACACCTAGTAGGAAAATGGGTGTGGGCCTGCCTACAAACAAGCCCCACTTAATCAAGCTTCCCTTAACTACCTAAACCTGAGGCCTATTAAATGGGCAGGGAAGATCTTTAATGAAGATTAGAACCAGGAGTTTTCATAAGGAGAAGACCAGAACTAAACAAAAAATTTGACCTCCAATATCAAGACCCAAGAGAAGCAGAAACAGGTAAAAAGGGAAAAGAAAACATAAGGGGTTGAATAAGGCTAAATTATTTACATTCCTAGACAGGAAGATACTTTCAATTCTTAAATATTCTATCACTAATAGTACAGTTAGTAGGAATATACATAGAAAGAAGGTAGAAGTATAAGGTAAATTTGAGGGAATGACATAAAAATTTAAGAGATGAGAAAGACAAGTATAATGGGTGCAGAAGGAAGGGAGAGGTTGAATGGGGTAAATTATTTCACATGAAGAGGTGTAAAAGACCTGTTACAGTGGAGGTGAAGATGGGAGGGTGGGCAACAAGCATCATTTGAACCTTACTCTCATCAGTATTGGCTTAAAGAGGGAATCATATACACAATGAGTTGAATATAGAAATCTGTTTTACCCAGTTGGGAAGTATGAGGGGAGGAGATCAAGTAAAAAGAGTGGGGGCAGAGACTAACAGAAGGGAGGCGAGATCAGGGGAAGTAGTAGACAGAAGCAAAACACTGGTGATGAGGGAAAGGGTAAAAGGAGAGAGAGGACAAATGGAAGGAAGAATAGGATGGAGAGAAATACGCAAGTAGAAAGCATAACTATGAATGTGACTGGGATGAACTCTCCCTTAAAACAGAAGCATATAGCGTAGTGGATCAGAATCTTTTAATATATTGTTTCCAAGAAACACACTTGAAGCAGACACACATACACACACACACACACATACACACACACACAGTAAAGGTAAGGGACTAGAGCATAATCTATTATGCTTCAGCTGAAGCTAAAAAAAAAATAAAGCAAGGGTAGCAATCCTAATCTCAGATAAGGAAAGACAAAAATAGAACTAATGGAAAGAGAAGAGGAAGGAAGCTACATCTTGGTATAAAGGTACCATTGAAAATGGAACAATATCAATATTAAACATGTGGGACCAAGTGGTATAGCACTTGGGTTCTTGTTGTTGTTTTTGTTGTTTATTTTTTAAATTTATTTTTAGTTTTCAATATTCATTTCCACGACATTTTGAGTTACAAATTTTATCCCCATCTCTACCCTCCCCCCATGCCAAATGACATGTATTCTGATTGCTCCTTTCCCCAGTCTGCCCTCCCTTCTCTCACCCCATTCCCTCCCATCCCCTTTCCCCTTATTTTCTTGTATGGAAAGATAAATTTCTATACCCCATGGCTTGTATATCTTAATTTCCACTTCCATGTAAAAACATTTTTTAACATTTGTTTTTGGAACTTTGAGTTCTAAATTCTCTCCCTTCTTCCCTCCCCACCCACCCTCCTTGAGAAGGCAAGCAATTCAATATATATTATATACATATCATTATGAAAACACTTCCATCATATTCATGTTGTGAAAGACTAACAGTATTTTCCTCCATCCTATCCTGTCCCCCTTTATTCAGTTTTCTTCTTTGACCCTGTCCCTTTTCAAGATTGTTTGCTTTTGGCTACCTCCTTCCCCAATCTGCCCTCCCTTCTGTCATCCTTCCCCCTTATCCCCTTCCCCCTACTTTCCTGTAGGGTAAGATACCCAATTAAGTGTGATTGTTATTCCCTCCTTAAGCCAAATCTGATGAGAGAAAGGTTCACTCATTCCCTTTCACCTACCCCCTCTTCCCTTCCATTATAACAGTTTTGTCTTGCCACTTTTATGTGAGATAATTTACCCAATTCTATCTCTTCCTTTCTTCTCCCAATGTATTTCTTTCTCATACCTTAATTTAATTATTTTAATATCATCCCTTCATATTCAACTTATCCTGTGCCTTCTGTGTATATATATATACACATATACATATATATTATATTTATATATACATATACATATATATATATATATGTATTATATATATATTCCTTTCAACTACTTTAATACTGAGAAAGGTCTCAGGGGTTATAAATACCATGATTCCATGTAGGAATGTAAACAATTCAACTTTAGTAAGTCCCTTGTGATTTCTCTTTCCTGTTTACCTTTTCATGCTTCTCTTGATTCTTGTATTTGAAAGTCAGAATTTCTATTCAGCTCTGGTCTTTTCATTAGGAATGCTTGAAAGTTCTTTATTTCATTGAATGTCTATTTTTCCCCCTGAAGTATTATACTCACTTTTGCTGGGTAGGTGATTCTTGGTTTTAATCCTAGCTCCTTTGACCTCCAGAATATCCTATTCCAAGCCCTTCAATCCCTTAATGTAGAAGCCACTAGATCTTGTGTTATCCTGATTGTGTTTCCACAATACTCAAATTGTTTCTTTCTGGCTAATTGCAATATTTTCTCCTTGACTTGTGAACTCTGGAATTTGGCTACAATATTCCTAGGAGTTTTCTTTTGGGGATCTTTTTCAAGACACGATTTGTGGATTCTTTTCATTTCTATTTTACTCTCTGGTTTTAGAATCAGGGCAGTTCTCCTTGATAATTTCTTGAAAGATGATGTCTAGGCTCTTTTATGATCATGGCTTTCAGGTAGTCCACTAATTTTTAAATTATCTCTCCTGGATCTATTCTCCAAGTCAGTTTAGGTATTTCACATTGTCTTCCATGTTTTCATTCTTTTGATTCTGTTTAATAATTTCTTGATTTCTCATAAAATCACTAGCTTCCACTTGCTCCAATATAATTTTTAAGGCAGTATTTTCTGCAGTAATCTTTTGGACCTCCTCTTCTGTTTACCTAATTTTGCCTTTTAAGGCAATCTTCACCTCACTGGCTTTTTGGAGCTTTTTTGCCATTTGAGTTACTCTATGTTTAAGGTGTTATTTTCTTCTGTATTTTGGGGATCTCATTTAGCAAGTTGTTGATTCATTTTTTTATGATTTTCTTGCATCACTCTCATTTCTCTTCCCAATTTTTCCTCTATTTCTCTTTCTTGAATTTCCAAATCCTTCTTGATCGCTTCCAGGGCCTGAGACTAATTCTTATTTTTTCTTGGAGGCTTTTGATGTAGGATCTTTGACCTTGTCAACTTCTTCTGGCTGTAAGTTTTGATCTTCTTTGTCACAAAGTAAGATTCTATAGTCTGAGTCATTTCGTGCTGTCTGATCATTTTCCCAGCCAATTACTTGACTTTTGAGCTCTCTTTCAGGGTATAACTGCTTCCAGAGTAGAGAGTGTTGTGTCCCAACCTTCAGAAGTTTTGTGCTGCTGTTTTCAGAGCTACTTCTAGACACCTGTAAAATTCCAGTTCTTCTGAACTGTTATGATCCAATTTACTCCTCTCTTGTCCTGTGCTCTGGTCTGTGAGTGATCTCAAGCACTTTTTTTTTCTGCCATGTAACTACCAGGTGGACTTCCTTTCTACAGCCACCACAACTCTGCCATGCTAACCCTCTTCCTCCCTCCAGGACTGCCAACCAGGACTGTGACCCAGATCCAAGTAGGGCAAACCAATAGAATCCTGCCTCAGTACCAGCAAAGAGACCCTTCACTCCTCCTCTGATCAGCCTCTTAATTCCCCCTACTGTACATGGGCCTGGAGCTCCAGAAGCAGATGCTGCTGCTGCTGCCACTGCTATAGCCATATCCACTTCCCCAGAGCTGGGGCCTCTCTCACAGAGGTCCAACAGTTTGCCCCCTGACCTGCTATGTTATCTTTGGCATTTGTGGCTTGAGAAGTCTGGAAGCCACCACAGCTCAGTGATACAGGGCTCTGAGGTCTGCTCTGCCCATGAGGCCCCAGCCTGGTCTCTCCTGGCATGGCCCATGAGCTCTGCTCCCAGCACAGTGCAATGGACCCTTCCCAGCCACCATCCAGGCCATCTTGGGCTGTGGAGGCTTATTTCACTCTCTCATTTTGTGGTTTCTGTATCCCTAGAATTTGTTTAGAGTCATTTTTACAGGTGTTTGGAGGGATTTTGGGGAGAGCTCAGGTGAGTCCCTGTTTTCATGCCATCATCTTGGTTCTGAGCACTAAAATTTTTAAAGGAGAATTTAAATGAGTTGTGGGAAGAAAAAGCAAAATTATGCTAGTGGGGGACATCAATTGTGACCTCCCAGAACTTATTAAATCCAACCAAAAATAAACAAAAAGATACTAAAGAGGTAAATCATATATTAGAAAAGTCAGATATGGCAGACATTTGGCATGTTTTAGACATAAAGGGTGACACCATACGCAAATTAGAAGAGGAAGGGATTGTCTACCTGTTAGATCTAAAGAACATTGTAATATGTAAAATAGATAATTTTGATCATATTAAATGAAAAGGCTTTTGCAGAAACAAAATCAAGGCAACCAAGTTTAACAGGAAAGTAGAAAGCTGGTAAATGGCCAAGATGGCGGCTGGTAAGCAGGAAATAGCGTGAGCTCCGTACCGAGTCCCTCCAAAAACTTATAAAAAATAGCTCTGAACCAATTCTAGAATGGCAGAACCCACAAAACAGCAGAGGGAAGCAGGGCTGCAGCCCAGGACAGCCTGGATGGTCTCTGGGTGAGGTCTATTCCACATGGAGCTGGGAGCTGGGAGCTGGGAATGGAGTGGAGCAGAGCCCAGCTTGAGCGGCGTGGATCAACAAGACCAGCAACTGGGCAGAGCATGCTGTAGTGCCCTGAATCAGTGAGCTGTGACAGTTACCAGACTTCTCAACCCACAAAAACCAAAGACTGCTGACAAGGTTAGTGGGAAAAGCTGCGGGAGTGGAAGGGGCAGCTAAGGCTGTTGCTGCTTCCGGCTCCAGGCCCACCTGGTGGGAGGAATTAAGTGGCGGATCAGAGCAGGGGTGCACAGCCTGCTGAAGATCTAAGCCCACTTCGGGTTGGGGGTTCTTGGAGAAGGAGCAGTGCTGGTGTGGCAGACCTGGCACCTCCCCCCCAAAGGTGGAATATAGAACTCTGTAGTCTACAAGCAGTCATACCCCACTGAAAAACTCAAAGGTCAAGTTAGTTGGCTGGGAATATGGCCAGGCAGTGAAAACGCACCAAGATTCAGTCTCAGACTTTGCATTCTTTCTTTGCTGACAAAGAAGACCAAAACATACAGACAGAAGAAATTAATAAAGTCAAAGAGCCTACAACAGAAACCTCCAAGAAAAACATGAACTGGTCCCAGGCCATGGAAGAGCTCAAAAAAGGATTTGGAAAAGCAAGTTAGAGAAGTAGAGGAAAAATTGGGAAGAGAAATGAGAAGGATGCGAGAAAACCATGAAAAACAAGTCAATAACTTGCTAAAGGAGACCCAAAAAAATACTGAAAAATACACTGAAGAAAATAACACCTTAAAAAACAGACTAACTCAAATGGCAAAAGAGCTCCAAAAAGCCAATGAGGAGAAGAATGCCTTGAAAGGCAGAATTAGCCAAATGGAAAAGAAGGTCCAAAGACCACTGAAGAAACTATTACTTTAAAAATTAGATTGGAGCAAGAGGAAGCTAGTGACTTTATGAGAAATCAAGATATTATAAAACAGAACCAAAGGAATGAAAAAATGGAAGACAATGTGAAATATCTCATGGGAAAAACCACTGACCTGGAAATAGATTCAGGAGAGATAATTTAAAAATTATTGGACAACCTGAAAGGCATGATCAAAAAAAGAGCCTAGATATCATCTTTCCAGAAATTATCAAGGAGAACTGCCCTGATATTCTAGAGCCACAGGGCAAAATAGAAATTGAAAGAATCCATCGATCGCCTCCTCAAATAGATCCCAAAAAGAAATCTCCCAGGAATATTGTCGCCAAATTCCAGAGCTCCCAGATCAAGGAGAAAATACTGCAAACAGCCAGAAAGAAACAATTTGAGTATTGTGGAAACCCAATCAGAATAACCCAAGATCTGGCAGCCTCTACATTAAGAAATTGAAGGGCTTGGAATACGATATTCCGGAGGTCAATGGAGGTAGGATTAAAACCTAGAATCAGCTACCCAGCAAAAGTGAGTATCATGCTCCAAGGCAAAATACAGATTTTCAATAAAATAGCAGACTTTCAAGCTTTCTCAGTGAAAAGACCAGAACTGAATAGAAAATTTGACTTTTAAACAGAAGAATCAAGAGAAGCATGAAAAGGTAATCAAGAAAAAGAACAAGAAAAAGAAATTGCATGGAACTTACCAAAGGTGAACTGTTTTGTTGACATTCCTACATGTAAAGATGATGAGTATGATTCATGAGACCTCAGTATTAGCGTAGCTGAAGGGAATATGCATACATATATGTTTATGTATATATATGGGTGAATGTGTATGTATGTATATATCTATGTGTGTGTGTGTGTATACATACATATATATATATATATATATATATATATATATATATATATATATATATATATACATAGAGAGAGAGAGAGAGAGAGAGAGAGAGAGAGAGAGAGAGAGAGAGAGAGAGAGAGGGAGACAGAGAGAGAGGGAGGGGAAGGGAGAGAGAGAGAGAGAGGACACAGGGTGAGTTGAAGATGAGAGGAACATACTGAGAGAGGGAGATAAGGAGAGATAGAATGGGGTGGATTATCTCACATAAAGGAGGCAAGAGCAAACAGTTCTTTGGGAGGAGCGGAGAGGGCGGATGAGGGGGGAATGAGTGAACATTGCTCTCATCAGATTTGGCCTAAGGAGGGAATACCATACATACCCAATGGGGAATCTTACCCCACAGGAAAGAAGAAGGAAGAAGATAAAAATAAATGGAGAGGATGATGGAGGGGAGGGCTGATGGGGGTGGAGGTAGTCAAAAACAAACACTTTGGAAAGGGGACAGGGTCAAGGGAGAAAATTTAATAAAGGGTGATGGGTTGGGAAGGAGCAAAATATAGTTAGTCTTTCAGAACATGAGTATTGTGGAAGGGTTATACATAATGATACACATGTGGCCTATGTTGAATTGCTTGACTTCTTAGGGAGGGTGGGTGGGAAGGGAAGACGGGAGAGAATTTGGAACTCAAAGTTTTAAAAACAGATGTTCCAAAACAAACAAAAATGTTTTTGCATGCAACTAGAAAATAAGATACACAGACAATGGGGTGTAGAAATTTAGCTTGCCCTACAAGAAAGGAAGGGAAAAGGTGATGGGAGGGGAGTGGGGTGACAGAGGGGAGCACTGACTGGGGAACAGGGCAACCAGAATATATGCCATCTTGGAGAGGGTGGGAGGGTAGAAATGGGGAGAAAATTTGTAATTCAAACTCTTGTGAAAATCAATGCTGAAAACTAAATATGTTAAATAAATTTTTAAAAATTGCAAAAAAAAAGAAAGCTGGTAAATAATCTTTAGCAAATGTCTGTGATACTTATCTCATTTCTCAAGTATATAAAGAACTGCATAAAATTTACAAGAATACAAACCATTCCCCAACTGATAAATGGTCAAAGGATATGAATAGACAGTTTTTAGATGAAGAAATCAAAGTTATCTATAGGCACATGCAAAAAGGCTATAAATCACTTTTAATTAGAGAAATGCAAATTAAAACAACTCTGAGGTACCACCTCACATCTATGAAATTGGCTAAAATGACAAAAAAAGAAAATTATATATGTCGGAGAAAATGTAGGAAAATTGGGATACTAATGCACTATTGTTGGAGGTGTGAATTGATCTAAAAACTCTGGAGAGCAATTTGCACTATGCCCAAAAGGGCAACCAAACTGTGCTTCCCCTTTGATCAAGCAGTACTACTATTATGTCTGCATCCCAAAGAAATAATCAACAAGGGTTCAACAATATTTATAGCAGCGCTTTTAGTGGTGGCAAAATATTACAAATTGAAGGGCAGCCCATCAACTGAGGAGCGGCTGAACAGATTCTTGTATATGAATGTGGTAGAATGCTATTGTGTAATGGGAAAGGTTGAACAGGCAGATTTCAGAGAAAACTGGAAAGACTTATATTAGAAAGTGAAATGAGTGGAACCAGGAAAACATTGTATACAATATCAGCAACATTATGTGCGTGATGATCAACTATGAATGACTCAGCTCTTATCAGCAACAGAACGATCTGAGACAAGCACAAAGGACTCACTAAGGAAAATTATATCCATTTCCAAATAAAGAACTGATGGACTCTGAATGCAGATTGAAGCATATTTTTTTCACTTACTTTATCCTTTCTCATTTTTTCTTTTAATCTGTTTCTTCTTTCACAACCGTGGCTAATATGGAAATATTTTTATGTGAGAGCACATGTATAAACTATATCAAACTGCCAACCATTTTCAGAAGAGGGGAAGGAGGGAGGGAGGGAGGGATAAAAATTTGGAACTCAAAATCTTGAGAAATTGAGTGTTAAAAATTTCTTGACATGTAACTGGGAAAAAAAGCAAAATACTATTTAAAAAAAATAAAGTAAACAGAGCTAGACTTATAATCCAAGTCCTTTGAGTCAGAATGGTGCTTTTATTACTATACCTTCCTGTCAGCCTCTGGAAAGTGTTTGTTGAGATATAAATCCATGTGGTTCTTGGCAATATTTATATTTTGTTCAATTTAAAAATATTGAAACAATCAGAAAAATCGCTTGCAAATTGTATTATCTCAGAAACTTTGTCTGCAGGGATGGATACATCATACATTTTTTAACAAAATGATCACATTGGTAGAAACTTTGAAGAAGCAAATTGTATGCTAAGCTCCAAAACAAACATTTCTTTTTTAATGAACAAACATTTTTCTTTCCTTTTGTGTTATTATATGGAAATTATATTAAAGAGAAAGCTCTCCTATAGTTTCTTTATATAATTTCAATTTTTTTATTTTCCCCAATTTCATTTAAAAAACTATTTTATTTTTTTTTCAAATTTTGAGCTCCAAATTCTTTTCCTCTCTTTCTTCCTCCCCCACATTGAGAAGCAAGCTATTTGACCTGAGTTATACATGTATAGTCATGCAAAACATATTTGTATATATGTCATGCTGTGAATGAAAATACAGAGAAAGGAAAAGAAAAATAAAGTAAAGGAAATGTATCTTTGATCTGCATTCAGGTTCCAGTGGTTCTTTCTCTGGAAATGGGCAGTATCTTTAATTATAAATCCCTGAATATTATCTTTGAGCATTGTATCGCGGAGAATAGCTAAGTAATTCACAGTAGGTCATCACATAATATTGTTATAATGTTCTATTGGTTCTGCTCATTTCACTTGGCATCAGTTCATGGAAGTCTTTCTAGGTTTTCTGAGAATGTACTGCTTACAATTTCTTATAACACAACAGTATTCCATCACAACCATATAAAACAACTTATCCAGTCATTCTCCAATTAATAGATATCCCATCAATTTCTAATTCTTTTCCACCACTAAAAGAGCTGTTATAAATATTTTTGTATGTATATGTCCTTTTCCTTATTATTTTATATCTTTGGGATAAAGACCAAGTTTGTGTTTTGATCTTCCTTGTTATCATAGTAACTTTCTATAGTCAGGATTTTTTTCCTGCTTTTTGGACATCATCTAGAATGCTTCTTGAATTTTAAGTCTACGTTAAAGGGGGTCTCAACTTCCAGAGTGTAGGGTGCACCATTACAAGTTTCATGGTTTTCTTTTCGTTCTTTTGTACAGTTGTTTTCAGAGGTAATTTTAGGGACCTGTAAAATTTCAGTTCTTCCAAGGTGGCATAATGTAGGGAAAGATATGTTTACTACTCTCCTATACTGTGTACTGGTCAATGAGTGACCGCAAGTACCCTTTATCTACCCTGGAACTATGACTAGAATTCATGCTCCCCAGTGGCTGCAAACTCTGATACACTGGGCTAGTGCTACTGCTTTCCTGGCACTGAGACTCAAGACTGTGATCCACATCCAAGTATAGGTGTTCTGCCCCTGGTGCCAGCAAAAGAACCCTTCTAATCAATTTCTGACCAGTTGTCTGACCTTGCCATCTGTGGACTGAGAGGTCTGGAAACTGCCACTGCCACCACAAAGTCAGTCCTCCCCAAGGCCTGTTCCAGGTTTGCTGGAGCCCAGTCTGTACCAGTGTGGCTTGCACTGAAATGCCCTCCACTCTCATCCAGAGAGTTTCAATAGACTTTTCCTGATGAATGTTAAGTGGTCTTGGGCTAGAAAATTTTTCACTCTGTCCTATTGTGGGTTCTTCTACTCTAGAATTTTTGTTGAGTCATTATTTAAAGGTATTTGGAGGTGTTTGGAGGAGAGCTTAATTGAGTTTCCACCTTTTCTCTACCACCTTGGCTCAGTCCTGTGCTCCCCCACCCCTGAGTTTTTTTTTACTATTAAAGCTAAACCTATGTCTGCACATTTTGGGTGAAGTTATGTCAGTGGTAAGAGAATCAATGTTATTGATTAGCTGTTGAATCAGTGACAAGATTGGATATGTCTGCTCTGTAGTTATTCATCTATAAAGAAAAGATGACAGTAATAGTGATGAGGCATATGCTAATGGATTAATTAATTGCTAGCAGGGAGACATTAGAGTTGGCCAAACACTTTAGCATCCATTATGACTCAAGGTCTGACCTTCCAACCCTCCTAATCTACTTGCTATATCCAAGATTTTATCAACATGCTTAAAAAAATCTGTTCTATTACAGCCAGCATCCCTGAGGACTCACACTGGCAGGGAGACCCAAAGGGCAACAGAGACCTATATGGTGGATGGAAGTAATTTTTAGCAAGTTGACAAAGCAGTCAAGAAGCGGCTTGAAAGATACAGCCATGTTTCTCCATTACATCTGTTAAAGGTCAGTGCTATCTTCACTTTAGAAATGTTTAAAGTGATTCACTATATGCAATTTGGCAGAATTCTGATTTCCTTGCACAAGATGGCATCAAAGGTATCTTCCAAATTTCAAATTCTGTGATTCTGTGATCATGCAAAAAATGTTCCTAGGGGTAAGAGAGTGGGGTCTTTTATCTGTAGTCTGTAACCTTTCAGTATAATTCCTTTGTATTCAGATTCCTTTGTGATCTTACTTATTATATATGGGGCAGCTAAGCTACCTCAGTGGATAAAGTACTGGGCCTAAAGTCAGGAAGACTTATCTTCCTGAGTTCAAATCTGGCATTAGACATTTACTAGCTGTATGACCATGGGCAAGTCACTTAACCCTGTTTGCCTCAGTTTCTCATCTGTAAAATGAGCTGGAGAAAGACATGATAAATCACTCTATAACTCCTAATGGGGTTGCCAAGGATTGGACATGACTGAAATGATTGAACAACAAACATTAGTCTGAGATGGAGTCTTTTGGTTTAAATAAAATATCAAAGGATCCATGACACACAGAAAAAGGATAAGAAATTCAGGAGGTGAGGAGAAAGACAGAGATAGAAATGAAAAATAGGTAAAACAGAGGGGGGGAGACAAAGATACACATATATATATATACACGTATATATATATATATATACATATACATATATATACATATACATATGTATATGTATATATATATATATATACATACACAGAGAGAGAGAGAGAGAGAGAGAGAGAGAGAGAGAGAGAGAGAGAGAGAGAGAGAGAGAGACAGGAGAGAAAGAGACAGAAGAATGTAGAGAGATAGAGGCAGAGACAGTAATGTAGAGAGATAAAGGCAGAGACAGAGAGGGGAAAGAGAGGGACAGATACTGAAAGAGATAGAGATATAGAGATAGAGCCAATGGGAGGGGAATAAGCAGAGACAGAAAGAAAGAGAGAGAGCAAACATACAAATCTATTAAAATGACTTTTATAAATTGGTAATATAATCTATGTTAACAATATTCAAAAAAATACATACAAACATTCGTATAAATAGGTGACAGGTCATCACATTATTGTGATTACTTGCCCTGTATACAGTTGGACCATATGTAGACTTTATAGCTTCAATCCAAACAAACAGACAGTGATGGAATTAGACCCAGTTTTATTTATGTTCTCCCCAGTCTACTAAGAAGACTAAGAGAGTATGAGGTAGAAGAAAGAAGAGAAATGACAGAGTGAGAGTATCCTTAAGTATTTTATGTGTTGTTAAGTCCTACTTTCTATTTCCACAATAGTATCTGGTTCCTAATTGGCTTACTTCTTGGCAGATATAGTCATGCTTCTCAGCTAAATGAATTGGATGCAGTCTCCTACCTCCTGCCTTGAAGATCTGAAGCTCAAAAGAGGTACCTTCCCATTTCAAGATGAAGATTAATTTTTAAATCAAGAAGAATAGAATGTGTTACCACTAGAAAGGCTTTTCTATTTGTAATTTTGGTACCCACTTTTCAAAGACTCATTGGAAAATGGATCTCTGTAAGCTGGCACTGTATCAAAAATAGGAAATTTATTACCCAGAATTTCAAAGCAATGCACACTCCAGAAGAGACATGTTTGAGCACAGTATGTTGACTAGTCAGTCATGTCACAAGGATGAAGAATAATAGATGTCCAACTTGAGAACATTACTATTATTTGGGAATATTAAAAATCACAAAAAGAACACCTTTGCCCTTTTATTTAGATTATCTGTGGAAGACTTAGGGAATGACTTAGGAGTTATGTAAGGCTGAGATGATATGGATAGATTATGATATGTACTGGAAGAAGTAATAGCCAACACTGTTAAGATCAAAGAAAAATTGAATTATTAATATGTCATATTGGCTCATCAATATCCTTTCCTTACTTCAAGGCTGTGCTTAAAGGCTATCTCCTCTATGACGGCTTCCATGACCCACTCAACTCTTTCTCCTCAAATTTTCTTATAGTACATGAAACAGAGCTTTCTTTTGCTGTGATCTACCTCAACCTCATATCATATGTTATTGTTATTTTTGTCCTAGTCCTTCAGCTTTGAGTACATTATGTACTCCTTTTAGGGAGGAATTGTATTTTTTAAATTGTTGTTATCTATGATACCAAGCAAACTGTAGATAGTTTATATATGTTTATCCAACTAAAGATATAATCTCAAATACCCAAGGCTTTTAAAATGATTACAACCTCACTTAGGTATCATGAAAATTTAGCATTTCAGAGTTAGAAGACACTTTAGAATTCATACCTCTAGTAGTTCAGGAATGACATGTAAACATTTCCATTTCCATAATTTATTAAGTTTATAAAACATATTCCTTAATATGTACTTGTTCATAAAAGCCACATGAGTTAGTGAATTATCCCCATTTTACTGAGGAAACTGATACCCAGGGAGAAATGACTTTCCCAAAATACATAGAAAATAAGTGTATGATTGTATGAAAAATTAGTATTAAAGCACTTGCTATGTATACAGCACTGTGCTTACTACAGGGGATATTAATGGAAAAAACAAGTATTAGAATCAGCATTCAAATGTGGATCTCTTGAATGCAATGGGCTTCAAGCTATGTATGATCCAATTTCTAATCAACATTAAGGGAGCAATTATTGAAATTTAGTTGATCATATAGTATAAACAAATCCTGCAATTTCCTTTCATCACATTCTTGCTTATGTGATTGCCTGTACATGCAAAGTGTTCTCCAGTAAAACGATACCTCCACAGAAGTGATACCCAGGGTGCAATCATCCAGCACTGGAATCAAAGACTTCAGCTAAAATTATTCCTGGTCAGATCAGGAATGGAATATCATTTGCATTTCAAGGCGAAGCTATTAAGGAGTGCTATGATCAACTGTTGAGCATTCACATGAGGGCAACTGTTGTAGTCAATGGCCTCCAGTTCATGAAATACGAGGACACCTTGAAAGAAAATAGGATGTTTGACTAAATATAAAAACAATTTTGCTTCCAGCTGCTGTGGTGGTGAAAGACCCAACAAGACCAGCAACAAGAACTGCCAGTACAGGTTCTTTTGATCTGCTTTACTAAGGAAAGTAACTGTAAGGAGTTCACAATCTCACTTTAATCACACATACAAATATAACTCACTTAGTTTAGGAGGAAAAGCCAGCACCCTGAACTTAAGAACAAATACAAATAAATTACAAACAGAGACAATATAAACAGACCAAATCACAATTCTTAGTTATTAGAGAAGAACCAATGGATCTGAGTTAGCAAAGCCAGGGAGCAGTTAAAATGGCTTGCCCCTAGTCATATGCCACTCTTCCAGTGAGTGAGAGTCCCCAAAGGAAAAACACCAGCCTCTGAGTTTATATACCCTATTAAGGTCAAAGGGAGTCACAACATGTGACTCAAACCCAAATGGCCTAAACGCTTCTGGCATCACAAACCTGTGACTCAAACCCACGTAAACTAGACTTTCCCTTGAAACAAGAAGGTCATCAAAGACTCCTAATTTAACCAAAGAAAAAAAGGCTGGACTCATCAAGGGCACATGATTAAATAAATGCTCCAAAAGAGAAAACAGTAAAAAATTCCCACCTTAATATTACACTAAGAGAAAAGAAGATGAAGTAATGACAGCAGTCTTCAAGTATGTGAAGGATTAAATGACACAAGAAGGAATGGGTTTTGTTTTGTTCTGTTCAGTTTTAAAAGGCAGAACCAGGAGAAATGTTAATGGATAGAATTTGCAAAGTAGCAACTTCATGCTGGA
The DNA here is from genome assembly GCF_011100635.1 of Trichosurus vulpecula. Lineage (NCBI taxonomy): Eukaryota > Metazoa > Chordata > Mammalia > Diprotodontia > Phalangeridae > Trichosurus > Trichosurus vulpecula. Next base: position 239,058,154 of record NC_050575.1, on the reverse strand, counting down.
TGTTAGGAAACTTCATAGCGCGGCTATCCAAAATTTGAAAGAACTGCCTTGGGAGGCAGGAGTTTCTCCTTCATTGGCAACTGTGAAGGAGAAGTTGGATTACTGCTTGTAGGAGATGCTATGGTGGGGTAATTTGTTTGTTGGTTTCTAAATTGATTGTATTTAAAATAGCTGCTGGAATTCCTTCAAACTATGATATTCTTTGATTCTGATCTAACATACTTTAATCCTTTCTCTGCTAGTTGTAGGAGATGGAATACTAAAACAAGACCAAAAATAATTGTGTGATAAGGACTCAATTGCAATTGGACAAAAATGGATGAGGAATTGGGTAATTTGGTAGGGAAGGAGAAGAAAATGAGCAACAGAAAAGAAGGTATGGGAAAGAGCAAAAAAAAAAAAAAAAACCAATGAATGATGTTGAAGAATAGCAGAGGCAAAAAAAATTGCTCCCATATATCTAAGGTAGCTGGGTATATTTGCCTGGAATCACAGAATGTTAGACCTGGAAGGGACCTTAGAGATGGTCTAATCCCACCTAATCATTGTACACATGAGTAAAGTGAGGGCAAAGGGGGTTAAATGACAAGTCTTTGTTAACATGATGATTTAATATGATAGTCCAGGTCACAGATTTATAGTCGGAAAGGATCTTATAGGTCATCTAATTCAACCCATTCATTTTTTAGTTTTCAGAATCAAGTCCAGCGAGGTAAAAATAACTAGGCCAAAGTAACAAAGTTATTACTAGTAAAGTTGATATTTGAACCCAGACCCTCTACTTCCAAAGTCAGAATATTTTCTTGTAAACCAGAATTCCTTCAAAAGCTTAGGATTCCTCGTGCTCTTTCCTGCAGCATTGTTATACAATTCAAGCAAAATACATTTATTAAGCACCTACTATGTGTAAAACTATAAGCTAGACACTTAAATAGATTCAAAGATAAGAGAAGGCCCAGGTCCTCAAAGAGCTTACAGTTTAATTTGATTTACAGTCTGCATTATGATAACATCAATCACATACCCTTAAGTCTTGTTAGCTAATGTTCCAACTATCTTTTCCTGTAATTCAACATGAATGTCTTCAGCATCATAGACTAATAGAAAAGGATGTTACATATGAAATTAAATGATAAAAATGATAAATGATGTAAAGAAAATGTGAACGTATCCTGGCAATGTCTACACTGGTTTAGTTTCCTCAGAATACTTTTTTTTCATATTCTTAATTTGATAGATGATATGTAGGCGGGAAATATATAAAATGACAGCAACTTTCTTCAGAATTCTTCATTAGAAGCCCTTATAATCCTATCAAGAATGAATAATACAGCAAAAATAGCCATGGAGCATTCTAGCCCAAACTGAAATGGGCACTTCATTTTTTTCAAATGCCTTTCTTCAAACTAGCATTATGTCTTTATGTGTAATGCATGTAACCTTTACATAATTCAAGCAGTAAGAATTATTATTCCATTTTTATCATGTAAATTATTATTTTGCACATAGAAAAGACTTGCCAGTTTAGGGAACTTGCTACAAGCTCAATATTAGTAAATGTTTTGACAGAGTACAGCTCCCCCAAAGAATATTATCCAGAATGGAAGATGTTATAGATCATTCAGTTTATCAAATATTTTTTAAGCATCTGCTGTTCCAAGTTCTAGGCACCAGGAAATATAATTAAATATGACATGGACCTTGAATTCATGAAGTTTACAGAGATATAAGAGATGGTCTCATAACCATAATGCCAACCAATTCACTTGCTACCAATCAAGCTCTAATCTAATGACTCTTCATGGTGTTAAGGTGACACTACTCATGTGGCTATAGCATTTTAGATATCAAAGAGATCTTGGAGACTGAATAGTCCCTCATTTTGTATTTGAGGAAAATCAGGATGAGAGACATGAAGTCACAGAGAACATAGTAACACAGAAGTGAATGAGTGACATCTTCCAACCGTGCCCTTTCCATTATGCCACATTGCTTGGCTTTATTTTGAGGGGACTTGTTAGTAAGATACAAATTCCATCTGGTGCACCTAAGCAAGTGCAGATTCAAGTATGATTCCAACAATGTATTATGTGCTCCTAATCAGAGAACCAGCCCACCAAGTTCTAAGAATCTAATCACTATCATATTGGTCAATGAGAAATGATTATATTTTCTTCTTTTTTTAAAAAAAGTTATTTAGTATTTTATTGTATTCCCCAGTTATATGTAAAAACATTTTTTAACATTTGTTTTTAAAACTTTGAGTTCTAAATTCTCTCCCTTCTTCCCTCCCCACCCTCTTCATTGAAAAGGCAAGCAATTCAATATAGTTTATAAATGTGTAGTCAGGTAAAACCTATTTTCATATTGGTCATGCTATGAAAGAAAGCATAGAGCGCCCCCCCCAAAGAAAACCTCAAGAAAAATAAAGTTTTTAAAAGAATACTTCAATTTGTATTTAGACACCATCAATTCTTTGTCAGGGGATGGATAGCATTTTTCATAAGTCCTTCATAGTGGTCTTGGATAATTGTCTTGCTGGGAATTATTAAGTCTTTCACAGCTAATCATCTTGCAATATTGCTGTTGCTTTATACATCATAAATTTCATGTTCATGTTGCATCAGTTCGTTTAAGTCTTTCCAGGTTTTTGAGAGAGCATCTTGCTCATCATTTCTTATAGCATAACAGTATTCTGTCACAATATTAGCACAATTTCTTCAGCCATTTCCCAAATGATGAGCATCCCCCTAGTTTCCAACTCCCTACCACAAGAAAAGAGCTGTTATAAATATTTACATATGTGTAGGTCCTTTTCCTTTTTGTTTTTAATTTCTTTTTGAATACAGACCTAGTAGTGGCACTGATAGGTCAAATAGTATTCATTTGGGCATAGTTCCAAATTGCTCTAAAAGATGGTTGAATCAATTCATAATTCCATCAGAGTGCATTATGTTTCATTTTCCCCACATCCTCTCCACCATTTTTTATTTTCTTTTTCTGTCTGATTTGCCAGTCTAAAAGATATGAGGTAGTACCTCAGAATTGTTTTAATTTGCATTTCTCCAATCAATATAGAGTTAGAGCATTTCATTTTTTCATATGGCTATATATAGCTTTGATTACTTCATCTGAGAACTGTTCATGTCTCTTGATCATTTATCTATTGGGGAATGGTTCCTATTTTTGATAAAATTGACTCAGTTTTCTATATATTTGAGAAATGAAGCCTTTAGCAGAGAAACCAGCTTCAAAATTTTTCACAGTTATAATGGCTAAATGTGTTTTCCTTCATTCTATCTCCCTGTTTATTCTATTCTCTCTATCCTTTCTCCATTTTCCTCCTCAAAAAGCATTTGGCTTCTGATTATAACCTCCTTCAATATACCCTCCTTTCTGTAACATTCCCAGTTTCTCTTATCCCCTACCCCTCCTACTTCCCTATAGGGTAAGATTTCTATGTACAATTGAGTTTTTATGTTATTCCTTCTTATGATGAGAGTAAGGTTCATTCACTCCCTCTCACTTCTCTGTTCTTCCTCCACACTGTGAAAGTTGTGTCTTGCCTCTTTTATGTGATATAATTTACCCTATTCTACCCTCCCTCTCCCTTTCTCCCATTGCACTCCTCTTTATTATCCTTTAATTTTATTTTTTTTGGATACAATTCCTTTATATTGAACTCAAACCTGCACCCTCTGTCTATGTGTATTCCTAGCTGCCCTAATAATGCCCCAATAATCCATTTTCCTCTTAAGGCTTATACTCAGTTTTGCTGGGTAGGTGACTCTTCATTGTAATCCTAACTCCTTTGCCCTGCAGAATATCATATTCTAAGCCCTCAGATATTTTAATTTAGAAGCTGCTAAATCTTGTGTTATCCTGAGTGTGGCTCCATAACAGCTGAATTGTTTCTTTTAGCCTGCTTGCAAAATTCTCTCCTTGGCCTAGGAGCTCTGAAATTTGGCTATAATATTCTTGGGAGTTTTCAATTTGGGATCTCTTTCAGGAGGTCATCTGTGGATTCTGTCAGTTTCTACCCTACCCTCTGGTTCCAGCGTATCAGTAATTTCTTAAAAGATGACGTCTAGACTCTTTTTTTAAAATTTATTTAACATATTTAGTTTTCAGCATTGATTTTCACAATAGTTTGAATTACAAATTTTCTCCCCATTTCTACCCTCCCACCCATTCCAAGATGGCGTATACTCTGGTTGCCCTGTTCCCCAGTCAGCACTCCCCTCTGTCACCCCACTCCCCTCCCATCCCCTTTTCCCTTCCTTTCTTGTAGGGCAAGCTAAATTTCTACACCCCATTGTCTGTGTATCTTATTTTCTAGTTGCATGTAAAAACATTTTTGTTTGTTTTGGAACATCTGTTTTTAAAACTTTGAGTTCCAAATTCTCTCCCCTCTTCCCTTCCCACCCACCCTCCCTAAGAAGTCAAGCAATTCAACATAGGCCACATGTGTATCATTATGTATAACCCTTCCACAATACTCATGTTGTGAAAGACTAACTATATTTTGCTCCTTCCCAACCCATCACCCTTTATTGAATTTTCTCCCTTCACCCTGCCCCGTTTCGAAAGTGTTTGTTTTTGACTACCTCCACCCCCATCAACCCTCTCCTCCATCATCTCCCCCATTTATTTTTATCTTCTTCCCTCTTCTTTCCTCTGGGGTAAGATTCCCCATTGGGTATGTATGGTATTCCTTCCTTAGGCCAAATCTGATGAGAGCAATGTTCACTCATTCCCCCCTCATCCGCCCTCTCCGCTCCTCCCACAGAACTGTTTGCTCTTGCCTCCTTTATGTGAGATAATCCACCCCATTCTATCTCTCCTTATGTCCCTCTCTCAGTATGTTCCTCTCTCATCCCTTAATTTGATTTTATTTCTTTTAGATATCTTCCCTTCATCTTCAACTCACCCTGTGTCCCCTCTCTTTCTCCCTCTCTCTCTCTCTCTCTCTCTCTCTCTCTCTCTCTCTCTCTGTATATATATATGTGTATATATATATATATATATATATATATACACACACATAGATGTATACATACATACACATTCACCCATATATATACATAAACATATATGTATGCATATTCCCTTCAGCTACCCTAATGCTGAGGTCTCATGAATCATACTTGTCATCTTTCCATGTAGGAATTTCAACAAAAAAGTTCACCTTTAGTAAGTTCCTTGCAATTTCTTTTTCTTGTTCTTTTTCTTGATTACCTTTTCATGCTTCTCTTGATTCTTGTGTTTGAAAGTCAAATTTTCTATTCAGTTCTGGTCTTTTCACTGAGAAAGCTTGAAATCCGCTATTTTATTGAAAATCCGTATTTTGCCTTGGAGCATGATTTTGCTGGGTAGGTGATTCGAGGTTTTAATCCTAGCTCCATTGACCTCCGGAATATCGTATTCCACGTCCTTCAATCTCTTAATGTAGAGGCTGCCAGATCTTGGGTTATTCTGATTGGGTTTCCACAATACTCAAATTGTTTCTTTCTGGCTGCTTGCAGTATTTTCTCCTTGATCTGGGAGCTCTGGAATTTGGTGACAATATTCCTAGGAGATTTCTTTTTGGGATCTATTTGAGCAGGCAATCGATGGATTCTTTCAATTTCTATTTTGCCCCATGGCTCTAGAATATCAAGGCAGTTCTCCTTGATAATTTCTGGAAAGATGATATCTAGGCTCTTTTTTTGATCATGGCTTTCAGGTAGTCCAATAATTTTTAAATTATCTCTCCTGGATGTATTTTCCAGGTCAGTGGTTTTTCCCATGAGATATTTCACATTGTCTTCCATTTTTTCATTCCTTTGGTTCTGTTTTATAATATCTTGATTTCTCATGAAGTCACTAGCTTCCTCTTGCTCCAATCTAATTTTTTTTAAATAAAATTCTTTATTTATTTTTAGTTTACCACGCACGGTTCTACATGGTTTTGAGTTCCAGTTTTTCTCCCCTGCCTCCCCCCTCCCTCCCCAAGACGGCATGAAGTCTCATATAACTGTCATGTATAACTTCGCATTGAATTAATTTATGCACTAGTCAAGTCGTGGAGAAGAATTTTGACCAATGGAATGAATCATGAGAAAGAAGAAACAGAACAAAAAAAACACCCAAAAAAGAAAAACAAAAGAGAAGCAGAAAAGGCGAGCATGTAGTGTGCCTCAGTCTGTATTCAAACTTCGCAGTTCTTTGTCTCCATGAAGATAGCATTTTCCATCGTGAGTCCCCTGGAGTTGTCCTTCCCCTTAGGTGGCTGAGAAAAGTGCAGTTTGTCAGGGGTGGTCCTCACAGAATCCATATATCTGTGGCTGTGCACAACGTTCTCCTGGCTCTGCTCCGCTCACTCAGCATTATGTCGTGTAGGTTTTTCCAGGTTGTTATGAAGTCTGCATCATCCCCATTTCTTATGGCACAATAGTATTCCATTACCTTCATGTACCACAGTTTGTTCAGCCATTCCCCAATTGATGGGCATCCCTTTGCTTTCCAATTCTTGGCTACCACAAAGAGAGCTGCTATAAATATTCTTGTACATATGGGTCCTTTTCCAGCTTGCGTGATTTCTTTGGGATACAACCCTAGAAGTGGTATTGCTGGGTCAAAGGGTATGAACATTTCTATAGCCCTTTGGGCATAGTTCCACACCGCCCTCCAAAATGGCCGGATCAGCTCACAACTCCACCAGCAATGCAACAATGTTCCAATTTCCCCACATCCTTTCCAGCATTTATCATTCTCCTGATTTGTTATTTTAGCCAATCTGACAGGAGAGATGTGGTATCTAAGAGTTGTTTTGATTTGCATTTCTCTAATCAGCAGCGATCCAGAGCATTTTTCCATATGCCTGTAGATAGCTTTAATTTCTTCCTCTGAAAACTGCCTGTTCATAGCCTTTGACCATTTCTCAATTGGGGAATGGCTTGTATTCCTATATATTTGGCTCAGCTCCCTGTATATTTTAGAGATGAGGCCTTTATCAGAGATACTAGTTGCAAAGATTTTCTCCCAATTTTCTGCTTCCCTCCTAATTCTTGTTGCATTGGCTTTTTTTGTACAAAAACATTTCAATTTGACATAATCAAAATTATCCATTTTGCATTTTGTAATGCTCTCTATCTCTTGTTGGGTCATGAATTCTTTACTTTTCCACAAATCTGATAAGTAAACTATTCCTTGCTTTCCCAAATTACTTAGAGTATCAACTTTTACTCCTAAATCATGAACCCATTTTGATTTTATTTTGGTATATGGTGTAAGATATTGGTCTATGCCCAGTTTTTGCCCTACCATTTTCCAATTTTCCCAACAGTTTTTGTGAAATAGTGAATTATTAGCCCAGAAGCTGGCCTCTTTGGGTTTATCAAAGAGTAGATTGCTAAACTTGTTGATTTCACCTATTTGTGTACCTATCCTATTCCACTGATCCACACCCCTGTTTCTTAACCAGTACCAGGCAGTTTTGATGACTGCTGCTGTGTAGTACAGTTTAATATCTGGTGTGGCTAAGCCACCATCTCTAGCATGTCTTTTCATTGATATCCTAGATACTCTAGACCTCTTGTTTTTCCAAATGAATTTTGTTATTATTTTGTCCAGCTCAGTAAAAAAATTTTTTGGTAGTTCGATTGGTATGGCACTGAATAGATAGATTAATTTAGGTAGAATTGTCATTTTTATTATATTAGCTCGGCCTAACCATGAGCAACTGATATTTCTCCATTTATTTAGATCTGATTTTATTCGCGTGAAAAGTGTTTCATAGTTATGTTCATATAGGCCCTGGGTTTGTCTTGGCAAATAGACTCCCAGATATTTTATAGTGCCTTCAGTAATTTTGAATGGAATTTCTCTTTCTATCTCTTGCTGTTGGGCTTTGTCAGTAATGTATAGGAATGCTGAGGATTTATGTGTGTTTATTTTATATCCTGCAACTTTGCTAAAGTTGTTTATTATTTCAAGTAGTTTTTTACTTGATTCTCTAGGATTCTCTAGATAAATCATCATATCATCTGCAAAAAGTGATAATTTAGTTTCTTCTTTTCCTATTCTAATTCCTTAATTTCTTTTTCTTCTCTTATTGCTACAGCTAATGCTTCCAGTTCCAAATTGAATAATAGGGGTGATAATGGACATCCTTGTTTCACCCCTGATCTTATTGGGAATGCATCTAGTTTATCCCCATTACAAATAATGCTTGTTGATGGTTTTAGGTAGATGCTATTTATAATTTTGAGGAAGGTTCCACTTATTCCTATGCTTTCTAGTATTTTTAATAGGAATGGGTGTTGTACTTTGTCAAAGGCTTTTTCTGCGTCTATTGAGATGATCATATGGTTTCTGCTAGTTTTGTTGTTGATATGGTCAATTATGCTAATAGTTTTCCTAATATTGAACCAGCCTTGCATTCCTGGAATAAATCCTACCTGGTCATAGTGTATTATTCTCGTAATGAGTTGCTGCAATATTTTTGCTAATATTTTATTTAAAAATTTTGCATCAATATTCATTAGAGAAATTGGTCTATAATTTTCTTTCTCTGTTTTAACTCTATCTGGTTTGGGTATTAGTACCATATTTGTGTCATAAAAAGAATTTGGTAGGACTCCTTCTTCACCTATTTTCCCAAATAGTCTACAAAATATTGGAATTAGTTGTTCTTTAAATGTTTGATAGAATTCACATGTAAACCCATCTGGCCCTGGAGATTTTTTCCTAGGGAGTTCGTTGATGGCCTGCTCAATTTCTTTTTCTGATATGGGGTCATTAAGAAATTTCACTTCCTTCTCTGTTAGTCTGGGCAGTTTATGTTTTTGTAGATATTCATCCATATCTCTAAGGTTGTCAAATTTATGGGCATACAGTTGGGCAAAATAATTCCTAATTATTGTTTTGATTTCCTCTTCATTAGAGGTGACCTCACCCTTTTCATTTTTGATACTGGTAATTTGATTTTCTTCTTTCTTTTTTTTAATCCAATTGGCCAAAGGTTTGTCAATTTTATTGGTTTTTTCATAAAACCAGCTCTTTGTTTTATTTATTAATTCAATAGTTTTCTTGGTTTCAATTTTATTAATCTCTCCTTTGATTTTCAGTATTTCTAATTTGGTATTTAATTGGGGGTTTTCGATTTGCTCTTTTTCTAGCTTTTTCAGCTGTATGCCCAGATCATTGATCTCCTCTTTCCCTATTTTATTCATGTAGGCATTTAGAGATATAAAACTCCCCCTAAGAACTGCTTTTGCTGCATCCCATAAGTTTTGGTATGTTGTTTCATTATTGTCATTCTCTTGAATGAAATTATTAATTGTTTCTCTGATTTGTTCTTTGGCCCACTCACTCTTTAGAATTAAATTATTTAGTTTCCAATTAGTTTTTAGCTTATTTTTCCAAGGTGCTTTATTAAAAATGATTCTTATTGCATCATGATCTGAAAAGGATGCATTGACTACTTCTGCTTTTCTGCACTGGATTGTGAGGTTTTTATGCCCTAGTACATGGTCAATTTTTGAGTATGTGCCATGTACTTTTGAGAAGAAAGTATATTCCTTTTTATCCCCATTCAGTATTCTCCAGAGGTCTATCATATGTGCCTTTTCTAAAATTCTGTTTACCTCCTTCACTTTTTTCTTATTTATTTTGAGGTTAGATTTATCAAGTTCAGAAAGGGGGAGGTTGAGGTCTCCCAATATTATAGTTTTGCTGTCTATTTCTTCCTGTAACTCCCTTAACCTCTCCTCTAAGAATTTGTATGCCTTACCACTTGGTGCATATATGTTAAGCAATGATATTGCTTCATTGTTTATGGTGCCTTTTAGCAGGATATAATGTCCTTCCTTATCTCTTTTAATTAGATCTATCTTTACTTTTGCTTTGTCTGAGATTAGGATTGCTACACCTGCTTTTTTTACTTTAGCTGAGGCACAATATATTTTACTCCAGCCTTACCTTAACCCTATGTGTATCCCCCTGTTTCAGATGCGTTTCTTGTAAACAGCATATTGTAGAATTATGGTTTTTAATCCATTCTGCTGTCTGCTTCTGTTTTGTGAGAATGTTCATCCCCTGCACGTTCAGGGTTATGATTTCTATCTGTGTCTTTTTCTCCATCCTAATTCCCCCTGTTTATGCTTTTATTTCTCCCTTTCTCCTTCTCCTCCTCAACAAACTTTTGCTTTTGACGGCTGCTTTCCTCAGTTAACCCTCCCTCTTTTTTCCCCTCCCTTATCTAACCGTTACCCACTTGCTACTTCTCCTCTTCCTTCTGCCCTCCCCCCTCCCTTTTTCCCCCCTTTCCCTCCCACTTCCCGTAGGACAAGTTAGATTTCTAAACTTATCAGAGTATGTTATTCCCTTCTTGAACTAGATCAGATGACAGTAAAGCTCAAATACTGCTCTCCCTCCCTTCTTTCCCTCTACTATAATATGTTTTTTTGCCACTTCCTTTGGTGTAATTTACCCTTTTCTACTACCTCCTTACCACTTCCCTCATAGCCCTCCCTTTATATCTCTTATGTATATTTTATATCTTTACATCGGTTAATTTATACAGGCATTCACAACCTATGTATATCCCTCTCATTTGTCATAATAGTTGTACCATTCACAAGAATGACTTATATATTTGTATATATATTATATATATGTATTATATGTATATGTATTATATGTATATATATGTATTATATATATATATGTATATATATATATGTATATTTTTTATGTGTGTATATATATATATATACATAAAAAACATACATAAGATGATATAATCCCACTTAAAGATGTAAACAACCTAAGCTTATTGGTTAATGAGGTTTGTGGGGTTTTTCCCCCTGGTTACCTTTTTATGTCTCTCTTGAGTTTTGTATTTGGAGATCAAATTTTCCATTGAGTTCTGGTCTTTTCATCAGGAAGGTCTGGAATTCCCTTATTTCATTGAATGTCCATTGCCTTGCCTGGAAAATTATGCTTAGTTTTGCTGGGTAATTGATCCTTGGTTGTAGTCCCAGCTCCTTTGCCCTTCGGAATATCATATTCCAATTTCTCCTGTCTTTTAATGTGGAAGCTGAGAGATCCTGCGTGATCCTGACTGTAGTTCCCCGATATTTGAATTGCTTCTTTTTGGCTGCTTGCAGTATTTTCTCCTTGAGTTTATAGCTCTGAAATTTGGCTATAATATTTCTTGGTGTTTTCAGTTTGGGATCTCTTTCAGGGGGTGATCGGTGAATTCTTTCAATGACTATTTTGCCCTCTGGTTCTAGGACCTCTGGGCAGTTGTCTTTGATAATTTCTTCGAAGATACTGTCAAGGCTCCTTTTTTCATTGTGGATTTCTGGTAGACCAATAACTCTCAAATTGTCTCTCCTGGATCTGTTTTCCAGGTCAGTTGTTTTGCCAATCAGATATTTCACATTTTTTTCTATTTTTTCATTCTTTACGTTTTGTTTTATTACTTCTTGATGCCTCATAGATTCATTAGCTTCCACTTGCTCAAGTCTAATTTTAAATGAGTTAGTGTTTACATTTTGCTTTTGAGCCTCCATTTTCAATTGGTTGATTTCACCTCTCAGCGTGTCATTTTCTCTCTTTAGATGCTGTATCTCCGTAGCCATTTCGCCAATCTTATTCTTTAGGGACTTTTCCATTTTTTCCATGTTTTCTTTTACCTCTCTAATTTGGATTTTAAAATCCTCCTTTAGCTCTTCCAGCAGTGCTTTTTGGGCTGGAGACCAGTTCATATTAGCTTTTGAGGTATCTGATGTATCTACCGTGTCAATGCCGATCTCCTCCATATCGATATTTTGATCCTGCCTGTCTCCATAAAAAGAATCTATTGTCCTCGGTTTTTTTGTATTCTTCTTCATGTTTGTTGTTTTCCCTTTTCCTGGCGTTACAACGAATTTCTATCTTTGGGCTCTCTGTCCCAGCTTTCTTATTCTGGGGGTTGTGAGCCTAGAATTAAAACCTTCAGTTTCCTGAGGTGTGGGGGAGGGGTCTGGCTCCCTGGCATCTCACTCCCTGTGGGTGCTCTCCAGCACTTGCTTTTCAGCAATGGTTGTTTTGTTGTTTGAGCTGATGTCTGGCACTTCCCCTGGGGGAGCAAGGTTGCGTCTGGGCTCCCGGTGTTGACCCCTGCCGACTCTGCGGGACTAATGAACTTCTAGTATTTGTCCTGTGAGGCCCCACTACTGTCTCCTCTGTTTCAGTTCTCTTTTTTTTTTGTTTCCCCGAGGAATTCTCTGGGTGAGGGGGGGAGGGGTTAGAGCCTTTTACCTGGCCATTGAGTCTTCCGGAAGTTCAAGAAGCCGAGTTCCTGGGTTTCGCAAGCGTCAGGAGTGGGTGTTTTCACGGCTGGTGGCGTTGCGCTGCCTCTCGTCGCTCCCACAGACTGCCGTCCTGTGTTGGGAGTCCTGGGGATCTCTGCCGGTTTCGGGCGCCCAGCTTTCTCCCAGCCCGTCTCCCACGTGGATTTCTCGGCCAGCTGCTTCCGCCTGGGTCTGGAGCAGCTCCGCACTGAGCACTCTCCGAGCCTGCAGGTTCATTCCTCCGGCCTTTCAGACTCTCCCGGCTCGGAAATTTGCCCCACGCAGACTGCTCACGGTTTCTGACTCTCTCAAATCTGCTCAAATTCACTTTTTTATGGGAATCTGACAGACCTTGTGAGAGAGCTCCGGTAAGACGCTGCCTTCATGCGGACATCTTGGCTCCCAATCTAATTTTTAAAGTAGTATTTTCTTCAGTAGTCTTTTGGACCTCCTTTTCCATTTGGCTAATTCTGCCTTTCAAGGCATTCTTCTCCTCATTGGCTTTTTGGAGCTCTTTTGCCATTTGAGTTAGTCTGTTTTTTAAGGTGTTGTTTTCTTCAGTGTATTTTTCAGTATTTTTTTGGGTCTCCTTTAGCAAGTCATTGACTTGTTTTTCATGGTTTTCTCGCATCCTTCTCATTTCTCTTCCCAATTTTTCCTCTACTTCTCTAACTTGCTTTTCCAAATCCTTTTTTGAGCTCTTCCATGGCCTGGGACCAGTTCATGTTTTTCTTGGAGGTTTCTGTTGTAGGCTCTTTGACTTTATTAATTTCTTCTGTCTGTATGTTTTGGTCTTCTTTGTCAGCAAAGAAAGAATGCAAAGTCTGAAACTGAATCTCGGTGCGTTTTTGCTGCCTGGCCATATTCCCAGCCAACTAACTTGACCTTTGAGTTTTTCAGTGGGGTGTGACTGCTTGTAGACTACAGAGTTCTATGTTCCACCTTTGGGGGGGATGTGCCAGCTCTGCCACACCAGCACTGCTCCTTCCCCAAAAACCCCCAACCCGAACTGGGCTTAGATCTTCAGCAGGCTGTGCACCCCTGCTCTGATCCGCCACTTAATTCCTCCCACCAGGTGGGCCTGGAGCCGGAAGCAGCAACAGCCTTAGCTGCCCCACCTCCGCTGCCCCTGGGGCTGGAAACCGAACCGCGAACTCCTTCCACTCCCGCAGCTTTTCCCACTAACCTTGTCAGCAGTCTTTGGTGTTTGTGGGTTGAGAAGTCTCGTAACTGCCGCAGCTCATTGATTCAGGGTGCTAGGGCATGCTCTGCCCGGTTGCTGGTCTTGTTGGTCCACGCTGCTCAGGCTGGGCTCTGCTCCATTCTGTTCCCAGCTCCCAGCCCCCAGCTCCCAGCTCCGTGTGGGATAGACCTCACCCAGAGACCATCCAGGCTGTCCTGGGCTGGAGCCCTGCTTCCCTCTGGTGTTTTATGGGTTCTGCCGTTCTAGAATTGGTTCAGAGCCATTTTTTATAAGTTTTTGGAGGGACTCCGTACGGAGCTCACACTATTCCCTGCTCACCAGCCACCATCTTGACTTGATTGACTTCTTAAAGAGGTAGACTCTTTTCTTTAATCACAGCTTTTAGATTGTCCAGTAATTTTAAAATTATGTTTCCTGGATCTCTATTTCAGGTCTGTTGTTTTTTTTTTTTTCCAAAGAGATATTTCAGGGTGTCTTCTTCTTTAAATCTCTTCATTTTGTTTTATTTTTTCTGGATTTCTCATAAAGTCATTAGCTTCCATTTGTTCTATTCTCATCTTTTTCCTCCCAGTCCTTTACTATTTCACTTTTTTTTTAAACACATTGTGTCACAAACAACATTAAAAATTTGTCTTTTATAAGATGGAAAGTTCTGTATAGTGCTTATTTATGTAATAAACCTATATTCTTAAAATTTCTATAACATTTTATATTCTGAGCAACAACCTATTCACAGGTTGAATTAATAATGTAACAATAGCAAGCATAATGATGGTAAAAATATTATACTCCATTTGGGTAATTGATAAAATCATCTAAGTCTGATACCTTCAGGTAAACATGTGTTCAAAATGTCCCTGATGCTTTTACCCCAACTCTGAAATTATGAAAAAACTAAAAAACATTTGTCCATACAAAGTAACCTGTCCACCTCTGACCTTATGACTTTCCATTTCCAAAGGTTTTATGCAAATGTGTACATTCTACATAAATCATTTTTTAAAGGAGGTTGCTAGGAGATAGGGAAGGGGCACATTTAATTCACTTGGACATAATAGGCTTTAACATTACCAAAATGGACTGAGGTATCATAAAAGACAAAATGAGAGCACATGGACCAGTCTTACCTGTAGACTCTAAAAATATTCAGAACACCATTCTCTACCTTCAAGATCAATTACTTTTCACCGAAGATATTTAGCTTTCTGATGCCACATGTAACTAGCATTAAAATTTGTACTTGCCCCCCAAAATACAATTATAATTTGCCAAAAATTTCACTTTTCATTTTTTCAATGAACAATAAACAAGGAATAAAGAAAATCTTCCCATATCAGTTCACTAAAAAATTTCTCACAATAGGGGCCCAATTTAACTTATATACCTTTTAGGATCAGAAAGAACAAGTGCAAATGACTATTTTTACTGGGCCTTGATGTTGCAAGAACATGGGTAATCCTTTACTTTCCTGTATCAAAATTTATCCCATTCTTGCCTTCTTCCTTTCACTAATGGGTGTTTGGATGGTTTGTAATATAGGATTGGTTTTTTGGTCCAGATCTCTGATTTTATCAGTGTAGGGGATACCTGCTACAGAAACTCCACCACTACTCTATTCTAATTTTTAAGGAATTAAGTTCTTCCATGAGATTTTGTACCATCTTTTCCATTTGGCTAATTGTACTTTTTGAGGAATTATTTTCTTCAGTGAATTTTTGTGCCTCTTTTTCCATTTGGCCAATTCTTCTCATTGGATTTTTGCACCTCTTTTACCATTCAGCCTAGTCTGTTTTTTAAGGTGTTATTTTTTTTTAGCATTTTTCTGCATGTGTCTCCTTTACCAACGTATGGACTCTTTTATCATGATTTTTTTTTGCATCCCTGTCATTTCTCTTTTAAAATTTCTTCTACCTCTCTTACTTGATTTTCAAAATCATTTTTAAGGTCTTCTATGGACTGAAACCAGTTCATATTTTTCTTAGAGTCTTTGGATCTTTGAACATTGACTTTGTTATCTTCTTCTGAGTGTGTGTTTTGATCTTCCTTGTCACCATAGTAATTTTCTACAGTCAGAATTGTGTTTCTGATGTTTGCTCATTTTTCCCAGTCTTGTACTTGACTTAACTCTTTGTTAAAATAAGGCTCTGCTTCCAGGATGGAGGGAGCTCTGTCTCAAGTTGTAGGGGTTTTGTACAGCTATTTCCTGAGATGTTTCTAGGGACCTGCAAGTTTTCAGTTCTTTAATGTGGTATGATCTAAGGAGAGGTACATATACTACTCCCTAGATTGTGCTCTAGTCTTTCTTGCCTTGGATCTATGAAAAGAATCTCTGCTTCCCTGTAGCCACAAGCTCTGGTGTGCTAGTACTCCTCCTCACCTTCAGACTCTGACCCAGATTTGAGTATAGGAAAAGCAACAGAGTCCTGCCCCCAGTGCCAGCAAACAGACCCCTGTTTTCTCCTTCTGATCAGGTGTTCAATCCCCTTATAATCTGTGGGATGAGAGCTCTGGAGGCTGCTGCCACTGCTGCTGATTCAGTGGCTCCCAAAGCCTGCTCCCAGTTTGCTGGTGCCAGATCTTTGCTGTCAAAGTCTGCTAGACTGTGCTCCACTCTCACTCAGATGTGATAGACCTTTTTTACCATCCTTCTAAGTTGGGCCTGCACAACCTGTGGCTCATGGGCCACTTGCAGCCCACCAAAGGATTTCAGATAGCTCACCAAAATTGTAGAGGAAAATAAGCCCAAAATATTTGGCATGCTGCAAGTGGCCACAAGCCATAAGCAGCCCACGGTCACTGGTTGTGCAGGCCTGTTTTAAGTTGTTTTTGGCTGGAAAATTATTTCACCCCATCCTTTTATGGGTTCTGCTACTCAAGGAATTGATTTATAGCACTTCTTAAGTATGTTTCAAGTGGTTTAGGGGAGAGTCAGGCTAGTTGCTACCTTTTCTTTGCCATCTTGGCTCTGCCTTTTGTATTTTGTACTTACAAAACTCATGAAGGCTATATTCTATGATGCAAGAGACTAGCTATCTGCACCCATAAATAGGGACAAATAGTTTCATCATCGATACTGAAAAAATCATTATTAAAACAGAATCACAGAATCTCAGAGGTTAAAATTACTTTGGAAGCCATTTAGTCCAATTCATATGCAAAATTAATTCCTCCTAGAGCATACCTGACAAGTGATCATCTAGCCTCTGAAAACATCAAATGAAGCTGAGTCCATGGGTATCCCACTCCCTTTTGGATAGTTCTAAGAGTTATGAAAAATTTCCCAACATTATCTAAATTTGTCTTTGTGTACCATCCATTTATTTTTCCAATTCCAACATGTGCAGATTTAATACCCCTTCCCCATTGCAGACTTTAAGAAGTTTAAAGACAGATATCATCACACAATGAATCTTCTCCACAGTCAACATCTCCATTTCCATGAATTTATTCACATATGACATAAACTGAAAGCTCTTCACTCTAATAGATTCGCTCCTCTGTATGCTTTCTCCCTTATCAATGTTCTTCCTAAAAGGGTCGTGCCAAAAACCTAACTCACTATTCCAGAAATGGGCTGCTCATGGCAGATTACAGTCATACTGTCATCCCTATTAGAAAGACAGGCACATTAGAGACATAGAATCAATAAGTTATATGTACCCTATAGGTTCAGAGAGGAGAATGCCATTATTGATTGGAAGTGACATCAGAAAAAGCCTTAAGAAGTATGTGGTATTAGAATTGATCTTTTATGGATGCATAAGGATTCAGCAGGAGAAAGATGGGTGAGTATCCCTTCTGGACATAGTTAATTACAAGAGCAAACCTATGTAGGCAAGAAATTACAGGATTTGTTAGAGGTATGTTACATATACAATAGTGAGACAGTATGGTATAGTGGATAGAGATCTAGATTTGGAGATAGGATAATCTTGATTCATGGCCTACTTTTGAGTAGTGAATGACCCCAAAGAAATCATTTAGCCTCTGGTGGCCCAAGGCAATTCTCTAACACTATAATTTGCAGACTCCTTACTTATTTCATTTGGTAGATGAGATCATCTTTACAGAACAAGATTAAAAATAAATGATGAAAATATTGGATTAATTTATTTACCTCTTTGACATTGCAGTAAGCTTACAATTGAAATCAGAAAACAAATCTCCTTTGCTGATGTGTACTTGAGAATAACATTTCTAAAATGTAACAAGTACTTTATTTGGTTTAGTTTAGTTTTTTTTTAATTCAATGAAATCAGTCATAGACTGTGTTCTTGAACAGAATTTTTTTAATTCAAACATGTCAGATATTTATATTTCCATTCTTGTGGTCTACAATAAGTATTATAAGAATGCAATTTAAAGAGTTTATTACTTCCTTGCAAGGGTGTCTCATAGTTTAAAATCAATATTTCAGTCCAGATTGAAACTTAGCCAAATTATGAGTATTAACTTCATTTATTTGAAATTGACTCTGTAATATTGGTGACTGACTTTAATCTATTGGAAAGATACACACACAGAGAGTGCCTCCTGTAAACTACCAAGATTAAACTAGTGTAACCAGTGCTCTGCACATATTAGGTGCTTAATAAATGTTTACTGAATTGAATTAAACTCACAGCTTATTTTCTATTTGCACTAAAGGGACTTTATATTTGAAACGGAATTTGTTGCAATTCTTCATATGTTTGACTTCATCATCATACTTAACAGTCTAGTTAATTCTATATTTTGTGTTTAGAATAAAGGCTGGACTTGAATGAGTCATGTTTTGGAAATAAACACATTATTATTATGATTTAAAGGCCAGTATGGTGGGGTATGATTTAGAAAATTCATAATATATCTATAAACACTTGCATCATACTGGCTGGTCATTTTTTTAATTATGATTTTTTCATTTTTAGTTTACAACAATCAATTCTGCATGATTCTGAGTTCCAGATTTTATTCACCCCCTCCTCCCTCCCTCCCCAGATAGCATGAAATCTGATACACCTTCTACATATAACTTCACATTGAACGTATTTACACAATAGTCAAGTTGTAAAAAAGAATTATGACCAATGGAACGAATCATGAGAAAGAAGAAACAAAACCAAAACCGAAAAACAAAAACAAAAGAGAAAAAAAAAAGAAAAAAAAGGAGAGCAAACACTTGGCCTCAAACTGCATCCAGATTCCATAGTTCTTTATCTGGATGTAGACAGCTCTCTCCATCATGAGTCCTTTGGAGTTGTCTTTGAACCTTGTGTTGCTGAGAAGAGTGAAGTTTATCATGGTTAGTCACCATGGAATTCATGTGTCTGTGGTTGTGCATAATGTTCTCCTAGTTCTGCTCCGCTCACTCTGCACTATATCATGTAGGTTTTTCCAGGTTACTATGAAGCCCTTATCTTCCCCATTTATTACAGCAGAATAGTATTCCATTGCACTCATATCCCACAACTTGTTCAGCCATTCCCCAATTGATGGGCATCCCCTTGATTTCCAATTCTTAGCTACTACAAAAAAGCCACTATAAATATTTTTGTACATATGGGTCCTTTTCCCACTTGTGTGATCTCTTTGGGATAAAACCTTAGAAGTGGTATTGCTGGGTCAAAGGGTATGAACATTTTTATAGCCCTTTGCACATAGTTCCAAATTGCTCTCCAGAATGGCTGGATTGGTTCACAACTCCACACCAATTTTCCCACATCCTCTCCAGCATTTATCATTTTCCTGTTTTGTTATTTTACCCAATCTGACAGGAGAGATGTGGTACCTAAGAGTTATTTTGATTTGCATTTCTCTAATCAGTAGTGATTTAGAGCATTTTTTTCATATGCCTATAGATATCTTTAATTTCTTCCTCTGAAAACTGCCTGTTCATATCCTTTGACCATTTCTCAATTGGGGAATGACTTGTATTCCTATAAATTTGGTGCGGTTCGCTGTATATTTTAGAGATGAGGCCTTCATCAGAGACACTAGTTGTAAAGATTTTTTCCCAATTTTCTGCTTCTCTCCTAATCTTTGTTGCATTGGCTTTTTTTAATATAAAAACGTATTCATTTAACATAATGAAAATTATCCATTTTGCATTTTGGAATGCTGTCTATTTCTTGTTGTGTCATAAATACTTTGCTTTCCCATAAATGTGATACTTAAACTATTCCTTGCTGTCCCAAATTGCTTACAGTATCAGACTTTATTCCTAAATCATGAACCCATTTTGACGTTATTTTGGTATATGGTATAAGGTATTGGTCTATGACCAGTTTCTGCCCTACCATTTTCCAATTTTCCCAGCAGTTTTTGTGAAATAGTGAGTTCTCAGCCCAGAAACTGGATTCTTTGGGTTTATCAAAGACTGGATTGCTGTAGTCATTGACTACTGCATCTTGTGTACCTAACCTATTCCTCTGATCCACAACTCTGTTTCTCAGCCAGCACCAGGTAGTTTTGATGACTGCTTCTTTGTAGCATAGTTTAATATTACATATGGCGAGGCCACCTTTCCTAGCATTTCTTTTCATTAATTTCCTAGATATTCTAGATCCCTTGTTCTTCCAGATGAATTTTCTTATTATTTTATCTAGCTCTGCAAAATAATTTTTTGTCAGTTCAATATGTATGGCACTGCATAAATAATTTAATTTATGTAAAATTGTCATTTTTATTATATTAGCTCAGCTTAACCATGAGCAAACTGATATTTTCCATTTATCTAGATCTGACTTTATTTGTGTGAAAAGTGTTTTGTAATTATGTTCATATAGGCCCTGGGTTTGTCTTGTCAGATAGACTGCCAGATATTTTATAGTATCTACAATAACTTTAAATGGGATTTCTCTTTCTGTCTCTTGCTGTTGGGCTTTGTTAGTGATGTATAGGAATGCCAAGGATTTATGTGGGTTTATTTTATATCCTACAACTTTGCTAAAGTTGTTTATTATTTCAGGAAGTTTTTTACTTGATTCTGTAGGATTCTCTAAGTAAATCATCATATGATCTGCAAAAAGTGATAATTTAGTTTCTTCTTTGCCTATTCTAATTACTTCAATTTCTTTTTCATCTCTTATTGCTGCAGCCAACATTTCTAGTACCAAATTGAATAATAAGGGTGATGGTGGACATCCTTGTTTCAACCATGATCTTATTGGGAATGCATCTAGCTTATCCCCATTACAAATAATGCTTGTTGATGGCTTTAGGTAGATGCTATTTATAATGTTAAGGAAGGCTCCATTTATTCCTTTGCTTTCTAGTGTTTTTAATAGAAATAGGTGTTATATCTTGTCAAAGGCCTTTTCTGCATCTATTGAGATGATCATATGGTTTCTCCTAGTTTTGTTGCTGATAAAATCAATTATCCTGATACTTTTCCTAATATTGAACCAGCCTTGCATTTCTGGAATAAATTCTACCGGGTCATAGTGTATTATTCTCGTGATAAGTTGCTGCAATCTTTTTGCTAGTATTTTATTTAAAATGTTTGCACCAATATTCATTATGGAAATTGGTCTATAACTTCCTTTCTCTATTTTGACTCTTCCTAGTTTGGGTATTAGTACCATATTTGTGTTATAAAAAGAATTTGGTAGGACCCCTTCTTCACCCATTTTCCCCAATAGTCTATAAAACATAGGAATTAATTCTTCTTTAAATGTTTGATAAAATTCACGTGTAAAACCATCTGGTCCTGGAGATTTTTTCCTAGGGAGCTTATTGATGGCTTGCTCAATTTCTTTTCATGAGATGGGGTTATTTAAGATTTTTAGTTTTTCTTCTGCTAACCTGGGCAATTTATTTTTGTAGATATTCATCCATATCCTTAAGCTTGTCAAATTTATGGGCCTACAATTGGGCAAAATAATTCCTAATTATTGCTTTGATTTCCTCTTCATTTGAGGTGAATTCAACCTTTTCATTTTTGATACTGGTAATTTGATTTTCTTTCTTTTTTAATCAAATTGACCAAAGGTTTATCAATTTTATTGTTTTTTTCATAAAACCAGTTCTTGGTTTTATTCATTAATTTAATAGTTTTCTTGATTTCATTTTTTTAAATCTCTCCTTTGATTTTCAGTATTTCTAATTTGCTATTTAATTGGGGATATTCAATTTGTTCTTTTTCTAGATTTCCAGTTGCCAGCCCAATTCATTGACCTCCTTTTTCTCAATTTTTTTTCATGTAAGCATGCTTTTGCTGCATCCCATGTTTTGGTATTTTGTCTCATTATTGTCATTCTCTTGAATGAAGTTATTAATTGTTTTTATGATCTATTCTTTGGCCCACTCATTCTTTAGAACTAGGTTATTTAGTTTCCAATTACCTTTTATCTTATTTTTCCATGGTTCTTCATTACAGGTAATTTTTATTGCATCATGATCTGAAAAGGATGCTTTGATTACTTCTGCCTTTCTGCACTGGATTATGAGATTTTTATGCCCTAGTACATGGTCAATTTTTGAGTATGTGCCATGTGCCACTGAGAAAAATGTTTATTCCTTTTTATCCCCATTCAGTTTTCTCCAGAGGTCTATTATATCTGCCTTTTTCTAAAATTCTATTCACCTCCTTAACTTCTTTCTTGTTAATTTTGAGGTTAGATTTGTCAAGTTCACAGAGGGGGAAGTTGAGATCTCCCATTATTATAGTTTTGCTGTCTATTTCTTCCTGTAACTCCCTTAACCTCTCCTCTAAGAATTTGCATACTATGCCACTTGGTGCATATATGTTAAGTAATGATATTTCTTTACTGTTTATGGTGCCTTTTAGCAGGATGTAGTATCCTTCCTTATCTCTTTTAACTAGATCTATCTTTGCTATTGCTTTCTCTGAGATTAGGTTTGCTACCCCTGCTTTTTTTACTTTAGCTGAAGCACAATACATTCTATCCCTGCCTTTTACCTTTACCATGTGTGTATCCCCCTGTTTCAAATGTGTTTCTTGTAAGGCCAGTCTTTTTTTTTGGATCAGCTAATGTTAATGTTCAGATAGTTTTTGTATCTTGTTGATGAAAATATTTTGCATTTCAGCACATCAGGTTACAAATAGTTATTACTTATGCAAGAATAATATCTTTACAGGAGCACCCTACACAGATAAAATGAAATAGTCCCATCATGGTAACCACATTTTAGGAAGGGTATTCACAAGCTGGAGTATAACCAAAGGAGAGTAACTAGAATTGTGATGAGGCTTCATATATGATGATCCATTAAAATCTTTAGGAAAATTTGGTCTGGAGTAGTAAAGTAAGGGGGTGGGCAGCAAGAGAGATAGATTCTACTCTTCAATATTGGAAAGACCATGCCATTGAAGATAGATTTGATTTATATTATTCACTACAAAATGGTAGAGCTAGAAGAAAATGATGGAAGTCCCAAGGAAGTATTTTTTGAATTAACCTAAGTAAGAACTTCCTACTAATTAGAGCCTTCCAATAATGGAATGGTATGTCCTGAGAGAAAGTGAGTTTCTATCTGTCTATCTATCTATCTATCTATCTATCTGTCTGTCTGTCTGTCTGTCTATCTATCTATGTATCTATCTATTGTATAGACACATTAGAATATGTCTAGAGTATTATGTCTAAAAGATAATACAGATGAGCATATATCTGACCACAATAACATATAAAGATCATATATTAAAACATAAAAGTTGAATCATTGAAACCTAGAGATAGACCTTAAGTAGACCTTAGAAAACAGATAGCTCAATCTCCTCATTTTATAGAAGAGGAAACTTTGAGCCAGAGAAGCAAAATGACTTGGCCAAACTTCCTTGGTCTTAAGCAACAAAGCTAGGTTTTGAACCAAATTCCACTGATTGAAAGAGCAGCTCTTTCCCTACTCCAAACAAATTCAAATTGTTTTGAGGTACTAAACTATAATATAAATGAGAAGAACCCTGCTATGGTAGATAGAGAGCCAACCTCTGAGCCAAGAAATTCCTAGATAAAATTCAACCTCCGATACATACTAGCTGTTTGATTCTGGGCAGCAACAAAACAAAAAATAACATTTATATTGCATTTACTATGTGGCAGGCACTGTGGTAAGTGCTATGCACTCATCTAGTTATTACACTGATTATTTACACTTATTATTTCATTTGATGTTTGCAACAACTGAGAGGTTGGTGTTATTATTGTTCCCATTTCACATATGAGAAATTCAGGTTAAGTGATTTGCTCAGGTCAAGTGACTTGTCTTCTAGTAAGTGTCTAGGGATGGATTTGAGATCAAATCTCCTTGACTCCAGCCCTCATGTTAATCCAGTGTGCCACCTTAAGGCACTTCACTTTTTAGCTCCTTAGGCCTGTAAGATAATAAGTTAAATCATGTGCTGGTTTAAGTTTGTAGAAGATGTTTCCTACTTCAAGGAAATCATGAGTCCAGTTTACACTAAAAATATTCTTTCTTGCATGTAAAATGGTTAATTTAATTTTCCTAATGTAGGTAATTATCACCATGTTCTACGCCTTCTAACTTTCTTTGTGAAGAAAAAAAAAGCATAAAACACATTGAGGCCTAAAATCTCTAAGTAATCCACAGCACTTTGGCCTCCTTTTTTTTATCAGAATTGAACTTTTCATTCCTACGGTTTTTTTTTTCTGTATTTCCAGAGGAGTGCTGGAAGCAACTCAAACTTGCTTAAGCTGATTATTAAATGGACAGTCATTATGAGAATTTATACCTTGGATATTGGCAAACAGTACAAATCAGGACTTGGTTTACTCTTTTATTCATTGCCAGTACTAAGAAAATTTAAAATTATGTTAGACATATTTTTTTTAATTTTTCTAGCAAGTGAATTGTTAAACATTGAGTCACACACCACTGCATTGTACCCAGTGCTTATATTCACCCTGAAGTCACCAAATAGCAAAACATATGTACACTTGGATTGGAGGACCTTGTCAAGTTGTTTGTAGAATTTATTTATGTTGTTCTCTGCAATAGATGTTCACATATATGCTTCAATTATATTCCCTTTTGATCATTCTGCTCAGCTTAACATAATGTAAATTAAGATGATTAAGTATCCCATAAAATGATTAATCTTATGACCCATGATGAAATCAATTGTTCTGTTATGGCTTTTTCCCCTTCTTCAGTAAGAACCTATGATCTGTCTTCTTTTTAGATGCGACTTCATTTAATCTTTGAAAAATGGAAAACCATGAAACAATAGGTTTATAGAAGAACATGGACAAAGATTTTATAGGATCAAAAGTGGTGGATGGGTTATGGTAGCCATCACTATAGATAATGCTTAGATTGTGGAGATCATAGTTTCGTTGTTGTTTACATTTTATAATTCTGTTGTTTAAAATTCTAAATGTTGTGGAACCTTTTTCTCTGTGAATCTTAACAGAATCTAGTCTTAGTTTTGAAAATGGCCTGAATGCAGGAATGTAAACTATCTTTTCCAAATAAAAAAAATTTAAACTGGAAAAGACATTAAAACTCATTTAATCAGAATGATACAGTAGAAAGAACACTATATCTGGAGACGGAAGACCTGAGTTCAAATCTCACTGTTGACATTTACTTTTGACCTTGGACAAGTCCCTTAATTTCTCTTGGCCTCATTTTTTTCACCAGTAAACTGAATTGTTCTATATAGCCTTTGAAGTTCTCTCTAGATCTCTCTATATGATCTTATTCCAGAGCCCCTTTTTACAGATTAAGAAAATTAGACTAAAAGGGGTTATGTGTTTTGTTGTAATGTGACACAGCTGGTTAATGACTGATGAGGCTTATATATTTACTTTAACCTAATACATTCTTAAATTAATATTGTATGTCATGGTGAGCTGTTTTTCTGATTTGTTTTTTCTCTATTGGGGATGAAGTCAATGAAAAGAGAGGCTTTGTCTTTTCTAAAATTTACATTACTGCTGGGGACTAAGGTGACATTCTGGACACAAAGGGGACTCAATAAATGTTTCTAGAATTGAAATGTTGAATGAGGCAAAGAAATAAAATCCTAAAGTAAAACTAGGAGTTTTTCACAAGCCTCAGAAAAAAAAAAGTTTCACAGGCCTCAAAGGAATTGAATAGAATGAGAGTAATTACGAACTTCCTATCTAATTTGCAAAGGCAAAATGGCTAATGAGAAAAGAATTTAAAATGGAAACACTCCACATGTGGTCAGAAAGAGGTCATTATTGCATAAATAACCTAATCGAATTGGGTTTAGAGAACATACAGGCCATGCTACACAGGAAAAATAATGCAAAAAAAGTATTTAAAAGGAATAGAAAAGCTGGGTTTCGTGTGACTGAGGCAATGACCTACTGACTATTCATTCACTAGAGAGCTTTCAGTAAAACCCAACTACAACTTGGCTCTGTCAAGGTGAGGAGGTCCCATCACACAAAGATCCAAGGAAACTTTGGAATGTTGTACTTTTGGAGGCCTCACAAGTGTATAGAAAATGAGACTGAAGAAGGATACCTAAGCTGGAGAGAGTAGGGAGGAGTTTGATAATAAACCCATGGCATTTTCCCAGTTAAAGTTCTCCAAGTAACCAGTTATCTGCAAATATTTATTAAATACTAACTGTATGCATGGTCTTATCATATATACACAGGGAATACAGAGATGAGAAGGATGTGCTTACTACTTGACCTCAAGAAGCTTATAATCTAAGCACAAGAGACAAAATATGGCAAAAATGAATAGATAATTAGTATTACATGACAGTTTAAAGTAAGTATCACATGAAGAAAACTGTCAGAAAACACTATAGACATCTTAAGAAAGCTGAAGATAATGTGCCCTTAACTTCATGGAAGAGATTGGATGTATTCATTTATCCACATGGTTATATTGCTTTACTGCTTTGTATAGACTATTGTTTTAGACACCAGAGAGATGACAAGTTTAGCCACAACACAGTAGTTTATGTAAAGTCCTTATCTTTTTGGAATTTATAATTGACCAGAGGACAATGACAACAACTCAAAATTCATGGGTATGCTAGAACTAACTCCATTTGTCTCCCAAATCAATTGTTATATTTTTAGTGGGAACATTTACCCCTCAGAAATTGGCATACACTACAAATCAGGGCTTGATTTATTGTTTTTTTGATTATCTGGACTTAAGAATATGATAGGGGAAATGTTAATAATGCAGATGAACTTAAAAGTGTGTCCTGCATACATTTTTAATTTTTTTACTAGTCTGTTGTCATATATTTGCTTGTTATACATGCACCAGATAGTTATAATAAATCAAATTATTTGTGAAAATACTGTGTGAGGTCTGACCTCTGAGAAAGTTTCCTGGGGAGCTAACATTTGAATAGGGATTTAAAGAATGCAATACAATTCAGTAGCAGAAGAAAGGGAGCATGGACATTCAAGACCTCAGAAACATAATCAATAAAGATAAAAGGCAGGAGACTAAAATGTGTTTGCAAGGCAACTTAGGCCAATTTAACTGAAGCTTAGTCAATCAAAAAGGGTTTTGAACATCAAAAATGGTCTGAAAACATAGGGGAGCATTAGAATCTAGGAGGCTTTCAATTCCAGAGAAAGAAATTTAAGTTTTACTCTGTAGGCTAAAGAGAGTTACTAGAAGTCTTTGGATTGAATCATTAAATGACAAGAATTAGAAGATACATGAACTTGTTGAAAGACTGATAGACTGTGAATGGGTAGAGGAGTGTAAGAAAGGACATAATGGGTAATGGTTGTCCAAAGACCTCATGCCAAAGAGGAGGAAGGTTGAAGAATTAGGTAACCTCAGTTGGATCTTTTTTTTTTTCATCAGGTCCTGAGATTTCTTCAGTTTAAGGAGTTCCCCAGTTCAGGAAGTTTCCTCTGCCAAAACAGATCTGGAATATTTTTGAAACTTCTAATCTGGGGCAGCTATGTGGCACAGTGGATAGAGAACTAAACCCTGGAATCAGGTAGGGCCTGAGTTCAAATCCAGCCTATTATACTTACTAGCTGTGTGACCCTAGGCAAAGCATTTTGCCCCATTGCAAAGGGGCGTTATAACAACAATGGGACTAGCAGCTGCCTTGGGGGCATAAGACCAATAGCACCAGCACACAGGAGGGCTCTTAGTACAGGTTCTTTGATCTGCTTTTCTAAGGAAAGCAACTTTAAGGGGTTAACAATCTTACATTAATTAAATATACATATATCATTCGCTTAGTTCAGGGGGAAAAGTCAGTACCCTGAACTTTCAGAGAAAATACAAACAGAAATTACAAACAAGACTTATGAGCAGATAGAATAACAGAAACCAGTAGACAGGCTTCTATCTGTCTGACCAAATCACAATACATAGTTACCAGAGAGGGAAGCACCAACATCTGGGTTTTCAAAGCCAGGGGACTCCAATGGCTACCCAGAGTCTTGTATGGAGAAATCACACAACACTTTTCCACTGAGTGAGTCCCCAGAGCAAAACTTCACCTCCTGCAGTTCTGAGAGTTCTCAATTCTCAATTCTGAGTTCAATGGCTATCCTCTGGGTATATATACCCTTTTTCAGGGCCCAAGGGTTTCACACCTTTCTTGAACTAATTAGCAAAAGGGTGTGGGCCTTCCTACAAAGGCAAGACTCAATCAAAGGCACTTGATTTCCTCAGTGCTAAGAATCACTGCAAAAGAAAAACAAACAGCAAAAAGTGCCACTATGCTTGCTCTTGAGGGGGAGTGAGGGGGGGGGAGGGGACTGAAAGGAGGAAGAAAGGGAGGGAGGAAGAAAATTTTAATCTTAGAGAAAAGCCTGGGACATTGAAAGGTTACTTCACTCACCCAGAATCACACAGTCTCCATATATACATAACAGAAGCAGGTTTTCAGTGCAGCTCTTCCAGATTCTTAAGCAAGAACTCTGTACAGGAAGACATGCTAGTCAGTTGGAATGTTGGAAAATGTTAGCTTAAAAAACAAAACAAAACAGATTCTCTGTTGTTTTTAAGTTTGCAAGGCCATTTTGAAACTAATTTAATAATTTGATCTTTAACACATTTGTTACACAGTAGAATGGGTATTCTCCTCTCTTTAAGGGATAGTAGAATTGCTGTACAAAGAAAGTAAGTGACTTCCTCGAGGTCATTCAGTTATTTAGTAACTCGGAGGGAACCAGAATCTAGGTTCCTTGATTTCTAGCCTGAGTCTTTGGTGTACCCCAGTTGCCATTCCAACATTCCTTTAATAAAGAATGTGGTGTAAAAAAAAGTGAATGTGAATTGATTGTTATTTTGTTGTAACCCACAGCTTTAAGTTAATTTGTGGAAGAAAACATACAAATAATAAGTATCTATATATGCTCATCATTATAATAAGTGTTTAATAAATATTTGACATTTGATCCTCACAATAACTCTATGAGAGAGGCACTATAATTATCCTCATTTTACAGTTAATGAAACTGAGATAGAAGTTAAATGAATTGCCTAGGGTCACACAACTGGTAATTGCTTGAGGCTAAATTTGAACTTTGGTCTTCCTAATTCTAGGCTTAACACTTAAGTGCCACCTAGCTATATAAAACTAATCATTGGTGGAGATTTATTGCTCAGTGAACCATGCTGCATTAGGGTTGGAGATGAAGAGACTTTGGAAGAATAGACATTTTGGTTTGGTCCCTCAGGACATGCTAGAGTAACTGGCACTATTATCTTATGTTTTTCTTCCCAGAGTCTTTTTCTCCCTTCACAGATCTGAAGAAAATCTGGAACCAAATGTTTTCTATCTTGAAACTAGAAGCCAGAAGACTAGAATCTGTTCTCCCAAGGTCTCTCCAATTCTGTCCCTTGTAGAACAGTGGATTTGTTATTTTTTGTTTGTTTTTGAAAAATTGAGATTTTTTAAAATTACTTTTTCAGTTCCAAATTGTCACCGCTCCTTCACACATTGAGAAGACCAGAAGAAAACAAAATGTATATCTACAGTCATGCAAAAGACATTTATGCATTAGCTATAAAACACTGGATTCAAAATCAAAAAATCTGGGTTCAGATCCTCCTTATATACTTATTAGTTGTGGAGTCTCAGGTGCCCAGTTTCCTCATCTGTAAAGAGAGAACAGAAATGTCTGTACTACCATTTCCTTTGTTATAAGGACTGGACTTGGTAAATCTTGAAGTAATACAATTGTAAGTTATTTTTCATTGAAGGGTACCATGATATAGTAGCTAGCAGACTGGACTTGGAGATAAGAAGAACAGAATTAGAATATCACTTCAGATACTTAATAACTATGTGACTGTAGCCCAGTAGGTAGTCTCTTCAGTTTCCAAATCAATAAAGTGGGGATAATAGTATCTACCTCCAGGTTGAGGAGAGGATCTAATAGAATAACATTACTAAAGTATCTTATAAATCATCAATGGCTAAATATGTGTTAGTTTTAATTAATTATAAATAATGCTGACCACAAATCCATTAATTAAATACATATTCATTAATGTATGATAAATATTATTGAATTTATTTGAGTTCATTTATAAATTATTTTATGATTAAGCATATTTACATGCATTATTTCATTTGTTCATCACAGTAACCATGTAGGTAGAGAAAGTACCATTACCCTTTTTTTTCACAGATGAGGAAATTGAGATTAAAAGAATTGATGTGACAGGGTCCAAGTCAGAAATCTGGTAAATGACAGGGCCAATAATACATCACATAGTTTCTGACTCCAAGGCTGGTACTTTAATGCCATCATGAACACATTAATGAGAAACACGTAGTTTCATTTCCTGAGGCATACTCTTGCAATGATGAATATAGGAGCCAAAGTTGAAATATCAAAAAAAAAATATGTACTGTCCAATTAGATAATTTCTGCAGCTTATCAGAACTGCAAGTTTTACTACTTGGCTTACCTTATACCAGAATAAAGAAATGTTGGGAATAGCTAGCTTCTCTTAGAATCCAGAAATGCCAGAGAAACAAGAGGCTTAGCAAAAATGCTGATAAAATAGAGTACATTCAGAGACGAAAACACAAATGTGACAGTCAGTGCACTGAATGACCCATCAGAAAACACTCTGTTCAGTATAGTAATTGACTGACCTAATCTGCTCTCAGAGATTCCAAGAGAAATGCAAAAACTTTAAAATATAACAATTGGATGAAGAATCCCAAAAGAAGATGTTAACATGTTTCTATCTACTGATCTTAGATACACTTGTGGAACTGAAAGCTAGGTATCCCAGTCAGAAGAATATGCCATAACTTAGAATTAAGATGTGGGATTGCACAATGCCTTTAAGGAAATGGTAATAAGCTGGGAGATTTGATATGTCAGGGGAACAATAAAAAATGAAAACCAGCACAAATGAGCTAGAGAAACAGGCAACCTCAGGACAAGACCTTGATATGCATACGTGCAACACAGAAATTGGAGGTGGAGTTAATGTTTGAAATAGCATTGAATAGAAACTGGTGGATTTTTTAAAAAAGGGACAAAAGAAAAATTTAGAGACCTTTTTTATGACACTGGTTTCAAGAAGATGGAATCTGTCTCCACAGAATTTAGTCTAAAAACCAGTCAGTAAGCACTGTCTAAAATTTCTGGGAGAGAAGAGGAGGATATTTGGACAGTTAAAATCTCAACTGGGAATCAGATGATGCCACAATGACTTTACCTCAATTCAATCAGTAGGAATGGTATTTGCAGATGGATATATGTAATAAGAAGAGAAGTAGAATAGTTGGTCCATGTCTTTAATTTGACTTAATTAATGAAGAAATTTATACTTTTGTGAGGAAAAAAAGCCTTCTAAACAATTTGAGTTGTTCAAAAGTAGAATGGATTGCCTTTGGGGGTAGGTGGTTTCCCTCTCTGTAGTTCTTTAAGCAGATGATGGATGACTACTTGTCAATTACATTGTAGGGGGGATTCATTTAGCTATGGGTTGGAGTTAGGGCCACTGTGGTTGCTCCTATCTTTCAAATTCGGTAATTCGGCATAAAGAGTAACTACTGCTAAAAGGAAAATAAGATTACAAAAGAAACCAATTATATTGAAATACAGTCATCAAAATATTAAAGGAAAGAAAATTCATAGAATCCAGGCTAATAAATCCTGATATCTGGTCTAATATATCTTCTAATCAATCAACCAGCAAGTATTTATTAATTAAGCTTCTACATGTCAGACATTGTGTGCTCTATGCACTAATATACCTTCTAATTCTGCTATTCTATATGAGGCTTACACAACATAACAGTGTCTGTTAGAGACAGACTTAGATACACTTGTGGTTGGTTGCCAGGGGTTCATGTGACAGCCTCCTGAAAGCCTTTGGTGGACTGCAAGTGCTTCACAGGCTATATGTAGTGTAGTCCTGCTCTATTTTGTAGAAAAACTTCTTCTATTGCCAACATTCCATGTGCTAGGATTCTTACCACTTCTGACATTCTATGTCTATTTTGAGCTGTACTTTTCTTCTAGTTCATGGACATCTCATAAGGTCACATCCTCCTTGCCCTTCCCTCAACATTCCCTAGAGCACTTAACCTGTTCATCACAAGTCAATAAACATTTATCAAGTGCCTACTATGTGCTAGACACTGTACTAAGTGCTAGTATTATAAAACTTTTGTCCTAGAACCCTGATACCCTGATAAATTGTTGTCTTAATTGCCTACTACACCTAGGACGGGAACTAGCCATACTTCATTTCATTTCCTGGCTTTTTCACCCACACCCTGCTGTATGTTTTCCAGTTCTTACATCATAATCAAATCATTCTTATTATTTCTCCCCAAAAATGTGTGTTAATCTATTATCCTCTGTATCCACTCAACAACACTATAACTTTGCAAACCAAAATACATCTCACAGTTTGCCACTTCCCTGTATGTGTCATCTTCCCCTCTTAGAATAGAAATTCCTTGTGAACAGCAGCTATCTTCACTTTTGTATTTACATCCCCACTGTTTACCAGTGCTTGATGTATAAAAAGAGTTCAACCAACGCTGACAGACTTCGCTCTTCTCAGCAGCACAAGGTCCAAAGACAACTCCAAAGGACTCACGAGGGAGAATGCTATCTACATCCAGAGAAAGAACTATGAAATATGAATGCAGATTGAGGCACACTTCATGCTAGCCTCCCCCCCCACCTTTTTTTTTCCTTTTCTCTCTTTTGTTTCTGTTTTTGTGTTGGTTTTTTTTTTGGTCCTGTTTCTTCTTTAACATGATTCATTTCATTGATCATGGTTCTTCTCCATAACTTGACTAGTGTGTAAATTAATTCAATGCAAAGTTATACATGGAAGCTATATGGGACTCCATGCCATCTTGGGGAGGGAGCAGGGAGGGAGGGAAGAAAATCTGGAACTCAAAATTATGTAGAACCAAATGTTTTAAACTAAAAATAAAAATTTATATATATATATATAAAAGAGTTCAATAAACACCTTTTGATACATTGATTCATTAATTTATTCATCATGTCCTTTCCAACTCTGACATTCTCTGTTCTATGCTCAAAGGTCGCTTTCAGCTCTAATAATTTATGTAGCAAGGATTCTTTCAGCTCTGACAGTCTGTTTCGATGAAAGGGAAAAAAAAAAACTTTATTGGAATTTGGTACTGATAGAAAACAACATCCTGAACATTCATTTCTAAGTAGTGAATTGATGTGAAATAAGCATTTCCTAAATAAGGCATATAGGACTAAGTGCTGGCACTAGGTGCTCTAATGGTACCATTAAGGAGAGATGGCATCAGACCCTTAATCAACAGGACCAATTGTGTTATTTGGAGTCTAGCATTCAAATGCATTTGTACATAGAAATCTCTGCACATAGGTTCATGTGAACCCCAGGCACACACACATGCACCCATGCACACACACTCACACACAAGTGCTTACTGATTGAATCTTCAGCCACAACAGCTATACTTCCAAAAGCTCACTTTTGAGATCTGAAAGCCTTAGACACATAAAATAACACAGAAAAAAGAGTGCACTTTGCCAAACTAGGTATAATTTGGGTAACTGTGGCAAGGCTCCATATGGCAGACACCTGCTTCCTCATTTGCATGCACACAATTTCCTTTGAATCTGGAAATTATGTAAAATATCAGGCAAGGCTTTTTGACATCTCACTTCTTCTTTGTAAAGTGATTAGATTTTATGTTGCTGACAATTTTCTATCTTCATGCTATCAAAAGATAGATTTTTTTCTTTTTTTTAAGAGTGAAATATCTACATTGTCTGCTTCTCAGAATCTGCATAGCCTTGTTTGGGTGCTGAATCAAAAAAGGGAGACAGTAGTGACTTGGTAAAAAAAAAAGACAACTAGATTTAGAGTCAGAAGACTAGATTTCTAATCCTTTCTCTGCTATTTTATACCTACTTGATCTTGCCTGATCCCTTTCCTTCCTTGACACACAAAAAGGGGGTTGGACCTAGTGAATCTCAGTTTGAAATTGCATAATCCTATTCTTTCAAGAAGTAAAGACGTTTTAAGTATATTTGTCAATAAGACTGAAGCAATGAGAACATGTGCAATTTTAAATGCTTTGGGTCATTCATCCTGGAATCTCCACCTACAGCCCTATCCTATCTCTGCTTGAGAAAAAAATATCTCCACCCAGTGTTCAGACCCTAGTGTCTTGAAGGCTAGGATACATACATGTCCATAGAACCATAGAACCCTGAATTCAGTTAGACTTTTTCCCCTGTTTTTGACTCAAAGCTTTCAGTCATTAGATGAGTTTGTAGTTGCTGAGTGTATCACATATAGTATTTATATAGTCAGCATCTCTTTAATCCAAATGTCTGAATTTACAAACAGGCCAAAATGAATGTCTTACATCAGCTTTAATTTTCTAATGCAGTGACCCATCCTAACACTGTGTAATAACAGGTCCCAATGTGACAATTAGAATAAATCACCCTACAGAATATGCCATTAGAGGCATTCATGCCTCATCAGTAACTGAATTGTCTTATATGATACATCGCGAGGAAATGTTTATAACTTCAGCTGAGTCTCCCCAAAGCAGGGAAAATTATTAGCATTCTTCCCAGGTTACAGATTTCTGTGAAATTTAAATACAGTTCAAATATGATTTTCTAGATGATCACCTGATTTGTCTTAATGGGGGCCTCCAATACAGTATTGTTATCCAGTGGCTATGGACTCAAAATGGTACCACTTCCTACAGAGTAGGAGAGGAGGTCTATATTTAATTTAGATGGATTTTCACTTTGAAAGGTTGATATAGAATGCTAGGAACTCATCTCTTTTCTTCAAGAATGAGGTTAGCCTCCCAGGAAACATTAAAAATACAAAACAAATTATTGCATTAGAGACATAATAAATAAGACAAAAATTTTTAGGGGCAGAGTTCTGTTAGAGCACCAGAAATGTCAGCAGGAATACTGAATTTTAGATAGTTTTGCCATGGGTTGGTCCCCCACCCCTGGCTTTAGCTCTTCAATTTCTCTCTCAAAACCTCAGTTTCCTTTTCTGTAAATGGGATGGGGAAGATGAACTAGATTATTTAATAAAAGACAGCTTAATACAGGGGGAAGATACAATCTGAGTTCAAATCTCTGGCAGTGACAGATACTCAGCCAACCTAGGCAATTTTTTCACCTCTCTAGAGACTAATTATTTTCATCTGGAGAATAGGGGTGATAATACTATCACTATCCACCTCATGGGGTTGTTTTGAGCAGAACACTTGGCAAACTTGAAGGCACTCTGTAAATATTTCTATTTTTTTCTTTATTTACTCCACAAAAAATGTACTAAGCACTTACTGTGAAAAACGCATTTTGCTACATGTTTGAATAGGTAAGATCTGGAACTGAATACTCAGGTACTTACTAGCTGTGTGATCTTGGTTATTCATTTAAACACTCTGATCCTCATTTCTGTCATGTGTCCTGTGCTTTTCTGTCAATATTTGTGTGACTCTAGATAAGTCATGAGCATGTTCCCTCTCTGGTGCCTTTGGCCCCTTTCATCAGCTAAAAAGGGGTGGGGGAGATTGGCCTAGATTATCACTGAAGTTCTTCCCAGCTCCTAATTTTTAAGAGTTTGTATTAATCATCCATGAAAAGTCTTAATTATTGCTCACTTTGGAAATAATTATGTTGTAGTTTCAGGGTTTATAGAATGCTATACTTCTATCAGGTAAATTCTCTACATGGAAAAGTACTCATTTACTCTACTCCCCTAGGCTTCCAGGTGGTAAAGTAGGAGAAAATCTATAGTGAAATCAGTCCTCTGGCCTCCTAAGGGACAAAGATCACAACAGAAAACAGTTACACTCTTAGTGCTCTCTTCCCTAGCTCCTGGAAACATCCCAACACTCCACTGACACACATACACAACTGTTAGACTCTTGCATCATGGACATCTATCAGACCTTCCTCATTCCCATCAAACAAATGACATATGTATATAGGAATACGTTGGACATATGGAACAAAAAGGAATGTTCAGTTACCATCTTAGTTGCATCTCATTTGTAAATAACTGGCTGCCAGAAACTAGTAAGAATAGCTGACCCGTTTGCAATGTATTTTATATACATTTTCTCCTTTGAGCCCCATGACAACCTTATAAAGTAAGTGTTAAGGGTGTTATCTGTACTTCATAGTTAAAGAAACAAAAAGTTCCTCAAAGTTGTGAGGTGCTAAGTATAAAAAAGACCCCAACCCCATCCAATAGTCAAAATCAATAGAAGCTTACTTTCTATAAATGGAAGAAACACAGATGAGGAAAAAGTGTTGTTTTCAGTTATATCTGACTCTTTTTGACAAAGATATTGGAGAGGTTTGACATTTCCTTCTCCAGCTCATTTTACAGATGAAGAAATTAGGCAAACAGGGTTAAGTGACTTGCTCAAGATCACACAGCTAGTACATGTCTGAGGCCAGATTTGAATTCATGAAGACAAATCTTCCTGACTCCAGATCCAGCACTTTGTCCACTGAGTCATCTAACTGCCTCCAGAAAAATGAAGACAAGAGAAATTAAATGATTTGCCTATGGTCACAGATAATAATTAACAGACATTGAATTTCAGCCTAGATTTTCTTTACATTACGTATGTCCAATCAATTAACCAAGAAAATAAGCAAACAACAAGCATATAGTAATTGCTTAGTATTTTCTAGGATATATGCTTCAATGGAGATTTTTTTAAAGCAAAAATGAAACAGTCCTTGAGCTAAACAAGCTTACATTTTATAGGGGGAAATGACAAAGACGTGGGCAATTAATGTATACAAAATAAATAGGGGAGAGCCACCAGCACCTGGGGGTTCTGGAAAAAGGTGTCATTTGAGCTTAGCTGTGATGGAAACTAGGTATCTTAAATGGTCTAATATCCTATTGCTAAGCCACCTACCTAACAATACTGTTGGTGGTAACCAGGAGTGTATAGGCTGTTGCACCTGTGCTGAGAGGGCTGGTTAAGCCCTTTTCAGGGCTACTTATCCACTGTTGGTGTCCAGTTTTCACCCAACCCCAGAAACTGTAGTATATACAGTGGCCACATCCTGATAAAACTGTCTTGACAGACAGATTAAAGCAGGTTGATGTTAAGTAACAAGTTCAAAGCCATCAGTGTGTTAAGGAGATGTCTACCCCAAGCATGTGAAGACTTTCCTTCGTGGAATGGGCAGATAAGAATAATTTGTTTTAATGGACATGAAGGCAGCTGAAGCAGGTGCTGTGGAGCATTTAGAGCTCAGTCAGACATTGAAGAGTCCAAGGTCATCCACTGCATCCTAGACCATAGGCAGTCATCTTGACTATCATCTTGCTCATAGGCTTCAATGACTCTGGAAGAGAGAATCAGGCTTTCGACTTTGTACAACTCAGACTTACTTAATTCCACTTCACTAGGAAGTCAAGACATTACCCCATCACATCATCAGATGTCTTCAAAAACAAAGGACTGACAATAATTATGATGGCAGTAATACTGAATGAAGGTAGGTTACATTGCCTGTGGTTATAAATTATTTTATATCCTTCACATCAAACAATGTGGAGGGTGAAAATTTGAGCCTGGTACACTTGTTATTTACCTCTTATTGCTTCAGGTTCCCAATCTGCTAAATGGGGGAGAATACCTGTTAACTGCCTTAAAGTACAGTTGTGAGAATTAATGAGATTTTATATAAAGCATTGTCAGCTTTGCAGAAGAGGGGGGCATTAATATTAATAAATCAGGTTTCTTCTGAATAAGTGTTTTATGTTAACACAATTCTAGCAAATCTCCTTCCTGACTCACCACTGAAAGCATTTTGAATGTATAATGCTTGACCTTTCGAAGTGCTCTTCATTTCCGTGATTTGTTTTATATAGATTTTCACACCACATAGACCTGTCCCCCAGCCCCCACTCTTCTTATCACTGCTGAATAATCACTTAGAAAATTTCTGCAAAAAAAAGGAAAAGGAAGAGAAGAGGGAAAAAAAGGCAAGACAAAAAAGAGGCATCCAAAAAGACCCCATTTAACAGTAAGGTTAGAAGAGACTTCAACAGCAAGGCCAGCTGGTAGTAACTAGATTTCGACAGAGATATGTGCTGTGAGCTGGAGAACTCACATCTATATAAATATGAAGCTTACACCTAATATATTTGCAGTTACATATCAATATGTTGCTTTTTTATAATAATCCTGTTAAAACAAGAGATATCAATGGATCTATTTATAATCACTGATTATCAAATCTCTTCTTCTCTCCTCCTAAATAAATTCTTCATGCTCATGGTGACCTCCAGTCCCTTAACCCCTCAGTACTTTCCTAGATCTAATGCCTTACTTTGATATCTCTTCCTTTCCTCCCTTCCTAATCTCAATCCTTTCCTTAAGCAGTTCAGTTCTGCTTCATCCCTCTCTCCTAAACTGAATACTTTGCCAAATTCTAACTGTGTATCTTCTTTCACTTCTTCTTCTGCACTGTTGGATGGACCTGGAGAAAGTATGATTTCCTCAAGAAGCTGACTGGGTCAACTATTAATAGAATCTCATCTTTACCTCCAATGTAATTATGCAAACTTTTTATTCTCACCCAAAGCCACTCCATAGTGACTATTAATTTCTATACGAGATTCTGGCTGAAACTGCCAGATCAATAAATATTTAGACAATTTTCAGTTGTTCATATTGTGTTTTGTTACCAAGA
Organism: Trichosurus vulpecula; assembly: GCF_011100635.1. Taxonomy (NCBI): domain Eukaryota; kingdom Metazoa; phylum Chordata; class Mammalia; order Diprotodontia; family Phalangeridae; genus Trichosurus; species Trichosurus vulpecula. Next base: position 239,019,473 of record NC_050575.1, on the reverse strand, counting down.
CTGGAAAGGGGGAAAACTGAGAGCCTAATATCATCTATGAGTTAGTGAATTCTCATTGCTGGTAACCTGGGCCCCGACTGAATTTGGTTATTATTTGCAGTCCTAGAGCTTTAGATTCCAGATTAAAGTAGAGGGCATAGTTGATATTATAAAGCCTTTCATTTCCTATTATGTTGGACATGTTCAAGAAAAATGTCAGATAGAATATTGAATTTAATAAGGTATTTTGGAAGAACATAAAATCAAATATTTTCACATTATAGAGTACATTTGCCAGTGCTAATTTTTTTTGGGAGGGAATAGACATGCTACAATATTACAAATAAGCTTTACTATGAAACAGTAGTGTCCATTACATAGATTTTTTGTAATCCAATAGTACAAAACAACATTGCCTAGGAAAGCTAGAATATAAATTAGGAATCCTTAACATTATTAATAATTATTAACAATTAAACTAAATTATTGCTAATGTAGTGAAAACATTGGTCTCTTCAGAGTAGTTGAAATAAAATTGTTTTAGGAATGAGAAGACTCAAGTTCTAGATGTAACTAACTTAGGACTGTGCAGTAATTTAAGCTTAGGACTGACACAAAATATAACATTGAGGACCACATAATACCAAATACAAATAAGTTATTTAGCAATAAAAGGGAGGTTCAATAAAGATAGTTTCTTGACTCTTCCCCACCCCAGGAGGAGGATTCTTGTGTGGATCAGCCACTTTATGAATTCTTCCTGGCATTCATTTTGTAATACTATAACAACCCACAAGTTGCCTCAATGCCAACCGGGTGCTACTTGCCTATTTCCAAGAAATATAACCATATATATCCCAACCTCAAGTAACCCTCATTTTATCCACCCATTTTCTTCCAACTATTATGGCCCAGTATCTCACCTTCCTTTTGTAGTTAAACTTCTTGAGAGGGTTGTCTGCAACTGGTATTTCCACTTCTTTTCCCTTCATTCTTAACTCTTCAGAGTCTGACATTATTCAAACAAAACTGTTGTCTCCAAAATTACCAATGACTTCTTAATCAACAGATCAAATGCCATACTTTTCACCCCTCAATTCTCATCCTCTTTTTTAAATTTTCATTTCATTATTTATTTATTTAATATTTTTAGTTTTCAACATTGATTTGCACAAGAGTTTGCATTACAAATTTTCTCCCCATTTCCACCCTCCTCGCAACTCAAAGATGTCATATATCCTGATTGCCCCATTCCCCAATCAGCCCTCCCTTCTGTCGCCCCCCCATCTCCTTTCCCCTTACTTTCTTGTAGGGTAAGATAGATTTCTATGCCCCATTGCCTGTATAACTTATTTCCTAGTTGCATGAAAAAACCTTTTTTTGAACACCTGTTTTAAAAGCTTTGAGTCCCAAATTTTCTCCCCTGTTCCCTCCCCACCCACCCTCCCTAAGAAGGCAAGCAATTCAACATAGGCCACATGTGTATCATTATGCGAAGCCCTTCCACAATACTCATGTTGTGAAAGACTAACTATATTTTGCTCCTTCCTATCCTATTCCCCTTTAATTCAATTTTCTTCCTTGATCATGACCCTTTTTGAAAGTGTTTGATTTTTATTAACTCCTCCCCCTAACTGACCTCCCTTCTACCGTCCCCCCTTTTTTTTATCTCCTTCCGCCTTCTTTACTGTGGTGTAAGATACCAAATTGAGTGTGTATGTTATTCCCTTCAAATACAGCAAGATTCACTCATTCCCCCTCACCTCCCCCCTCTTCCCTTCCAATGAACTGCTTTTTCTTGCCATTTTTGTGTGAGATAATCTACCCCATTCCATCTCTCCCTTTCTCCCTCTCTCAATATATTCCTTTCTCATCCCTTTATTTTATTTTTTTAGATGTCATCCCTTCATATTCAACTTACCCAGTGCCCTCTGTTTATATACATACCTAATATGTGTATATATATACATACACACACATATACACATATATACACACATATACATATACATATACATGTATATACATATACATATACATATACATATATATACATATATACATATATATATATACATATATATATATATATTCCCTTCAGCCACCCTAATACTGTGGTCTCATGAATTACACACATCACCTCTCCCTGTAGGAATGTAAACAAAGCATTTCAACTTTAATAAGTCCCTTATGATTTCTCTTTCTTGTTTACCTTTTCATGCTTCTCTTGATTCTTGTGTTTGAAAATCATATTTTCTATTCAGCTCTGGTCTCCTCACTGAAAAAGCTTGAAAGTCCTCTATTTTATTGAAAGTCCATATATTGCCTTGGACCATTATACTATGTTTTGCTAGGTAGGTGATTCTTGGTTTCAATCCTAGCTCCATTGACCTCCAGAATATCATATTCCAAACCCTTCAATACCTTAATGTAGAAGCTGCTAAATCTTGTATTATTCTGATTGTGTTTCCACAATACTCAAATTGTTTCTTTCTGGCTGCTTGCAGTATTTTCTCCTTGATCTGGGAACTCCAAAATTTGGTGACAATATTCCTAGGAGTTTTCTTTTTGGGATCCTTATCAGCATGTGATCTGTGGATTCTTTCAATTTCTATTTTACCCTCTGGCTCTAGAATATCAGGGGAGTTCTTGATAATTTCTTGAAAGATGATATCTAGGATCTTTTTTTTTTTTGATCATGACTTTCAGGTAGTCCAGCAATTTTTAAATTTTCTCTCCTAGATCTATTTTCCAGGTCAGTGGTTTTTCCAATTAGTTATTTCACATTGTCTTCCATTTTTTCATTCCTTTGGTTCTGTTTTATCATATCTTGATTTCTCATAAAGTCACTAGCTTCCACTTACTCCAATCTAATTTTTAAGGTAGTATTTTCTTCAGTGGTCTTTTGGACCTCCTTTTCCATTTGGCTAATTCTGCCTTTTAAGGCATTCTTCTCACTCCTATCATTTCATTGGCTACTGCCAATTACAGGAAGTCTCTGCCTACCTTTCATATCCACTTCCTAGATTCCCTGTTTTTTTTTTTCAAAATCTCAGCTAACGTCCTAAATTAATTTCTCAACATGCTGCAATCCCATCTTCTCCATCATAGCACAAGAAAATTCTTTAATCTTGAAGATCACTTCAGTTGTAGAAATTAACACCTCTGAAATATTCTTAAGTCCTCTGACTGGAAGACTTCTCCCAAAACTTTCATTTCTAGAGGACACCTATATCAAATATATCTTAATTTCTTATCAGGTTGGTATTTGCACTCCTATGACATGTCCTACATCAGATATCTATTCCCCACACCTTTTTCAGTTTCTGTTTTATGTGTTGTGTCCCCCACTTTGAATATAAGCTCCTTGAGGGAAGGGACAACATTTTTGGCTTGTATTTTTATTCCCAGTACTTAGAAAAGTGCCTGGCACATAGTAAGTACTAAATAAATGTTTTTTTCACTGATTGATCCTCTTTAAGAAGTCTTTCTCATTCCTCCTTAATTTCAGTGTCATTTAATTTTTAAAGACTTTATAACTTCATCAGTTTTCACCTGTCCAAAATTCTTACATTTTATTCCCCTCCATGTACTGTATAATCTAGTAACTCTCACCGTTTCACTAGATATCACCCATATGTGGAAATATCTCCCTTCTTGCATCCACATCTTTGCTTTCCTGGTTTCCTGCAAGTCTAAGCTAAATCCCATCTGTAACAAAAAGCCTTTCCCAGCCAAGTTCCCCCAGTCTTCACTGCTAGTGCCTTTACTATGAAATTGTTTCTTATTTATTTTTCATGTATTTGGCTTGTACAGAATTATTTGCATGTTGCCTTCCCCATTAGATTGTAAGCTCCTTCAGGGCAGGGACTGTTTTGGCCTTTCTTTTTATCCCCAGCCCTTAGCATAGTATCTGGCACATAATTTTTACTTAATAAATGCTCACTCAGGATGATACAGATCTCCTCTGCCTCTATATTTGGAGAAGCAACCATTAGGAAAATGACTTGACTCACAAGGTTATGGGGCATCTCTAGCATCTAAGGATCCATAAGTTCTCATAATTTAGCTACCAGGAAACAATAATAACTGCTTTAGATCCCTAGTCCCCTGGATCACTTCAATTTTGAGGATCATGCTTTCCTCCTATAAAGAGTAACTATCCAATACAACATGAAAAAAATATGTTGCTATTATAAATATTTTTTTTCTAAGTCTAGGAAAGTCAATCTTGAATCCCAGTATGAAGATAAGACATTGTGAAAGGAGAGAAGTCCTCTCATCATAGATCATGAATGAATGAAAACAACAATAACACTTATTAAGTATATACTTTGTGACAAGCATTTTGATAAGAACTGAGAAAACGAATAAAAAAGTGGATATTGCCTGCTCTCAAGAAACTTACATCCAAATAGGAGAAATAACACATGAAAAGTAGGGGCCAGGAAGGGACACTGTCATCTTAAAATTTAAAGTAAAGGGGAGTAGAGTGAGACAACACATTAAGGAACAATGATAGAATTGAATTGATATCATAGGTAACAATTTCTGAATATGAAGGGATAGCGGTGGAGAGTTTGCTGAGGATTCTATGAAGGAGGCTAGAATTTTCCTGAAAGAGTGCTCCTGAAGAAGCAGGACTGATTACCAATCAAAAGAGCAAGTTCCTAGGGCAGAAGTTCTTCCAAGCCATCTGAAATACTAGATGAAGAGTAGGTGTTTAGAAAGGAGGGAGTGGATATCATCTGTGATGAGATAGAATAAGTTAATAGGATTATGTTAAAGGTAAATTTATCTATGTATGTGTTAATCCTTTATATTTAGAAGATAGAACTAAAAATAAATAGAACTTTCTATGTACCTTTGTAATTTGAGTGCACATGAATTATCTTGTTGATATTCACAACAAACCTCTTTTAATAGAAGAAGAAACTGGTTCAAAAAAGTTAGTGACCTCAAGAGCTCCCAAGGATTCAATTAGCATATCTATGCATATAACCCCCAAATCTATTTCTTGAGTATCTATTCACTCTCCTTAACTCCAGTCTCAAAACACCAACTACCTTTGGAACATTTCATTGTTAAGAAATTAATTTATTTTAAACTTATATAGACAATAAGAAAAGAAAAAAAATGAATATATTATAAACAAACATTAAAACTTAAATACTAAACAAGAAAAGAAAAGGAAAGCATCACCATATGCATAGCACAATGTTGGAAAGAATTCAAAATATAGATGAATAAATTTCCATTTCAAGAAAGCCTATATAATAAATACTACACATTTTGTTCAAAGCTGCACATCTTTTCTTTCCTTTCCTGTAAGTTGTGTTTTGCTCTCTGCTGTTCACTTTTTATTTTATTCTTTTTTTCCCTCTCCTTTCCTCCCTCCTCAAGAAGCTAAAATTAAGTGTGGATAGATTTATAGATTTATATATAGATAGGAAGAGATGGAGATATATAAGTATATATATCTATGCCTATATCTATATACCTATACACACACACACACACACACATATACACACACATGCACACACACACACATATATATATATATATAGGTACATATACATATACACACATACAAACATACATATGTGTATATACATATATACACAAAGATATATATATATCATATATACATACATACACTAACATACACATGCATATTCTTAGATATCTATACCCATACTCATATACATTAATGTACATCTATGTAAGACTATGCTATACTAATTTTACCTCAGTTTCTCTGAGGGTGGATAATCTCTTCCTTCATAAATCTGAGTCTTTCCATATTATTCAAAGTCCACCAACTCATCATTTCCTACACCACAGCAATATTCCTACCTTATACTGTCTAGCTATTTTAAATATTCTAAAACAATATTGGTTAATATGGCTGATATATAGTGTAGTTTTTCCTATAGGACATTTCAAACTGGATTTCTACAAAGTCATCTAAAAGTTAAGTGGCAAATAGAACTCATTTTCTTTCCCCAAAAATCCATCCTTCTGAACTTTCTTTTGAGGATACAATCATCCTTTTAGTCACAACAGTTTATAATATCAGTACCCCTTTGACTCCTCACTTTTATTCCTTATATATTTACCACTTAATTCAGGGCCACATAATCTCTTGATTGAATCTTTGCAATAACCTTCCAATTGATCTCCCTTTCTTGAATCTCTCCCCTATCCAATCTATCCTCCTTATGGCCCACAAAGAGATTTTACTAAATTAACATAACTATGATCCTGTCACTCTTCACCTCAACAAACTCAAGAAACTCTCAATTACCTTTAGGACAAAAACAAAGCTTCTTTGTTTGAATTTCAAAGTCCTTTATAACTTGGCTCCAATCTATCTTTCCAGCCATTGTTACTCATTACTCCTCTTCACACACTCTATAATTAATCTGAACTGGGTTTCTTTAGTATTCCTCATACTTGATACTTCATCTCTCCTGCCTATACCTTTGCACTGATTATTCCCCATGATTATTCCCCAACATACTCCTTCATCTTGGCCACTTAGAATTCCAACTTTCTTTCAAGGCTAAGTTTGAGCAGCACAATCTACTTGAAACCTCTCCTGGTTTCCGATGTGTTAGTACCATCTTACACAATTGTCTTGTGGTGTTGTTGTTGTTGCTGTTATTCATACATTTTCAAAGACTACAAATGATGTCATGGAGTGATATCTTATTCTTATATGCCCCCACCATAGTCCTTCCTCTGTCTCCACCAGCTTGATTCTAAATTCTTTGGAGAAAGAATTGTTTAAATTTTGTCTTTTTATTGTTTAATAATTGATTGGTTTTCCAAAGACACATAGAAATTAAGTGGCAGAAATACATTAAATCATTCTAAGGCCAGAGTTATTTCTAGCACCCCCTGCTCTCACTGAGTCCTTGATAAATATGGGTTAGCTACCTAACTGGGTTAAAATACCTCAGTACAATGATTGGGTAATATGCATTGTGGTTTATTTAGCATGTCAATCAATCAGCACCTAGAGAATAGAGTTGGCTAACTTTTGAATAATCTAAACATAAAACCTTGGAATAGGTGGGGTTAAGAAAGTGTGGGACTGGCATATAATGTAATATCTGTATTTGTTTAAGCTTAAGATTTGAACACAAACAGCTGGATTTGCTTAATTCATGTTGATTTCTCTGAGCTAGGAACTGAAACTAACTCATGGTAAAGAAGTAAACATATAAATAAAGAGAAAGAGATGGAAGTATATGCATTAGAACTCACTATTATGTAGTTTAACATTTTTGTTCAATAACGTTTTCTTACAAGAAAAGTAAATTACACACAAGACTAGAATAATCATTGTGAAAGATATTATGTTTCTTGGACAGGATGTCTAGGAAAATGAAGGTTGCATGAGATTGCAGTATCTAAGAAAAGAACATTATAGTTGTCCTCTAGACCAACCTCTTTCCGTATTTTACACAGTGAATCACAAGCCTTCTATTACTGTCAGTGTTTATGAAATGTGCAGGCATACCATACATTATGAAGTTAATTAGTCCCATGAAAACAAGATAATAAATGGAATAATATTATAGCAAGCAGTAAATTCTCTCAGAACAGTGCCCTAAGCAGTCATACAAACAATGTTAACATCTTATGGCAAAGTTTGGTTATAATATATTATTGAAGTTCTCACAAAATAACATTTGTCAAGACAACATGATATGAAGTATTTTTTACTCAAAGGAGTGATGATATAAATTCAAGGTGGTTGTGCAATCCAATGCCACACAGAATTCTGTAATCAGGCCAGCCCAAATGGTCACAGATTTCCATGCAGATGGCCCATGGGTTTTGGCAAAGAATCTTAATAGCTTAAGACCAACCAAGCAGTATTTCATACTGGAACATGAATTGCTTTTAGGACAGCATGCTGCCAACTTTCTAATTCCTGAGGGAGTTCTGGATAAACCCAGGAGGGTGCTGGCTATAGGAGCAACCCAAGCTTCTGGCTTTCACCCTGGTGTTAGTAACAGTTGTTTGTAAGGAGTCTACATATACCAGCTTATGTTCTTTATACTTAGGCTCAGATAAACACATATGGCAAAGAGATTTTTAATTACTAGAAGAAGCCAATGAGTAAGAAGATCTAGATGTATTTTTATATCTTTTATTGGTCACTCAGGAGAGTGAATCTTTGAAAAATGGAGCAAAACTTGAGTTCAACTTTGAATCATTCTTTACAATGGCTTTCTCCTATCTTCTTAAATTATATGTGATATTTTAAAAAATCATTTATTTTATTACCTCCACATGCTTCCTGAATATACAGTCAGGAAAACTTGAAGACATAACTTACTCTATATGCTTACTAAGTGTGTGACACTGAGCAAATCGCTTAAGAATGTTCATCCTCAATTTCCTCCCCTGTAAAATGAGGATAATCATAGTGATTACTTCACAAAATTGTTATGAGATTCCACTCAGATAATATTAAAGCATACTGTTAAGCTAAAGTTTTTATAAATGTAAAAGTAATATGCATATTTGCGGGGTAGTGACAACTACTAGTAGCAACCACAACTATAATAATAGTATGAACTCATTATGAATCTATCTATCCCAATGCCCATTATTATCTTTCCTAAATAAAACTGAGTATGATCTCTGGGCATCTAGGTGGTAAAGAGGGTAGAATGCTGAGCTTGGAATCAGGAAGACTCATCTTCAGGAGTTCAAATCTGGTCTCATATACTTACAGACTGTGTGACCCTGGGCAAGGCACTTACCTCTGTATGCCTCAGTTCCTCATCTATAAAATGAGCTGATGAAGGAAATGGCAAACCACACCATTATCTTTGTGAATAAAACCCAAAATGGTGTCACAAAGAATTGGACACAACTGAAAAACAAGTAAATTGAACTGAACTGAATGATGTCTAGGTAAAAAAATAATAGCAAATTACTTTATGTGCATGGATGATCTCAAATTACAAGATTTCTTTATTCTATAAACATACTTTGATGTCATCAGTATGTAAAATTGAGTCAATAAATCTAAAATTTTAAATGTACACCAAAGAACAATTCAGTTGAAGGCCTGAGTTTGAATCAGAAGCAAAGGAAAAATATACTTTAAAAATGCCTTGGTTTCCTCTCTAAAACATACAATAAGCATAAAATTATGAAGGAGAAAATTGTGGCTTTCAAGAGATTCGTTGGCATCCTTAAGTCAAATTTAATGTTAAGACCACGTTAAGAAAAATTAGAGAATTTAAACATCTTAAAATTTCACTTTTGTAACAGTAAAATAGATAATGATTTTAGAAGAGACCCAAATAACACCATGAATATTATTAATGCTATATATGTCTTATCACCAGAACCCATCTATAAGAAATTTACTAGTTCCTTGTCAAGTGGTTGGTTGACTGGTGTTGTCCTTTGTTCTCAAAGTGGACCAAAATGACATCGCTATTTTAGAGTCAAATTACCATGTGTCTGACTGTGACTGATCAGATCATTAAGAGCTTGCAATGTTCTACCACAGGTTGGGCACAAAGAGTCCATGTGAACATTTGGGGTGAATTCTCTAAATTTGTGCATCTCACCTTTCTTTTAATCTACTTCAATTCTGCTTTGCTCAGAGAGCAAAGCACATTCTCTGATAGGGGCACACCATGCTGAGTGGTCCTGTGCCAATGTCTCCCACATCACACAATCAATTCCAAAGTTCTTAAGAGAAACCTTGAGAGTGTCCTTGTATCTTTTTTTCTGACCATGATGTGAACACTTGCCCTGTGTGAATTCTCCATAAAATAATCTTTTTATGAAGCATACATTTGGCATTTGAACATTGTGGCCAGCCCATCAGAATTGCACTCTCTGAAGTAGGGTTTGAATGCTTGGGAGTTTAGTTTGAGTAAGGACCTCAGTGTTTGGTTTCTTATTCTGCCAAATGATCTTCAGAATCTGCCTAAGACAATGCAAATACAAGCGATTCAATTTCCTGGCATGGCACTGGTTTCTCAGGCATACAGCAATGAGGTGAGCACAACAGCTCTGTAGACTTTCAGTTTTGTAGTCAAATACTTCCTCCACACTTTCCTTCAGAGCTTTCAAAACACTGAGCTAGATCTGGCAATGAGTGCATCAACCTCATTATCAATGTGTATATCCCTGGAAAGTACACTACCAACGTAAGTGAACTTATCCACAGCATTCAAAACTCCTCCCTCTGCTGTAAACTATGGTTCCCCTTATAGACAGTGTGGTTCTGGTTGATGGAGCACCTGCGTTTTCTTGGTGTTAATTGTTTGGCCAAAATTAGCACAAGCAGCAGAGAATTGATCCATAATTTGTTGCATCTCAGCTTTAGAGGCTGAGTTGAATGCACAATCATCTGCAAACAAACAAACAAAAAAAAAAAAAACCATGCAACAACACTTCCTCCACTTTGGCCTGGGCTTGTAGGCTTTTCAAGTTGAACAATTTGCCATCAGTGTAGTAGCTGAACTTGATACCCTGTTCATCCTCATTGAAGGCATTTGACAACATGTCTGAAAACCTCATGCTAAAAAATGGGAGAAAGCACACAGCTTTGTTTAACTACATTGGTGACTGAGAAAACAAGAGACCATTGTCCATTACCCAGATCCCAGGCAAGAATGCCAGCATAAAATTGATGTATAATGCTGATAAACTTCTTTGGGCAACAAAATTTTGACATAATTTTCCATAAGCCCTCACAACTGACAGTATCAAAGGCCTTGGTCAGATCTATAAGCACTGTGTGTAGATCTCTGTTCTACTCCTGGCATTTCTCCTGGAGTGGTCAAGCAGCAAACACCATATCAACCACTCTTCAGCCCTTTTTGAAAACAGACTGGCTCTCAGAGTGATGAGTGTAATTGTCTTTGCAGGAATTTTTGTACATTATTGTGTGTTTCAACTGCAGGGCGGGATCCCCACCTGCCACAGTAATCAGGCCAGGGATGGGTAAGCAGACAATTTTTAGGGCACCTTTTCTATCCCCTTCCTCACACTACAAGGTGAGCAGCGCAATCCTTAAAAGACTGCTCAGACACCCAAGGCCCTGCTGAATCCCACTGCTGCTTCCAGTGTGAAAACAACCCTATGGCCTGGGCCAACTGTGTACAGATTTTGACTTCAGCTCCCAGTGTATCTACACATGCTGCTTCATCATTTGCCTGTTGCCTCAGGACTTTGAGATAGGTAAAAATTGTAAAAGAGTATGGCTGATGTCACTTGATTCACGAATATATTTGATTTAAGTGAGGCAGAGTTGTACAAAGTCATTGGCCTCACCCTGTCCTCCAGAGTCATCACAGTCCAGTGGCAGGATAAAATGAAGATGATTGGTGATGGCTCAAGATGCAGTGGGTGATGGATATCTTTGATGTTTAAATGCTCCACACTCTCTTCTTCAGATGCCTTCATGGCTATTAGAACAGATTTTTCTCGTCTGACCATTCTACCAGGGGTAAGTCTTAACATCCTTGGGGTGGACACCCCTCTAACTCAACAACAGATTTGAGGCCCTTCAGTGACCCTCAACCTGGTTGAGCCCATCTACCAGAGTGTGTCTGCTGTGCATACTACAGCTTCTCCGAGACACAGGTGAGACTTATGTGAAACAAGTGGATACCAAAGGTGAAAAGGAGCCCTGAAAAGGGCTCGGGGCCTTCACACCAGAGGTACTAGCCTTCCCTGAACAAGCCTTACACCCCTTGTCAAATGGTGGGGAAAAAAGAGTACTGACAAATATTCTCAGATGAAATAATGCACATACATTTTTAAAATGAAAAAATACTTCTGGAATAAACATCACCTTTTAAAACAATTATAAAACAATAATTACACCTACCTAGACTGAGCAAATATAGTCAATATGGATTTATCTCAAGGTGAAGGCTATAAACAGCTAACATCAAAAAGTAGAATCAAAAAGCCCTGCTTGAGCAATACCCACAACAAGGTAGCCAATGATCTATAAACAAAATAGTGTTAAATAAATATAGAGCCATGGATTTGTTTGCTAAAATAGAAGTGTTTATGATAACAAATTAAAATGACGTAACTTAGGGAGCTCTCTCACAAGGTCTGTTGGATTCCTATGAAAATCAAGTTTGAGTAGATTTGAGAGAGTTGGAAACCGAAAGCAGTCTGAGTGGGGCAAATTTCCAAGCCGGGAGAGTCTGAAAGGCCGAAGGTATGAATCTGTAGGCTTGGAGAGTGCTCGGCGTGTGGAGCTGCTCCAGGCCAAAGTGGAAGCAGCCAGCCGGGAGGCCCACATGGGAGACAGGCTGGGAGAAAGCTGGGCATCTGAAACCAGCGGAGATCCCCAGGCCTCCCAACACAGGATGGCACTAGGTGGAAGTGATGAGAGGCAGCGCAACACCACCAACCATGAGATGCCAACTCCTGAGACTTGCAGCCAGAAGGTATGAAACGTTTCTTGAACTTCCTGGAGACATAATGGCCAGGTAGATGGCTCTAATCCCTCCCCCCACCATCACCCAGAGAATTCCTTGGGGGAAGAAAAAAAGAATGCTGGAACAGAGGAGATAGACGTGGGGCTTCAGTGGCCGAGTACCAGAGGGGCAGAGCCAGCAGGGGTCGACATCAGGAGCCCAGGTGTACTGGTACTTCCCCAGGGGAAGTGCCAGATACCCAGCTCAACAAACAAAGAGCTGAGACCATTGCTGAAGAGCAACAGTGCTGGAGAGCACCCCTAGGGAAAGAGACATCGGGGAGCTAGACCCCTCCCCCACACCTCAGGAAACGGAAGGAAAGCTGGGACAGAGAGCCCTGAGTCCCAAAGGCAGAAATTTGTTGTAAAGCCTGGAAAAGGATAACCAACATGAAGAAGAACACAAAAAAAAACCGAGGACCATTGATTCTTTTTATGGAGACAGGCAGGATCAAAATACCAATTTGGAAGAGGGTAGCAATGACACTATAGACACATCTGATACCTCAAAAGGTAATGTGAACTGGTCTCCAGCCCAAAAAGCATTGCTGGAAGAGCTAAAGGAGGATTTTAAAAAACAAATTAGGGAGGTAAAAGAAAATATGTAAAAAAAAATCCACTGATGAAATCAAGTCTCTAAAGAATAAGTTGGCAAAATGGCTACAGAGATTCAGAATCTAAGGAGAGAAAATGACACCCTAAGAGGTAAAATCAACCAATTGGAAAAGAAGACTCAAAAGCAAAATGAAAACACTAACTCATTAAAAATTAGAGTTGAACAAGTGGAAGCTAATGTATCTAGGAGGCACCAAGAAGAAATAAAACAAAATGTAAAGATTGAAAAAATAGAAAAAAATGTGAAATATCTGATTGGGAAAACAACTGACCTGGAAAATAGATCCAGGAGAGACAATTTAAGAGTTATTGGTCTACCGGAAATCCATGATGAAAAAAGAGCCTTGGCAGTATCTTCGAAGAAATTATCAAAGACAACTGCCCAGAGGTCCTAGAACCAGAGGGCAAAATAGTCATTGAAAGAATTCATTGATCACCCCCTGAAAGAGATCCCAAACTGAAAACAACAAGAAATATTATAGCCAAATTTCAGAACTACAAACTCAAGGAGAAAATACTGCAAGCAGCCAAAAAGAAACAATTCACATATTTTGGAACTACAGTCAGGATCATACAGGATCTCTCAGCTTCCACATTAAAAGACAGTAGAAATTGGAATATGATATTCCAAAGGGCAAAGGAGCTGGGACTACAACCAAGGATCAACTACCAAGCAAAACTAAGCATAATTTTTCAGGCAAGGAGATGGATATTCAATGAAATAAGGGAATTCCAGACCTTCCTGATGAAAAGGACAGAACTCAATGGAAAATTTCATCTCCAAATACAAAACTCAAGAGAGACACAAAAAGATAAATGGGGGAAAACCCCCACAAAACTTGTTAATTAATAAGGGCAAATTATTTGCATCTTTATATAGGATTATATCATCTTATGTATGCTTTATATATATACATATAAATGTCAGTCTTGAGAATAGTACAGTTATTATGACAATTGAAAGGGATACACATAGATTGTGAATGCCTGTATAAAATGAGTGATATAAGGAAAAAAAAACATAAGTAAGAGATGTAAAGGGAGGGCCATGAGAGAAGAGGTAAGGAGGTAGTAGAACAGGGTAAATTACACCAAATGAAGAAGCACAAAAACATATTATAATAGAAGGAAAGAAGGGAGTGAGAAGAGCAGCATTTGAGCTTTACTGTCATCTGATCTGTTTCAAGAAGGGAATAACATACCCTGGTAAGCATAGAAATATAACTTGTCCTACAGGAAGTAGGAGGGGAAGAGGGAAAAAAAAAGGAGAGGGTTGGTCAGAAGGGAGGGGAGAAGTAACAAGTGGGAAATGGTAAGATAAAGGAGGGGAATAAAGAGGGAGGGTAAACTGAGGAAGGCAGCGGTCAAAAGCAAAACTTTGTTGAGGAGGGGAATGGGAAAGGGAGAAATGAAAGCATAAACAGGGGGAAATAGGATGGAGAAAAAGACACAGATAGAAATTATAACTGTGAACGTGAGTGGGATGAACTCTCCCATAAAACAGAAGCAGATAGCAGAATGGATTACAAACCATAATCCTACAATATGCTGTTTACAAAAACACATTTGAAACAGGGGGATACATACAGGGTAAAGGTAAAAGGCTGGAGTAAAATATATTGTGCCTCAGCTAACGTAAAAAAAAGCAGGTGTAGCAATCCTAATTTCAGACAAAACAAAAGTAAAGATAAATTTAATTAAAAGAGTTAAGGAAGGCACCATAAACAATGAAGTAATATCATTGTTTAACATTTATGCACCAAGTGGTATGGCATGCAGATTATTAGAGGATAGGTTAAGGGAGTTACAGGAAGAAATAGACAGCAAAACTATAATATTGGGAGACCTCAGCCTCCCCCTTTCTGAACTTGATAAATCTAACCTCAAAATAAATAAGAAAGAAGTTAAGGAGGTAAACAGAATTTTAGAAAAGGCAGATATGATAGACCACTGGAGAAAACTGAATGAGGATAAAAAGGAATATACTTTCTTGTCAGTGGTACATGGCACATACTCAAAAATTGACCATATTACTAGGCCAAAAAACCTCACAATCCAGTGCAGAAAGGCAGAAGTAGTCAAAGCATCCTATTCAGACAGTGATGCAATAAGAATTATTTGTAACAAAGAACCATGGAAAAATAAGCTAAAAAATAATTGGAAACTAAATAATCTAATTCTAAAGAATGAATGGGCCAAAGAACAAATCAGAGAAACAATTAATAACTTCATTCAAGAGAATGACAATAATGAAACAACATACCAAAACTTATGGAATGCAACTAAAGCAGTTCTTAGGGGAAATTTTATATCCCTAAATGCTTACATGAATAAAACAGGAAAAAAGGAGATCAATGATCTGGGCATACAACTGAAAAAGCCAGAAAAAGAGCAAATTGAAAATCCCCAATTAAATACCAAATTAGAAATACTGAAAACCAAATGAGAGTTTAATAAAATTGAAACCAGGAAAACTATTGAATTAATAAATAAAAGAAAGAGCTAGTTTTATGAAAAAAAAAACAATAAAGTTGATAAACCTTTGGTCAATTTCATTAAAAAAGGAAGAAGAAAATCAAATTACCAGTATAAAAAATGAAAAAGGTGAGTTCACCTCTAATGAAGAGGAAATCAAAACAATAATTAGGAATTATTTTGCCCAATTGTATGGCCATAAATTTGACAACCTTAGAGATATGGATGAATATCTACAAAAACATAAATTGGCCAGGTTAAAAGAAAAGGAAGTAAAATTTCTAAATAACTCCATCTCAGAAAAAGAAATTGAGCAAGCCATCAATGAACTCCCTAGGAAACAATCTCCATGGACAGATGGTTGTACATGTGAATTCTATCAAACATTTAAAGAACAACTAATTCCTGTACTTTGTAGACTATTTGGGAAAATAGGGGAAGAAGTCCCACCAAATTCTTTTTTTGACACAAATATGGTACTAATACCCAAACCAGGTAGAGTCAAAACAGAGAAAGAAAATTATAGACCAATTTCCTTAATGAATATTGATGCAAAAATTTTAAATAAATGTTAGCAAAAAAGATTGCAGCAACTTATCACGAGAATAATGCACTATGACCAGGTAGGATTTATTCCAGGAATGCAACGCTGGTTCAATATTAGGAAAACTATTAGCATAATTGACCATATCAACAACAAAACTAGCAGAAACCATATGATCATCTTACAAGAAGCAGAAAAAGCCTTTGACAAATTACAACACCAATTCCTATTAAAAACACTAGAAAGCATAGGAATAAATGGAGCCTTCCTTAAAATTATAAATAGCATCTACCTAAAACCATCAACAAGCATCATTTGTAATGGGGATAAGCTAGATGCATTCCCAATAAGATCAGAGGTGAAACAAGGATGTCCATTATCACCGCTACTATTCAATTTGGTACTAGAAACATTAGCTGTAGCAATAAGAGAAGAAAAAGAAATTGAAGGAATTAGAATAGGAAAAGAAGAAGCTAAACTATCACTTTTTGCAGGTGATATGATGATTTATTTAGAGAATCCTAGAGAATCAAGTAAAAAAAAAACTACTTGAAATAATAAACAACTTTAGCAAAGTTGCAGGATATAAAATAAACTCACATAAATCCTCAGCATTCCTATACATTACTAACAAAGCTCAACAGCAAGAGATAGAAAGAGAAATTCCATTCAAAGGTACTGTAGACACTATAAAATATTTGAGAGTCTATCTGCCAAGACTAACGCAGGGCGTATATGAAAAAAATTATGAAAAACTTTTTACGCGAATAAAGTCAGATCTAAATAAATGGAAAAATATCAGTTGCTCATGGTTAGGCCGAGATAATATAATAAAAATGTCAATTTTACCTAAATTAATCTATCTATTCAGTGCCATATGAATTGAACTACCAAAAAATTATTTTACAGAACTGGACAAAATAATAACAAAATTCATCTGGAAGAACAAGAGGTCTAGGATATCTAAGGTATTGATGAAAAAAAATGCTAGAGAAGGTGGCCAAGCCATACCACATATTAAACTGTACTATAGAGCAGCAGTCATCAAAACAACCTGGTACTGGCTAAGAAACAGAGCTGTGGATTTGTGGAGTAGGATGGGAACACAAGATGGAGAAGTCAAAAATTATAGCAATCTACTCTTTTATAAACCCAAAGAGGCCAGCTTCTGGGCTAAGAATTCACTATTTCACAAAAACTGTTGGGAAAATTGGAAACTGGTAGGGCAGAAACTGGGCATAGACCAATATCTTACACCATATACCAAAATAAAGTCAAAATGGGTTCATGATTTAGGAGTAAAGGCTGATACTATAAGTACTTTGGGAGAGCAAGGAATAGTTTACTTATATGATTTATGGAAAAGAAAAGAATTCATGACCCAAGAAGAGATAGAGAGCATTACAAAATGGAAAATGGATAATTCTAATTATATTAAATTGAAAGGTTTTTGTACAAAAAATGCCAGTGCAACAAAAATTAGGAGGGAAGCAGAAAATTGGGAGAAAATCTTTATGACTAGTGTCTCTGGTAAAGGCCTCATTTCTAAAATATGCAGGGAACTGAGCCAAATATATAGGAATACTAGTCATTTCCCAATTGATAAATGGCCAAAGGATATGAACAGGCAGTTTTCAGAGGAAGAAATTAAAGATATCTATAGGCATATGAAAAAATGCTCTGGATCACTACTGATTAGAGAAATGCAAATCAAAACAACTCTTAGATACCACATCTCTCCTATCAGATTGGCTAAAATAACAAAACAGGAAAATGATAAATGCTGGAGAGGTTTTGGGAAAATTGGAACATTGTTACATTGCTGGTGGAGTTGTGAGCTGATCCAGCCATTTTGCAGAGCAATTTGGAACTATACCCAAAGGGCTATAAAAATGTTCATACCCTTTGACCCAGCAATACCACTTCTAGGGTTGTATCCCAAAGAAATCACACAAGCAAGAAAAGGACCCATATGTACAAAAATATTTATAGCAGCTCTTTTTGTGGTAGCTAAGAATTGGAAATCAAAGGGATGCCCATCAATTGGGGAATGGCTGAACAAACTGTGATATATGAAGGTAATGGAATAATATTGTGCTATAAGAAATGTGGATGATACAGACTTCATAACAGCCTCGAAAAACCTACACAACATAATGCTGAGTGAGTGGAGCAGAGCCAGGAGAACATTATACACAACCACAGATATATGGTTTCTGTGAGGACCAACCCTGACAGACTTTGCTCTTCTCAGTAACACAAGGTACAAAGACAACTCCAAAGGACTCACGATGGAGAATGTTATCTACAGCCAGAGAAAGAACTATGAAGTATGAATGCAGATTGAGGCACCCTTCATGCCAGCCTTTTCCCCCCCTTTTTATTTTCTTTTTCTCTCTTTTGTTTTTGTTTTTGGGTTGTTTTTTTTTTGGTCCTGTTTCTTCATTTCATTGATCACAGTTCTTCTCCATAACTTGACTAGTGTGTTAATTAATTCAATGCGCTATATGGGATTCCATGCCGTCTTGGGGAGCGAGAGGGGAAGGGAGGGAAGAAAATCTGGAAGTCAAAATTATGTAGAACTGAATGTTGTAAACTAAAAATAAAAAAAAAATAAAAATAATTTAAAAAAAAAAACGATGTAACATAAGAGCCAGAAATTACAGAAAAGCCACCTTTAAGATCAGACCTATAATATATAACTTAAGGAGACTAGACTCATTGATCAATGCAGATTTTTTGAGGGAAACAATAGAAACTCTACAATATATCATATTGTAGGTGACTAAAAAATAGTGCATAAGAAATACCTAGAAAGATACAATCAGGTGGCTAGAATTATATACCAGGAGCTAGTAATCCTGCATAAATAAAACAAATAAAAATCCTGCATAATAAAAAACACATCACTGGATTATAAATCGAAACCACAAAATAGAAGATGGTCGCTGAAAAGCAGGGATTTGTATGAGCTCTCCCCCAGGTCCCTCCAAACACCTGTAAAAGTGGCTCTAAACAAATCCTAGAGCTGCAGAACCCAGGACATAACAGAGGGAAGTAGGGCTCCAGCCCAGGAAAGCCTAGATTGTCATGGGGAAGGGTCTATCACAAGAAGCTGGGAGCAAAGCAGAGCCCAGCGTGGGCCATGCCAAGACCAGCCAGACTGGGAGCCAGGTGGAACAGGCCATAGGGCCCTGAATCATTGAGCTGTGGCAGTTACCAGATTTCTCAACCCACAAACACCAAAGACAACAGAGCCAGTTAGTGGGTAGAGCTGCTAGAACAGAGTGAACGGAGTGCGCGATTAGCCCCAGCCCAAGGGGCATGGAAGTGGCACAGCTCTGGGGCTGCTTAAAGTTGCAGTTGCTTCCAGCTGCAGGCCCATCAGGTGGGAGGAATTAACTGGCAGATCTGAGTGGGAGTGCAAAGCCTGCTTGGAACTGAGCCACAGTCCAGGCTGGCGGTTATTGGGGAAGGAAGAGCACTGGTGTGGCAAAGCTTTATGTGCAGAAGTAGCTCTGAAAACAACAGCACAAGGCCCCTAAGGCTTGGGACAAAGTACTCTCTCCTCTACAAGCAGTCATACCTTTACAAAAAGCTCAAGAGTCAAGTAGTTGGCTGGGAACATGGCCAGGAAGTGAAAATGGTCTCAGATCCAGACTCAGACTTTGGAATCTTTTTTCGGTGACAAAGAAGACCAAGACACACAGCCAGAAGAAGTCTACAAAGTCAAAGAGCCTACATCAAAAGCCTCTAAGAAAAATATGAATTGGTCTTAGGCCATGAAAGAGCTCAAAAAGGATTTGGAAAAGCAAGTAAGAGAAGTAGGAGAAATATTGACAAGAGAAATGAGAGTGATGCAAGAAAATCATGCAAAACAAGTCAAGGACTCACTAAATGAGACCCAAAAATACCGAAGAAAATAAATAGATTAACTCCAATGGCAAAAGAGCTCCAAAAAGCCAATGAGGAGAAGAATGCCTTGAAAGGCAGAATTAGCCAAATGGAAAAGGAGGTCCGAAAGACCACTGAAGAAAACGCCACCTTAAAATTTAGATTGGAGTAAGTGGAAGATAGTGACTTTATGAGAAATCAAGATATTATAAAACAGAACCAAAGGAATGAAAAAAATGGAAGACAATGTGAAATATCTCATTGGAAAAACCACTGACTCGGAAAATAGATCCAGGAAAGATAATTTAAAAATTATTGGACTACCTGAAAGCCGCGATCTAAAAAAGAGCCTAGATACCATCTTTCAAGAAATTATTGAGAAGTACTCTGATATCCTAGCGCCAGACAGTAAAAAAGAAATTGAAAGAATCCACCAATCACCTCCTGAAAAAGATCCCAAAAAGAAAACTCCTAGGAATATTGTTGCCAAATTCCAGAGCTCCAAGATCAAGGAGGAAATACTGCAAACAGCCAGAAAGAAACAATCTGAGTATTGTGGAAACACAATCAGGATAGCACAAGGTCTAGCAGCTTCAACATGAAGGGATCAAAGGGCTTGGAATATGATATTCTGGAGGTCAATGGAGTTTGACTGCCTTGTACTTGTAGCTACTTGTACCGTTGAGTCAGCTGGTCAGTGTTTGTTGTTGTTCAATATTTTCAGTTATGTTGGACTGTGACTCTATTTGTGTTTTGCCATTTTCTTCTCCAGCTCATTTTACAGATGAGGAAACTGAGGCAAACAACAAATCATAGAAACAAACTTCATCCAAGAGAATGACAATAATGAGACACCATACCAAAGCTTATGAGATACAGTGAAAACAGTTCTTAGGGGAAGTTTTATATCCCTGAATGGTTACATGAATAAAATAGAGAAAAAAGAGATCAATGAATTGGGCATGAAACTGAAATAGCTAGAAAACAAACAAATTGAAAACCCCCAATTTAAAAAGAAAACGAACAAAAAAAATCCCCAATTAAATACCTAATTAGAAATACTGAAAACCAATGGGGAGATTAATAAAATTGAAATCAAGAAAACTATTAAACTAATAAGTAAACATAAAAGCTGGTTTTATGAAAAAAAACCAATAAAACTGATAAACTTTTGGTCAATTTGATTAAAAAAAAGAAAGAGGGAAACCAAATCACCTGTATCAAAAATTAAAAGGGTGACCTGCAATGAAGAAAAAATTAAAACAAAAATTAGGAATTATTTTGCCCAATTATATATCCATAAATTTAATAATCTTAGGGAAATGGATGAATATTTACAAAAATATAAATTGCCCAGATAAACAGAAGAAGTAAAATACTTAAATAACCCCATCTCAGAAAAAGAAATTGAACAAACCATCAATGAACTCCCTAGGAAAAATCTCCAGGGTCAGATGGATTTACAAGCAAATTCTATCAAACATTTCAAGAACAATTAATTCCCATGCTTTATAGATTATTCAGGAAAATAGGCAAAGAAGGAGTCCTAGGAAAATTTTTTATGACACCAATATACTAATTCCTAAACCAGGAAGAGTCAAAACAGAGAAAGGAAGTTATAGACCAAATTCCCTAATGGATATTGATGCAAAATTTTTAAATAAAATATTAGCAAAATATTGCAGCATCTAATCACGAGAATAATAAATATACTATGAACAGGTAGGATTTATTCCAGGAATGCAAAGCTGGTTCAATATTAGGAAAACTATCAGCACAATTGATCGTATCAGCAAAAACAATGTAGAAACCATGTGATTATTTCAATAAATTAAGAAAAAGACTTTGACAAAATACAACACCAATTCTAACTAATAAACTGGATAGCATAGGAATAAATGGAGTCTTCCTTAAAATTATAAGTAGCATATACCTAAAACCATCAGCAAGCATTATGTGTAATGGGGACAAGTTACATGCATTCCCAATAAGATGGGGGTCAAACAAGGATGTCCTTTGTCACCCCTATTATTTAATTTGGTACTAGAAATGTGATCTTTAACAATAAGAGGAAAAAAGAAATTGAAGGAATTAGAACAAGCAAAGAAGAAACTAAGTTGTCACTCTTTGCAGATGATATGATGATTTACTAAGAGAATCCTAGAGGATTAAGTAAAAAAGTACTGGAAATAATAAATAACTTTAGCAAAGTTCCAAGATATAAAATAAATCCACATAAGTCCTTGATATTACTATATATTACTGACGAAGTCCAACAGTAAGACATAGAAAGAAATCCCATTTAAAGTTACTGTAGACCCTTTAAAATATTTGGGAGGCTGCCTGCCTAGACAAACCCAGGAAGTATATGAACACAATTACAAACACTTTTCACATGAATACAGTCAGATCTAAATAAATGGAAAAAACATCACATGCTCATGGGTAGCCTGAGTTAATGTAATAAAAATTACAATTTTGCCCAAATTAACTTATTTATTGCTATGCCAATCAAACTACCAAAAAATATGTTATAGAGATAGATGAAATAATAACAAAATTCATCTGGAAGAACAAAATTTCCACAATATCAAGAGAATTAATGAAAAGAAATGCTAGGGAACGTGTCCTTGCCATACCAGACCTTAAACTGTAATATAAAGTGGCAATCATCAAAACTACTTGGTACTGGCTAAGAAATAGAGTGATAGAGTAGTGCGATACGTTAAGTACACAAGATGCAGTAGCCCATGACTATAGTAATCTAGTCTTTGATATGCCGAAAGAGTCCAGATTCTGGGATAAGAACTAACTTTTTCACAAACATTGCTGGGAAAATTGGAAAATATAATGGCAGAAACTGGGAATCAACCAATATTTCACACTGCATACAAAAATAAAGTCAAAATGGGTTCAAGATTTAGATATGAAGGCTGATACTAAAGTGGTTTGGGAGAGCAAGGAATAGTTTACCTATCAGATTTATGGAGAAGGGTAGAATTTACGACCCAACAACAGATAGAGAGTGTTACAAAATGGAAAATGGATAATTTTGATTATGTTAAATTGAAAAGTTTTGTATAAAAAAGCCAATGCAACAAAGATTAGGAGGCAAGCAGAAAATTGGGAGAATACCTTTACAACCAGTGTCTCTGATAAAGGCCTCATCTATAAAATATACAGGGAATTGAGCCAAATTTATAGGAATAAAAGCCATTCCCCAATTGAATAATGGTCAAAGGATATAACCAGGCAGTTTCCAGAGGAAGAAATTAAAGATGTCTATAGTCATATGAAAAAATGCTCTAAATCATTATTCATTAGAGAAATGCAAATCAAAATAATTTTTAGGTACCACATTTCTCCTGTCAGTTTGGCTAACATGACAAAACAGGAAAATTATAAATGCTGGATAAGACGTGGGAAAATTGGAACACTATTGCATTCTTGGTGGAGATGTGGACTGATCCAACCATTCTGGAGAGCAATTTGGAACTGTGACCAAAGGACCATAAACATGTGCATACCCTTTGACTAAGCAATACCACTTCTATGACTGTATCCCAAAGAGACCATACAAGTGGGAAAAGGACCCGTATATACAAAAACATTCATAGCAGCTTTTTTGTGGTGGCAAAGATTTGGAAATCAAAGAGATGCCCATCAACTGTGGAATGTTGTGGTATATGAATATAATGGAATACTATCGTGCTAGAAGAAATGAGGAGCAGACAGACTTCATAATAACCTGGAAAGATTTACATGATCTGAAGCTGAGTGAGGGGAGCAGAACCAGAAGAACATTATACATGATTATAGATACATGATATCTGTGATGACTACCTTTGATAGACTTGGCTCTTCTCAGTAATTCAAGGTTCTGTGACACTTCTAAAAGTTTCATGATGGAAAAAGCTATCCATATACAGAGAAAGAATTACGGAGTCTGAATGTAGATTGAGGCAAACTATTTGCTCTCTCTTTTTTTCCTATTTTCTTTCTTTTTTGGTTTTGTTTCTTCTTTCTTGTGGTTCATTCTTTTGGTTATAATTCTTCTTTGCAACTTGATTACTGTGAAAATAAATGTAATGTGAAGGTATATGTAGAATATAGTGGATTACATGCTGTCTTGGGTGTGGAGAGGGAGAAGAAGAAGGAGCAGAAAATTTGAAGCTCAAAAACTTATGGAACTGAGTGTTGTAAACTAAAAACAAACAAACAAACAAAAATAAATAAATAAATGAATAAATGAACAAATAAATAAATAAATGAATGAATGAATGAATGAATAAATAAATAAATGAATACTAAGAATTATTTAGTACTTGGCTCACCAAATGCAGATGTACCCCCATGAGACTAATGTTTTTGATTCACCACTATTAAGTTTCAGTTTTCTTCTTCCTTGAAAATGATGCATTTAACAGATGAAAAAAATAAATTTTTGAGGGCAGAGACTATTTTTTATTTTGAGTTCAAAGCCTCATTGCCTTCCACGGAAGAGATACTGTTAATTTTTAGAAAGTGAATTTTAAGAAACCTAGTCCTGGAAGAAATGGTATACTACATGATCAGGGACAACAGAGATGAAACTCAAAGATGGTAAATTTAGCCCCAACAACTTCAAGATCCTTTCTTTTTGGAGAAACACCGCAGTCCCTGTCATTTCAAAGGATTTCACTATTAAGTGATTGAATCCTATCTTTGCCAATTACTTTGCCAATTCTCTCTGAGACTCTATTTCCATTTTGATGAAATGGAAACAATAATTCCTATAGTAACTACCTCACAGGATTGTTGAAATGATTGAGATAATAAATGAAAAGTGCTTTGTAATCACTTAGGCACAATCAAAGGTTATCTAGTATTATTAGAAATAGTGAACAAAAATGACTACATCAAATCTGAGTATTAATGTGATTTATGAAAGGAAAAGAAATTCAGATCTAGGATATTTTAAGTGCATTTTCATTTTAGGAAGACAAGACTAGACTTCAAAAGGAAGGGTTTTCAACATGTCTAAACAATTGCAAAACTATTATCTTAGAGGGCAGACTTCCAGCCTTCCTTAAGTCTCATTTTCTTCATATTTTAATACACTAGCTAATAAATCAGATCATTTTTGAAGCATTCCACCTTATATTCATGACTTCATAACTTCATGTTACAATGACAGCAGCCCAAAAATCCACTAGAAGCAATATGAAGGTTTCCTCCTGAGAGCAAACAAAGAAGTTTCTCATCTGAGTTTTTAGAATGTGAGCAGCGTATATCATGGAGAGATTTGTATCCATTTAAGAAGAAAGAAGTTGACAGGTCAGAACGAAAGCCTCTTTTAATGTAGATCATAAATCTTGTGTTTTCAGAGAAGACTGGTTATTTTATCCAACATAGACATAGATTTGAAGGACAATTATGTCATCTTTACACAGCAATTTCCTTTCAGCTCAATATTAAAAATAAGAGAAAGAGGAAGAGAATAAGCATTTTTGGACTGCCTACTATGTGCCAAGTATGTGGTGTTTTTTTTTTCTTTAACAAATGTTATCTCATTTGATCCTCACAATAACTCTGTGGGATAGGTGCTATTATTATCTCATTTTGCAGTTTAGTAAACTGAGGCAAACAGATGTTAAGCGATTTGCCAAGGGGCACATAACTGTTATCTGAGGTCAAATTTAAAGTCAGGTCTTCCTGGCATGAGGTCCAGTTGCTGGATAACACTTTACTCTCAGCTACCTCTAAATTTTAGTTTTGTAGAAAATTAAAGTACACATAACTGAAAGGTTTCTACAAAATTAAAGAAGTATATGTGTGTATGTGTATATATATATATATATGTATATATATATACATATACACACATATACTTCTTTAATTATGTGGAAATATATATATACACATACACACATATACACATTATAAATATATAAATATGTATGCATACATAGATACATATATGTATGTGTATATATATATACATATATATATCAATCAAAGGGGAATAAATGACTTCTATATGAAAAATGCTTCTATTTTTATTATTTCTGTTAATATTAATTTATTATAAATAAAATCTGGAATAAATTCATATACTTCCTACTTTATATACATCCTTTGACAGTTGTTATTACTGATAATAATATTTTTACATAAATCAGTAGTTATAACTTAAATTTATATACTTCTGAGGTTTGATACATTATTTCAGATCATCAGCTGGATGATAAAACTACTATTACTATTGCAACTTCTACTTCTACTACTACTACTACTACTACTACATGGTTGTAAAAAGGATTTTAAATATGCTATTTTATTTAGCACTCACAAAAACCTGTGGGTGTAGTTATTGTCATTTTATGGATGAGGAAACTGAGACACATGTTAGAAGATTTGCCAATGATCACCCAGTTTGAAAAAACCTGATGAAGAATTTTTTATTTAGACCTTTCTGAATCCAGGTCCAGTTTTCTATAGACCATGACACATAACTAAAATCAAAACAAAAAATATTAATTAATAATAAATACACTGCTTTGCTTGAGTCCATACCACTACATCTCTATGCTGAAGTAGGAAAATGTGATATGAATTCATGAGCAAAATTTATTTAATTAAAGGAGAACTCTGATGTAAGATGGAATTTAATGTTATATTTAATTGTCTTTGATACCAAAACCAATTCCCTTCAGTTCAACTAAACGTTTATTGTGTTACAGACATATTCCTAGGTTCTTGGGATACACAAACAAAAACAAAATAAATACTACAAGGAAAACAATCCTTATCTTCAAAGATCTTGTATTCTATTAGGTTAATATAAGACTACAATTTACTTCAATAAGAATAAATAGAAAATGCTTACAATTTCTGTGTCTATCTTTCAAAATATAATATCCCATTACAAAATTGATAAATGGTTAAAAAAAGGAAAGTTCTCAAAAGAAAAAAATGCAAAGTATTCACAATCACATGAAAGAATTCTATAAATCACTAATATAATAACAGAATTGAAATTCTTTTTGTGGTGGTGAA
Source organism: Trichosurus vulpecula (assembly GCF_011100635.1). Lineage (NCBI taxonomy): Eukaryota > Metazoa > Chordata > Mammalia > Diprotodontia > Phalangeridae > Trichosurus > Trichosurus vulpecula. Next base: position 238,992,438 of record NC_050575.1, on the reverse strand, counting down.
GAATTGGACATTGAGGGGATGGCCATCAGTTGGAGAATGGCTAAACAAGTTGTAGTATATGAATGTAATGGAATATCATTGCGATATAAGAAATGATGAGCAGGCAGACTTCAGAAAACACCTAGAAAGACTGGAATGAACTGATGCTGAGTGAAGTGAGCAGAACCAGGAGAAGATTATACACAGTAAGATCCACAATAAGGGATGACTAACTTTGATAGACTTACCTCTTCTTAGCAATACAAGGATACAAGAGAACTCGAAAGGACTCATAATGGAAAATGCTGTCTAAATCCAGAAAAAGAACTATGGATTCTGAATGCAGATTGAGGCATATAATTTGCTCTCTCTATCTCTTTTTTTTCTTTTTTTTGTTTTTTTCTTCTTACTTGTGGTTTCTCCCATTGGTTGTAATTCTTCTTTACAGCATGACTGATGTGAAATGTCCAAATCAAGTTACATGCCATCTTGGGGTGGGGGGTAGGGAAAGATGGGCAGAAAATTTGTAACTCAATCTTATTCAAGTGAATGTTGAAAACTAAAAATAAATTTAAAAAATAACAGAATTCTCATTGAATCCTGCAAATTGATCAAAATGATAAAAATGGCCATAGTCAATCTTTGAAAGGTTATAGAATGAAAGACAAACCAATACATTTTTGGTGTAACTGTGAAATGGTACAACAATTTTGGAAAGTGATTTAGAATTATGCAAATTAAGTGCCTAAAATGTCCATACCTTTTTAACTTTAGACTCCATTACTTGACTTATACCCCAATAAAGATAGCAATAAGAAGACAGTCACCATATTCTCTGAAGTATTTGTATTAGCACCTTATGTGATAGCTAAGAATGGGGAGGGGATGTAGACGCCTATTGATGAGGAAATGGCCAATGAAATTATGGTACCAGAAAGGAATAGAATAGTACAATGCTTTAGGAAATAATGTGTGTTAAATATGGAGCAGCTTGGAAAGATCTAGATGAACTGATGTAGAGTGAAATAAGTGGGGTCAAATAAACAATATACATAGTAACTACAATGATGAAAATGGGAATAACAACTACATATAAAAAATTGCGAATTAATAACATTGTAAAGTTCTAGGACGACTTGAAAGAGAGATAAGAGAAGACAAGTTCCACATGTTTTTGGACATTTTAAATGCATTGATCAGTTGTACTGATCAGTTGTCTCTCTTAAAAATATTATGTGTTATATAAAGTAACTTTGGAATGGGGCGAAGGAAGGATACTTGGGATCATTATGATGATTTAAGATACAAAGTATCAAAGCTTATTAAAATAAATAAATAGAAAGCTTCTGTAAGGCAAAAAGGAGGCATTAAAGAAAGATGGGAAGTTGGGTATTCTTCCACATCATCATCGTTCCCAGGATCTATACCATTGTTTTTTCTTGACATTCTTTCTCGTGACTCTGCAAGTCATGCTGTCTCTGTTGGATAAGGACAGTGAGACACTGACACATTTCTGGGAGTCCAGGTGTACAATAAAGTACAGGATGACTACCACTTGCTTTTGGACCCAGAAATGGAACCGGCTAATTTCCACCAGAATGGAGAGGATCAACTTGGCATGGCTCATTTTGAAGACCTTGCTTAGCATTCCTTCCACGAATCTTTTATTTTTAAGCCAAGGATATAATCTAGCTTCAGGATGCTGGTATCTACTAATTCTGAATCAGGGCCATCTCTTCTTACCCAGGGTCAGAAGTGAACAGAAGTGCTTGCAGATCTCATAGGTCTTGGTCAGAGTGAACTTGCTTCTCAGTAACTTGGTTTCATTCTTGATCCCATAATGACCACTCTAGTTCTATTTCTGCTCTATGAACAAAATAGCAGCCATCTTTTATGCTTCTTGCAGAATAATAATCAACTTCCCCTTTAATTCTTTTGTTTCTTCCACCATAGCCAGGTAAAACACTCATTTCAAACTCAGAACAACACTGATTATGCTTCGTACAATTGAACAAACTATTTTGGAGTTTAATTCCCTCTTTTCTCAGAAGAAAAGGCTAGACTGACCTTTCTCTTTGTGTTTGACAAAAGCTGAAGTTTCTGATCATGTCCCACCTTGTCCAGACTATATAGTGGCATCTTTCTTTCTAACTCATATTACACTCACTAATCACTTTTTCCATTCCTTTGGTTCTATTCACCCTCTTTGTATACATATTCCAACTTTTCTTCAATTCCCTGTAAGTTAGAGTCGGCCAAAGAGCTGCTTCTCAGTTTGTGTCTACCAGATGACACAGGACTGCTATCTCATTTACCACCCTTCTGCTTTAAGCCTTCCAAGCACAAGCTCTCATATAGGTCTCATGTCACTGATCTTTCTCCAGTGATCTTCAATCTCACTACCATGTCATCACTGTAAGTAGATATGTCAGTAGCGGAAAAAAATATAACTAAGAATAGAAACAATCTGGAATAGAAGGCGTTGAATATTTAATTCCACACAACAAAAAAGTTCTTAATTGCTTATTATTTACAAGGCATTGTCTTAGTGTTGGGAATACAGAGGCAAAAGCAACAAATCCTGCTCTAGAGCAATTTTTATTCTACCAAAAATATGTTTTTGTTTAGTCATTTTCACTTCAGTTCAATTCTTCATGACCCTTTTTTTAGTTTTCTTGGCAAAGAGACTGGAGTGGCTTGACATTTCCTTATTCAGCACATATTATAGATGGAGAAATTGAGGCAAACAGGGTTAAGTCAATTGCACAGGATCACAGAGCTAGTAATTGGTTGAGGCCAGATTTGAAATCAGGTATTCCTGACTCCAGGCCCAGCACTTTATCTTCTGTGCCACCTAGATGTCTCATGTATGTTTATTCCAATAGTTAAAACTAATTACAAATAGAGGTTTTTGGATTTATTATATTTTATCACTGTAAACTAGACCAGTTTTGAGATATAGCAAGCAATTAATACATGATTACTGATTGACTGATCCTTGAGAAGAACAGGTGGAACAGGTGAAGGAGTGGTGGCAGTATGTTCTTGCTGGCTGGATTGCTCTCTTTATATACTTGAAAAGCCAAAACATGGCATATGGATTAGACTTGTTTTGACCAAATCCAGGGTGGGACAAATAAAGGATGGATTTTTGCAGAGGGAAAATATTCTAATAATTAGAATTTTCCAAAAAGTGAATGGGTAGCCACAAAAGATGTTGAATTCCCTATCACTATATTTCTTTGAATCAGAGGTTGGATGACACTTTTTAGGAGTCGTTGTTTACATGTTTTGGATTACTGGGCCTCTAAAGCCTTTTTAGTTTTGATGTTCTATGAAGTTCAGAAGTTGTGATATACCAAACATCACACAACTAGTAAGAATAATGATCAGGATTCAATATCAATTCTTCTGGCTAATCAAGTTAAGAAATGAGGAGTGGATGGACTTCATGATAACCTGGAAAGCCTTACATGATCTGATGCTGAGTGAAGACAGCAGAACCAGGACAACATTAAACACTATTACAGACACATGATATCTGTGAAGACTAATTTTGATAGACTTGGCTCTTCTCAGCAACACAAGGTTCTAAGACAGCTCCAAAAGACTCATGATGGAAAATGCTATCCATATCCAGAGAAAGAACTGTGGAGTCTGAATCCAGGCTGCTGCAAACTATTTGTTCTCTGTCTTTTTTTTTGTTTCTTCTTTCTCATGGCCCTTTCCATTGGGTAGAATTCTTCTTTACAATTTGACTATTGTGAAAATAAGTTTAATGTGAAGGTATATATAGATCCTATATTGGATTACATTATTCCTTGAGCAGGAAGGAGGAGGATGGGGAGGAAGGGGTCAAAAATCTGGAGCTCAAAAACTTGTAGAACTGAGTGTTGTAAACTAAAAATACAAAATAAATTTTAAAAACAAGAACAAAAGAGATGATAAGCAAGATGATGTCAGAATGACCTATGATGAAAAATGATATCAACCTTCAGAGAGAGATCTGATGATGCAGATTGAAGCATACTTTTTTTTATTATTTTTGTTTTTTTTTTTTGCAACATAGCTAGTATGGAAATATGTTTTGTATAACACATATATAAGAAATATCCAGAGCTGGAACCCAGCAGCTTGGAATTCAGCCCTGGGGCAAGATGGAAACTTTTGCAGCAAGGAGATAAGTGTGCTTTTTGTGGCCTCCCCCTGGGCCTGTTTGAGACCCAGGAGGGAAGGGTAGATTTGTTTATGGTGGGGTGGGGGAAGTGCCTTGGACCCCCAGGGACCCCACCCTATTGGTTTTATTGCCCAGCCACCCCTCAGGACTAGGAACAGGGACTGGAACAGCACAGGGAGAACAGACCCTCCAACAGAACTTTGTTGAGACTCTTTCTTTGAAATTGGGACTTTTGGAGCCAAGAGGAAGCCTGCAATGGCAGTTTGGGGAGAAGACATCCCCAAGAGAACTCTGTTTGTTTGTTTGCTTTAGGATTTTACTAACTAAAGTATGCCCATGCCTGAGGGTACTGGGAAAAAGCCTGCAATGGCAGTGTGATGCTGAAGAAGTACTTTATTTGGACACTCTGTATTAGCTAAAGAGATTAACTTGCTTTGACCTAGGGGTGGATGCTTGAATTGTAAACAAATATTTGGGAATGGCACTGAATTATATGTTTTGATTTGTTGTGTATGCTATGTTTTAGTTTCCTGCATGATTGGATCACAAGGTATAATACCTCTATTTTGTTCCAGGATCCATGGCTATTTGGATTATGTAAAATCATGCATCCTGGAACAGGGGTAGAGTGTGTTGGCAATCCAAATGGGCTCTCCCTCTTGGAGGCACACTGATGCTGAGACTCTGGCCAGCTCTAGCTAACAGCCCTCCAGCTTGTAACCTGGATGTTTGGACTTTGTTAAACTCTGGTAACTATGTATTGGGATTTGAATCAGATGAGGTCTATCTGTTGATGTTTGTAATTTGTATTTGCTCTGAAGTTCAGAGTGCTGGCTTAACATTGCTTTCCTTAGTAAAGCAGATCAAAAGGAGCTGGACTTGCAGCATTCTGTGAGCTGGTTGTTGTTGGTTTTACATCCCAACAGTAGCTGCTAGCCGGATTGTTGAAATAAGATCTTTGTGTGATTTCTCCTTCATCCTCTCAAAAATATATTATGCTTATGTGTGATCTAGTATATCCCCAAAGAGAATAAAAAAAGCTGCTTAAATGCATGTTTAATATCCCCTATGTTTATCATTGTTATTGACACATCAAAATAGGTGATTAATAAATATTTTTAATCGATTTGACTGTTGTCTCTTTTTTTGTATTTTCCCTATCTCAATGTAAGCTACAAACATGGATGACACTTATTTTTGTTCAAACTATTGACTTAATTGTGTTACAGTCGACTAAAGCTTTCAATAATTGACATAATCATAGAATCTCAGACAGAAGGGAAGGTAGAGGCCATGTAATGTGACAATAATCCTTTGTGGTGATGTCATCTATATCCTCTCAGTTACAAGCTATTGCTATCTTTGACTCTTCCTTCTTACTACTTCCTATCAATCACTAAATCCTGTTGATTCTATTCCAAATATTTCTCACTTCTGTCTCCTCTTCACTTATAGAGCCACTGGCCTGCATCAGGTCCCCATCATCTCTTTTCTGGACTCTAATATAATTAATAGCTTTCTATCTGATCTAATGCCATCATCCAGTGCCTCCTCTCTCTAGCCTATTCTTCACACTGGTGTTAAAATAATCTCCTGTATTCGTAGATTTAAACATTTAATTTCCCTCTTCAAAAATCTTTGGAGATTCTCTGTTGCCTGTGGGGCATAGTGTATATTCCTTTGTTGTTCAGTCATTCTTCAGTGGTGTCTGGATTTTCATGACCCCATTTGTGGTTCTATTGGCAAAGATATTGCAGTGGTTTGTCATTTACTTCTCCAGCTCATTTTAGAGATGTGAAAACTGAGGCAAACGAAGTTAAGTGATTTGCCCATGGTCATGTAGCTAGTAAGTATTTCAGGCCAAATTTGAACTCAGAAAGATGAATCTCCCTAACTCCAGGCCTGGCCTGTATCCACTGCACTACATAGCTACCCTTATGCTAGTATTTAAAAGCCCCTATATTCAGGTGCCAACTTTTCATTCCTAAATTATATCCCATGACGCCTTTTTAGGTACTCTATGTTCTAGTCAATCTGAACTGGAGAATTCATTATATAGTGTAATATATTTCAATTGGAAGGGATTTTAGAGATTATTGAATTCAACACCCTAATTTCACAGATGATAAAGTGAGGTCCAAACACTAAATAAACACTTATTAAGTACCTACTATATGACAGTCATTGTGCTAAGCACTGGAGATAAAAAAGCAAAAGTTAGTCCCTGTCCTCAAGGAGCTCACAATATAATGAGGAAAGGCAACATGTAAGAAACTGAAAAGCATGGAGACATGGGGAGAGTATCTGGCTCAGAGGTGAGATGAAATTGAGAGCAACACAGCTGGGTAGACAGTGATGAGATTGCTGGCCTCGGTACCTCCCTCAAATGGAGGTTCTGAGAAGGGCACTCCTCTGTCCATCCACCACCCTCTACATCAGAGGGAGGGAGTTGCCTCTGTGGCAGAGAGTAATGAGGTAATGTTTCAGAGTTGATATGATTTTGTACATATATGGCTTTCAGGATATTAAGTGACTACCCTCAAGGAGGTTACCTTCTACTTGGCAGAAATAGAACATGATTATCTGCATGAATAAGTATATGCCTTAAATAGTTATTTTTGCTTTGTAATTAATAGAACATAATTTAAAACAAAAGTTCTCTTACTCTAAGTTCAGTATTCTTTCACTGATTCTCCATCTCTTATCCCAGTTTGCTCCAAATTTGGTCCACCAGTCCCTTATTCCTAGAATGTACTTTCTCCTTGCCTCTTCCTCTCATTGAACATTGCATTATTAAAGTCTCAGCTAAACATTATGGCTCCTTGAAAGTCTTCCTTGATAACCTCCTGTCCTCAAACTGAAAGTGACAGACGTTCTTCTTATTTTTTTCCTTTAGCATTTTGTCTGGATTTCTTTTTTTTTATTTTTCAGCACTGTATAGATATCCTCCAATCATATTTTATCTTATATTCATTTTTCCTGTACAGAGATTAGTTCTAAGGAGGAAAAAAAACTGCTTTACAAAGCAATGCATTTGGAGTCAGAAAATTTCTTTTAATATAGAACTAGTCATTTGCTTTGACATTGCAGTTGGGAAAGTCACATTCCCTTTCTTGGACTACATTTCCTTCCATGTAAAAAGGAGGGGAATAGTATAGAACATCATGAATATCCTAGCATCACTATGATTCTAATCTTTTAGCAGTATTTCTCAAATTAAATTTCAATTACAAAGTGGCAATAAACCCAAAGTGCCACCCTAATCTACTCTGCCCTCTGTGTTCTCAGTGTGACAGCTCCCAGTGCTTCGAGGGCTGAGGTCAAAGTTCCTATAGAAAGGAAGGAGTAGATGGTGAGAAGTAGAATGCAAGAAAAAGTAGTGGTCCAGTTTTGAATTTGCTTCTTTGGTTCGATTTTGAATATACAGTTTTTAAGAAGCAAGAATCTTGGGCAATATAAGTTTGACAGGGAAACATTTGCCAGGCTAACAACCTGTATTTGGGTAGCAGTGATCTAGCAGATTTATTGGAAGTAGGAAAAACTTGATGGGATTGAAAGAAACTGTCAGTAGAGGAGCTCAGTATGGATTATCCAGCAGGAATTCCCCCACTCTAAAAAAATTATGGTGCTGTGCATATGTAATAAAAAGCACAGTGGTGGAACAAAGCAATGTTATCCTTTTTGTGTTCTTTGCTATTTTGGAACTTATTGGTTCCCAAAGTTCTATCCCACAATATTTTCAGAGTAGATTGAAGCAATAAGAAAGAGTCAAATTGAAGGCTGGCTCATCCTTTGCCTTTTATTGCAAGAGATTTATCAGACTGTGAGAAAATGTTGAAATATTGGAAAGAAAACTCTACGTCTTTAATGAATGTGCCCAACCTCTTTTCTGCCAGCTTGTTTTTACCCCATTTGCTAACCTTTATTGCATTCTTGCAAAGATGTACTATACTATATAAAGTATATCCTTTCAGTTACTTTAGTTTCCCAAAGGGTAAAGAGAAGTCAGTCGAATATCATGGAGTTTAACTCTGGGTACATTATAACATGCCTTGATTTTTATGACTATCTACCTATGCCTGGTTTAGTTGTTTCCATCAAGTCATGCAGTGAAGTACTGCATCAATACTGTAAAATGAAAGCCAAAAAAGTAAATTAAAAGCACCTAATGTGATGCTAGCCTGCACATTATAATTATATTTTTGGAAAAATAATAACTCACATTTAGTTTGCAATTTTAAGATTTGCAGACCAGTTGCCTCTTAATAATCCAGTGAGGAAATGTTGCAAATATTATGATACAAGTTTTATGGATGAAAAAACTGCATCTCAGAAAGCCAAAATAATCTGTCTATATTTCAGGTCATTATGAACAATATTAGAGTTATTTGAAGAAGGAATGGACTTCCATAGAAGCTGGAGACTCCCTCTCATTTGAAGTCTTTGATGAGACATTTGATGATCACTTGTCAGGGATGTTGGATGAGAGATGGAGGGCAGAGTGTTCATGCTATACATTTATGGATTGGAGAAATGACCCCTTCTAAACTGAGATTCTATGACTGTTAAACAGGTCGCTTTCCGTCACATTCTTTCAATTTTTATGCTTCCTTGCACAGTGCTTAGGCACATATCCTTAAACAATAAGAAAATATTGAATGGTACTTTTTGCCTTTTTAAAAATAACCCTAGAAATAAAAAATAGGACTTCCATTAGTGAAGCCAAGATGAAGGAGAAGAAAAAGCACTCAGCTGAACTCTCCCAATGTTCTCCTCCAAAGAACTTTAAAATAAAGCCTAAATTGAATTTTGTAGTGGCAGAGCCAATAAAAGATCAGAATGAGATGCTCTCCCATTCTACAAAAACACAAGAGCTCAGAAATAAAGATCTATGATATGGAGAAAGAGGCTGACCCAAATTCCACGTGGATGAAATAGAAGTTGTTGAACTAGGTGGTGGTTACAGAAGCAGCAAGAGCTTTGAGACTTTTCAAGGCAGATCCAGGGGACTTGGAAATTGCTCAGAAAAATATTACAAGGCACCCCTGTGTTAGTGCTACACAGTGACCAAATGCTCTTTGATAACTCCTTTGCCTCTACCCATCATAATTCAAGTGCAGAGAGGAGCACTTTTGATCAAGGGGGAGCAGAAACTCTGAAGTGCAACAGTTTGGCAACTCCATTGCCTATACCCATTCTGAGTCATAGGTCAAGGGCAGGGAGGGGAACTTTCCAGCAAAACATAATGAAATCCATGCTGGACAGTATCACTTTTAGCCCCAAGGGATCACGAACCCTGAGGAACTGGATTGTTTATGTTCCCAAGGGAACAGGGACCCTTCCGCAGTAAGAACCAGAGTGCAAACCAGGAGAGCTCTGATTACACCTCTCTCCAGATCTCATAACTTTGGAGGCACTGATAACTTCCAAACATGGAGAACTAGCTCTGAAAATATCAGTGAAAAAAAACCCTAGAACTTGAAATGGTACCCCCCCCCCATGCCTGGAACAAAGCCAAATATTACTTTAGAATTTCAAATCAAGAAATAGGGTGGAAAAAGCAAGCAACCAATAAAAAAGAACCTGACCCTAAAAACTTCTATGATGTTACGGCAGATCAAAACACAAACTGAGAAGGAGATAATGAAGTTAAAACAGGTATAAGCAAAGCTGGTAAGAAAAAAAAAAACTCAATTGGACACAATCACAACAAAAATTTCTGGAAGAGCTAAATCATACTTTTCACAATCAAAGAATGGTAGAGGAAAAATTATGTAAATAAGTGAAATCAAAGAGAGAAAATTATGAAAAGACAATTAAGAGCTTGGTGAAAGAGGCACAAAAATATTAGAGAAAATAACACCTTAAAAACAGAATTTCCAAATGGAAAAAGAGGTACAAAAATTCACTGATGAAAATAACTACTTAAAAAGCAGAATTAATCAATGGAAAATAAAATACAAGACCTCACTGAATAAAATGATTCCTTAAAAATTAGAATTGTAGAGGTGGAAGCTAATGACTCCATGAGACATCAAGAAAAAATAAAACAAAATCAAAAGGTAGAATAAACTGTGAAATATCTCATTGGAAAAACTAATGACCTGGAACATAAATCAAGGAGAGGTAATTTAGATATTAATGAAACACCTCAAACCCATGATGAAGAAAGAGCCTAGACTTAATATTTCAAGGAATTGTCAAGGAAAACTGCCCAGGTAACCTCAAACCAGAGTGTAAAATAGAAATTGAAAGTATCCACAGATCATCACCTGATCCCAACATTATAAGTCCCAGGAATAAAATAGCCAAATTCCACAGCTCCCAGGTCAAACAGAAAATATTTCAAGAAGCCAGAAAAATAGCACTGAAATATCATGGAGTCACAATCAGAACTTTATGAGATTTAGAAGCTCCTACATTAAAAGAGTGGAAGGCTTGGAATATGATATTCCAGAAGGCAAAAGGTCTGGGATTACAACCAAGAGTAACCCACCAAGAAAAACTTAAAATCCTTCAAAGGGAAAAACTAGACATTTAATTAGAGGACTTCAGAGCACTCCTGATGAAAAAAGCAGTGGTGAACTGAAAATTTGACTTTCAAATACAAGATTCAAGAGAAGCATAAAAAGGTAAACAAGAAAGAGAAATGATAAAGGATTTGATAATGTTAAATTATTTATCTTCTATATGGAAAAAAATGATAAACTCAGAACATTAGCATTATTAGGGCAGTTAGAAAGTTTCTACATAGAAAGAAGGTGCTGGAATGAGTTAATAGAATTGGGATGATTAAAACAATGTATAGTTGAGAAAGAGGGATACTCTAGGAGAAGGGTAAGAGAGAGAGGAAGAATGGGGGAAATTATCTCATATAAAAGAGGAACAGAAGAAAGATTTATGCAGTGAAAGGGGAAATGCTGGGGATGGGGATGACAGGTACTCTTGAAACTCATTTACATTTAAATTGTTTCAAATCAGGAAGATAAATACACATACTCAATTGGTAATAGTAATCTATCTTACCCAATATGATAATGGGAAAAGCCCTAGAATAGAGGAGCTGGAAGTAGGGGGTCAGCAGGGGAGATGGGCCCCTCTTGTCATGGCAGAAGGAGACCAGTGATGGAAGGGAGATGTTTCAGCAGGCCCAACCTCAGCAGACCAGTGGGGGTTCCTAAGCCCTGGGGGGGGCGGGGTGGAGCTGGCAAACAGCGACACCAGGACCCCAGACATACCTTCACACAACCAGAGGAATTGGCAGACACCAGAACAGACACAGAATGAGACCACTGATACTATAGAGCAGCCCAGGAGGAAGAGTAGACTTCCAGGAAGCAGTCAGACCACCCCTCCCAACACTCACACCTGGAGCTTCAGTGTAATCCCAGGGAAACTCCGAAAGACATCACCTGGCCTTGACCTTGATCTTGGCACATACCAGCCAGCCCCAGGTCAGCACCAGATGAGTGGCAGCATTGTATAGATTCTAGCTGACAAAACCAGAGGCCACAGTACACAAAACCAATAACCAGGCTCCCACTTCCCAATAGAAGTTTGTGATACAGTCCCCTGTGCCACAGAAGCAGAAATCCAATTAAAAAGCCAGGAAAAAGGTAACAACCATGAAGAAGGAAGCTGGAAAAGTAAAAAAAAAGAGAAGACTATTGAATCATATTATGGGGACAGAGAAGATTAAAATACGAATGCGGAAGAAGACTACATTGACACTACACCCACATCTGAAACCTCAAAAGATAATATGAACTGATCTCAAGCCCAACAGGGGATTGTGTATACCCTTTGACCCAGCAATATCAGTTTGAGGGCTGTATTCCAAAGAGATCATAAAAATGGAGAAATGACCCACATATACAAAAGTACTTATAGCAGCTCTCTTTGCGGTGGCAAAGAACTGGAAATTGAGAGGATGCCCATCAATTGGGGAATGGCTGAACAAGTTGTGGTATATGAATGTAATGGAATACTATTGTGTTATAAGAAATGATGAACAGGGACTTCAGAAAAAAAAATTGGAAAGGTTTATATGAACTGATGCTGACTGAAATGAGCAGAACCAGGACAACATTGTACACAGTAATGATTACAGTGTGCGATGACTGATTTTGATAGACTTAGCCCTTATCAGAAATGCAAAGACCTAAAATAATTCCAAAAGACTCATGATGGAAAATGCCATCCACATCCAGAGAAAGAACTATGGAGTCTGAATGCAGAAGGAAACAGACTATTTTCTTTTTTGGTTGTTTTCTTGTTTTGTTTTTCTTTCTAATGATTCTCCATTCATTATAATTCTTTTATACAACATGAATAATGTAAAAACATATTTAATATGAATGTATGTGTAGAGCCTGTATCAGATTGCGTCCCATCTTGGGAAAGGAGGGTGGAGGGAGGGGAAGAAAATTTAAAACTTATGGAAGTGAATGTTCAAAACTGAAAATTTAAAAAAAAAAAACCAACTAAATAAATAAATAAATGATTTGCTATTTGATTCAAATATGTTTAATATTGATATTACATTATTGTCTATAGAACTTTTTAACAAAATACAGTTTCCTTGTTTATCTCTTTTAATTAGGTATATTTTATACTTTTGCTTTGCCTGAGATCATGATTGCTACATGAGCATATTTTTAATCTCAGCTGAAGCATATTTTAATTCAGCCCATAACTTTTGCTCTGTGTGCTTCTCTATTTCAAGTGTGTTTCTTGCAAACTTCCTTCTCTGGATTCTGTTTTCCAATCAGTTCTGCTATTGCTTTACTTTTATGGGTGTGTTTGTCCCATTCATATTCATGGTTTTATGAAGACTAACTACATTTCCCTCCAATCTATTTTCCCATGTTTCTCCCTCTCCTTGTTTTCCTCCTGCTCCTCCTGCTCCTACTTCTTCTCTCTCCTTCCCTTTGCCTCTTTTTCTCTCTGTCTCTTTTTTTTCTAAAAAGTCAGGTTTGCTTCTGCCCACTGCCTCCATTAGCCCAGCCTCCCTTCTCTCAGCCCCTCCTCCACCTTTCTCTCATTCCATTTCCCTCCTATTTCCCTTTTGGGTAAGATAGATTTCTATACTAAACTGAGTGTGGATGCTAGTCCCTCTTTGAACCAATCTCCATGATAGCGAGACACATCATCCCTCCCATTTCCTTTCCACTGTAAAAGTTCTTCCTTGCTTTCCTCTTTTATGAGAGAAAATTTTCTCAATTCTTCCTTTTCCTCCCTCTTTCACCTAGTATATTCCTTTCCTTCATACCTTAATTTTTTTTTTTGAGATCATCCCATCATAGTTAAGTCACACCCATGCTTTCTGTTTTCAGCATCGATTTCCACAAGGTTTTGAGTTACAAATTTTCTCCCCATTTCTACACTCCCCCCCACTCCAAGATGTCACATATTCTGATTGCCCCATTCCCCAGTCAGCCCTCCCTTCTATCACCCCCCACCCCCCCCCTCACTTTTCCCCTTACTTTCTGGTAGGACAAGATAGATTTCTCTGCCCCATTGCCTATATATCTTATTTCCCAGTTGCATGCAAAACCAAATTTTTCTTTGAACATCTGCTTTTAAAACTTTGAGTTACAAATTCTCTCCCCTCTTCCCTCCCCACCCACTTTCCCTAAAAAGGCAAGCAATTCAACACAGGCTGCACATGTGTCATCATGCAAAACACTCCCATAAATAGTCATTTTGTAAAAGACTAACTATATTTCCCTCCCTCCTATCCTGTACCCCTTTATTCAATTTTCTCCCTTGACCTTGTCCCTTTTCAAACATGTTTGCTTTTGATTTCTTAATTCCCCTATCTGCCCTCCCTTCTATAGTCCCCACTTATTTATCTCCTTCCCCTTATTTTCATGTGGGGCAAGATACAAAGTTGAGTGTGTATGTTATTCACTCCTCAATTCAAGTCCGATGAGAGCAAGATTCGCTCATTCTCCCTCACCTGCCCCCTCTTCCCTTCCAACAGAACTGCTTTTTCTTGCACTTTTATGTGAGATAATTTACCCCATTCTATCTCTACCTTTCTCCCTCTCTCAATATATTCCTCTCATTCCTTTACTTTATTGTATCTTTTTATATATCATCCCTTCATATTCAACTTACCCTGTGCCCTCTGTCTATGTATATGTATATTCCCTTCAACTTCCCTAATACTGAGAAAGGTCTCATGAATTACACACATCATCTTTCCATGTAGGAATGTAAGCAAAACAGTTCAGCTTTAGTAAGTCCGATATGATTCCCTTTCTTCTTTACCATTTCATGCTTCTCTTTATTCTTGTGTTTGAAAGTCAAATTTTCTATTCACCTCTGGTCTTTTCACTGAGAAAGTTTGAAAGTCCTCTATTTTATTGAAAATCTATATTTTTCCTTGGAGTATTATACTCAGTTTTGCTGGGTAGGTGATTCTTGGTTTTAATCCTAACTCCATTTACCTCTAGAATATCATACTCCAAGCCATTTGATCCCTTAATGTGGAAGCTGCTACACCTTGTGTTATCCTGATTGTGTTTCCACAATACTCAAATTTTTTCTTTCTGGTTGCTTGCAGTATTTTCTTCTTGATCTTGGAGCTCTGGAATTTGGCAACGATATTCCTAGGACTTTGGGGATCTTTTTCAAGAGGCAATTGGTGTATTCTTTCAATTCTATTTTACCCTCTGGCTCTAGAATATCAGGGCAATTTCCCTTCATAATTTCTTGAAAGATGATGTCTAGGCTCATTTTTTGATCATGGCTTTCAGGTAGTCCAATAATTTTAAAATTCTCTCTCCTGGATCTATTTTCCAGGTCAGTGGTTTTTCCAATGAGATATTTCACATCATCTTCCATTTTTTCATTCCTTTGGTTCTGTTTTACAATATCTTGATTTCTCATAAAGTCACTAGCTTCCACTTTCTCCAATCTAATTTTTAAGGTAGTATTTTCTTCCATGGTCTTTTGGAATCCTTTTACATTAGGCTAATTCTGCCTTTCAAGGCATTCTTCTCCTCATTGGCATTTTGGAGCTCTTTTGCCATTTGAGTTATTCTATTTTTTCTATGGTGTTATTTTCTTCAGTGTTTTGGGGGGTCTCCTTTAGCAAGTTATTGACTTGATTTTCTAGCATCACTCTCCTTTCTCTTGCCAATTTTTCCTCTACTTCCCTTACTTGCTTTTCCAAATCCTTTTTGAGCTCTTCCATGGCCTGAGATCAATTCATATTTTTCTTGGAGGCTTTTGATGTAGGCTCATTGACTTTGTTGACTTCTTCTGGCTGTATGTTTTGATCTTCTTTGTCACCAAAAAAAAGATTCCAAAGTATGAGTCTGAATGTGAGTCTGTTTTTGCTGCCTGTTCATGTTCCCAGCTAACAACTCGACCCTTGAGATTTTTGTCAAGGTATGACTGCTTGTACAGTAGAGAGTACTTCGTCCCAAGCCTTGAGGGGTTGTGTTGCTGTTTTCAGAGCTACTTCTACACAGCAAGCTCTGCCACACCAGTGTTCCTTCTCCCTGAAGAACTGCCAACCCAGACTGCGACTCAGATCCAAGCAGGCTCTGCACTCCCACTTTGATCTGCCGCTTAATTGCTCCCACAAGGTGGGCCTGGGGCCAGAAGCAACCACAGCTAGGGCTCTGGAAGCAGTCTTAGAGCTGCACCATTTCTGCACCCATGGGCCTGGGGCCGACCATGCACTCCTTTCACTCCTATTCAGCAGTTTTTCCCACTAACCTGCTCTATTGTTTTTGGCATTTGTGGGTTGAGATGTCTGGTAACTGCCACAGCTCAATGATTCAGGGCCCTACCACTTGTTCTGCCTGGCTCCCAGTCTGGTTGGTCGTGGTATGGCCCATGTTGGGCTGTGCTGTGCTCCACTCCCATATCCTTGTGATAGACCCTTCCTAGCCACCATCCAGGCTTTCCTGAGCTGGAGCCCTGCTTCCCTCTGCAATTTTGTGGGTTCTGCAGCTTTAGAATTTCTTCAGAGTCATTTTTTACAGGTGTTTGGAGGCACCTGGGGGGAGCTTAAGCAAGTATCTACTTTCCAGGTGCCATCTTGCCTCCACCTCCATACCCATGCTTTCTACATATACTCCTTTTAACTACTCTAATAATGATAAAAATATTACATCTATCATCTTCCTATATAGTGATGTAGACAGATTAACCATATAAAGTCCATTATAATTTCTCTTTTATGGTTAAGCTTTTTATGCTTCTCTTGGGTCTTGTGTTTGAATGTCTGATTTTCTATTCAGCTCTGGTATTTTCATCAGTAATTTTAGAAAGATCTCCATTTGATTAAATAATTAGTTTTGCTGGGTAAGTTATTCTTATTTTTGTAATATTGGCTCCTTTGCCTTACAGGAATATGCTATTCCAAGCCATCCACTCCATTAACCTGGTAGCTGCTAAATACTTTGTGACCTTGACTGTGACTCCACAATATTTGAATTATTTCTTGCTGTTTGCAATATGTTCTCTTTGACCTGAGAGCTCTGGAATTTGGTTTTAATATTCCTGGAAGTTCTCATTTTGTAATCTCTCTCAAGAAGTGATCTGTGAATTCTTTCCAGTTTTAGTTTGCTCTCTGCTTCTAGGATATCAGTGTAGTTTTCCTTGATAATTACTTGAAATACAATTTGGAGAGTCTTTTTTGTTTTTTAATCATAGCTTTCTGGCAGTCCAATAACTCTTAAATTATTTGTCCTCAATCTATTTTCCAGGTCAGTTTTTTTCTGTATATATTTTTATTTAATATTTTAGTTTTCAACATTGATTTCCACAAGATTTTGAGTTACAAATTTTCTCCCCATTTCTACTTCCCCCCCAACTCCAAGATGGCATATATTCTGATTGCCCCATTCACCAGTCAGCCTTCCCCTCTTTCATCCCGTTCCCCTCAATCCCCTTTCCCCTTACTTTCTTGTAGGGCAGGATGGATTTCTAGGACCCATTCTCTATATGTCTTGTTTCCCAGCTGCACGCAAAAGAAATTGTTTTTAATTTTTTAAGCATCTGCTTTTAAAACTTTGAGTTCCAAATTCTCTCCCCTCTTCCCTCCTTACCCACTTATTTTTCCTCTACTTCTCTACTTGCTTTTCCAAATCCTTTTTGAGCTCTTCCATGGCCTGAGCCCAATTCATGTCTTTCTTGGAGGCTTTTTATGTAGGCTCTTTGACTTTGTTGACTTCTTCTGGCTGTATCATTTGATCTTCTTTGTCACCAACAAAGGAATCTGGAGTTTGAGTTTGAGTCTGAGATCATTCTTGCTGCCTGCTCATGTTCCCGGTCAACTACTTGACCCTTGAACTTATTGTCAAGGTGTGACTGGTTGTAGAGAGTACTTTGTCCCTAGCTTTACGGTCAAAGGACTGCTGTTTTTAGAGCTACTTCTATGCCACCGTCACCCCAGGCTCTGTCCCACAAGCACTCCTCCCCACCCCCACCCACCAGGAATTGCCAACCAGGATTGCAATTCAAATCCAAGCAGGGCACAGTAAGAGAATCTGCCCTTTTGCTCACAGAGCACTCCTTGAATTCCCACTCTGATCTGCTGCAAGATTCCTTCCACCTTGTGAGCCAGGAACTCGGGAAGCTGCTGATGCTGGCACTCTAGAGGCAGCCTCAGGACTTCCTGCTGCTACTGCCACCACTGCATGACCTCCTCCACCCCCAGAGCTGGTGGCCGTACTCCTCTGAACTGAATCCCACAGTTTCCCCCTAACCTGCTCTTTGGCACTTGTGGGTTGAGAAGTCTGGTAACTGCCACAGCTCACTGTTTCAGGACCTATTCTGTCTGGCTGACTCTGGGTCTTGTCTGGCCCAGTGTGGTCCATGTTGGGCTGCCCTCTGCTCTCAGCACCATGTGATAGATCCTTCCCCAGCGACAATCCAGGCTCTCCTGGGCTGGAGATCTGTTTCCCTCTGCTATTTTGTGGTTTCCACAGTTCTAGAATTTGTTCAGAGCCATTTTTAGAGGTGTTTGGAAGGATTTCGGGGGAGCTTATGCAAGTCCTCACTTTCTTACTGCCATCTTGGCTCTGCCCCACCAGGGCAGTTTTTTTTTTATGAAATATTTCACATTTTCTTTTATGTTTTTCATTCTTTTGATTGTGTTTCTTCTACATGTGTCACAAAATCATTAACTTCTATTTGCCCAATTCTAGTGATCTTTTGTACTTTTTAAAAATTTGGCCAATTCTGCTTTTTAAGGATCCCTGTCCCCCTTTGGTGAATCTCTATACTTTTCACCATTGAACCCGTTCTGTTTCTAAAACTTATGGATGTGAATGAAACTACTTACTGTTTTTATCTTCACTATTTTTGTGCTTCTTTTACCAAGATGTTCACTCTTTTTATAATTTTCTTGCATAACTTTCATTTATTTTCCCCATGTTTCATCTACCTCTCTTATTTTATTTTTAAAATATTTCTTAGATCTCCAGGATTTTTTGTTGAGCTTGTATCCAATTCACTTTTATTTCCTTTGTAGTTTTGCACTGAGCTGTTTTGACAGTGGTGATCTCTGTTTTATGCTAGTTTATTTATTTGTTAATTTTTAGTTTTCAACATTCACTAGATTTTGAGTTCTAAATTTCCCCCCCTTCTTCTGCTCTTCCTTCCCCAAGACAGCATGTAATATGATATTGGCTCTGAATGTACCATTTTATTAAACATATTTATACATTAGTCATGTTGTGAAAGAAGAATCAGAACAAAAGGGGAAAACCACAAGAAAGAAAGAAAAACCAAAAAAAAAAAAGAGAGAGAGAAAATAGTAGGTGAATAGCATTTTCCATCATGTGTCTTTTGGAACTACCTCAGATCTTTGAGCTGCTGAGAAGAGTTATGTCTTATAAAGCCAGTCATTGCACAAGGTTGCTGCTACTGTGTACAATGTTTTCCTGGAATGATGACTTCCTTTGAATTTCTGTCTTGATCTTCTCTGTCACCATAGTAGATTTTTTAGGATGAGGTTCTTTTTTTGATGTTTGTTTATTTTTCTACCCTATTTCTTGATTTTTAACTTTATGTTCAAGTTAGTCTCTGTTCCGGGGTTGGAGGAGGCACATTATCCAACTTCAGGTTTTTCATCTGCTGTATTTAGAGCTATTTATGGAGGTTTATAAGTTTTTTGGTTCTTCTGAGGTGGTAAGTTCCAAGGTCAGTTGTGTTTATTGTTCTCCTGCCTGTTCTCTTATCTGCTCAAGAAAAAAACTTTGCTCCCCTGAAACCACAAGCGTGAGAATTACTTTTTCCATAAAACTGCAACCTGGGACTGCATATAGGTAACAGTATCTTCAACCTCCCACCAGCAAATTGTTTCCTGTAATCTCTTTCTGACCAGTTATCTGACCTTTTTAAACATCTCTGGGCTGGGAGTTCATAAAGCTGCTGCTATCACTGTTGCAGCTGCCTCCAAAGTCTGATGCTGGTGTTGCTACTGCCTGCACTACACTTTGGATCTATCCGCCACCATCATGCACAGACCTCTCCTGCTGACCTTCTAAATATTGTGCTAGAAAAATGTCTTACTCTGACCTTTTGTTGGCTCTCCATTCTAGAAATTGATTTTAGGTGTTATTTTAAAGTTTTTTGGAGGGGAATGTTGGGAGAGTTTAGCTAAGTTGCTCCCTATATTCCCCCATTTTGTCTCCCCCCTTCTAAAAGCAAAGTCTTGAAGAAAAACATAGCTTCTATACAAGCAGAAGTCAATGAGGAATAGGGAGTAGGGTGACTTACACTTCAACTTCACTCATACCTGAACTGGTTAAAGGATGAAAGAATACACACACACAGTAAGGAAGAAAAATACATTTCACTAAACAAAGAAATAGGGAAAGGGGAAAATGAGAAATGAAGAATTACTGGAAGCACAGTTTAAGGAGGGATTTGGCCTAAGAAAACCAAATTCTAACTGAGGACATATTGTTCAAAAAATTTATAGCTATTTTGAGGTAACAAAAAATATGAAAGAGAAAGGGTCAGGAATCAATTGGGAAATGTCTGAACAAGTTACAATATATGAATGTGATATAATACTGTTTTGCTGTAAGAAATATTGATGGGGATGGTTACAGAGAAAACTAGGAAGACTTGATGAAAGGAGGCATCAGTACTGGAGGAATAATTTATGCAATAGAAACAACATGATAAAGACAAACAACATTGAAATATTTAGAAACTCTGATCAGCATAAACACCAGTAGTGATTCTAGTGTATTGAAGATGAATCATGCTTCTTGTTTTGTGATATAGAGGTGAAACTAAGGAAAGACATATATACATACATATGTGTGTATACACATATGTATATGTATGTATAAATATATACACAAATACATATGCATGTGAATATATGAGTACATATATGAATATATATGCATATGGAGAGAGACAGAGACAGACCTACAAACAGACATGGAGAGAGAGAGAGAGAGAGAGAGAGAGAGAGAGAGAGAGAGAGAGAGAGAGAAGAATATCATTGGTTGAAGGGATTCATTCATCCAAGAGTACCTTATGCCAATGAAATCACACAAACAATCCCTATTCCTACCCATATAAATTATTGTGATGGTGGTCTTCACCTTAAAAAAAAA
The DNA here is from genome assembly GCF_011100635.1 of Trichosurus vulpecula. Lineage (NCBI taxonomy): Eukaryota > Metazoa > Chordata > Mammalia > Diprotodontia > Phalangeridae > Trichosurus > Trichosurus vulpecula. The sequence goes on along the minus strand of NC_050575.1, from coordinate 238,971,678 downwards.
ATTAAGATGTTGTTACAAATGCCTAAGGAGAGTTTCTCAGAGGGCCTTTCACAGGGCTAAGGAAACTGTGGTCTTAAAGCCATATGTGGCCTTTTAGGTCCTCTGGTGTGGCCTTTTGACCGAATCCAAGTTTTACAGAAGAAATCTTTTTATTAAGGGGATTTGTTCTGTGAAGTTTAGATTCAGTCAAAGGGCCACACTTGGGGACCTGGAGGGCCACATATGGCCTCGATGCTGTACATTCTCCCACCCCTGAAGATACATCTTCTGGGCCACACCCTTTTGAAAGTTTCACTTATCCCTCACTAGAGTTTTTATTTAGAAACTGTCAGTTTCTAGATTCTAAAATTTAGGGTCTAAACACTTCCTTTCCCACCACCAGCAGAAAACTGGAGGACAGTGTGAGGTGAGCTGATGAGCTTAATTGCTCACTTGTTGAGCCAACTTGCCTTTCAGGTATGGCATGTCAAATTATTAACCTTTGCTGATGACTTTTTTAGTTCCATTGGGGTCACAGGCATCCAGGTGTATTAATGATTGTGGGATGTATTATTCCAGTATGTCCCAGCCTCCATTTTGTTTAGTAAGGCACCCATATTAATTTGTTACAGAGTGAAAGGGAAAATGAAGGTATATTCCCAGTTAAAAAGGATGATTAAAATCTGATATATTCTGCAGATGCATTAGGAATTAGGCAGAGGAACTGCTGTGTATGTTTCTGACAGGAGCAGCATCATCAACCACACTATGTTGCATGTGATTGGTCTCTGTAGACTGAAACCAGCCCTATTTAAGTTTCTTCTCACTGTCTGCTTTTGGTTGGGGAGAGGAGTATTCATTTGGTCAAATTTAGAACTTCTTTACTCAGTAGCTTCCATGCTTTCAGTTGACTGTGTGTCTTTCCTTCACGCTATATTTTCTTCCTTTAACAACAACACTCAGTGAGGATTAGGTCTAGAATGGCTTCAAAGGACACTTGGACTTAAAACAACTATTTAAAAGAAATAATTAAGTCAAGTTAATTGTAAATAAGTTCAGTTCTCCTGGGCTTTCGATAATTATAGGGAAATATATTTGGCATGATGAGCACTGGGATTTTCTGAGTCCCAGGCATCTTTAGAATTAGTTTGATATGGTTTTGAAAAACCAAAATTACCCCCCAAAATACCTCTTTAACTGCAATGACCTGCATCTTACATTTGGAAAAGCAGATTAGTAAAAGATTTCTCTTTCTTTTCTTTTCCTCCAAACCTATTAATCCATCATGCCTAATTTTTTTTTAAACATAGACATTGTCACAATCCATATTCATGTTCTGCTATGTAAAGTGTGGCCCTTGCTCTTAAAAGGTAAAGCATCAGTGGATTGTAAAATTTAGGGTTTGAAAGGATCCAAATAAAGCAAACAAAGAATTTGATGCAGATACTGAATGGCAGGCATTTTTACTGATATAGCAGTGTTTCACCCCAACAGTTCTACACCATGACTCTGGGTCAGTATAATAGTTTGAGTTATCAACTATTTAAAACTTCGTCCCAAGGCTCTGTTGATAAATCTATATACCACCCATTGTCATGCAGTTAAATGTTTAACATCTAGCCTTATACATACACATATATTTTACATATATACAAATATACATATATGCACTATACACCCGCACCCATAAACACACCCACATTTATATACATACACATATGACATGCTTTTAAGTCCAACCTGAATTAACATTTTCCATATCCCTTTATCAAATCTAGACAATCAAGCAAATATATATGTGTGTGCGTATATATATATATATATATATATATATATATATATATTTATACATGTGTGTGTGTGTGTGTGTGTGTGTATGCAGCTGTAACAACAATGTTACACAGCTAATGTTGCTGTGTAAGGCTTATAACACCAGCACACAGGAGGGCTGCTATCATAGGTCCTTTGATCTGCTTTTCTAAGGAAAGCAACTTTAAGGGGTTAACAGTTAACAATCTCACTTTAATTAAACATATATATAATTCACATAGCTCAGGGGAAAAAGTCAGCAACCTGAACTTCAGAGCAAATACAAACAGAAATTACAAACAGATCAACAGATAGTGTTTTATCTGTCTGACCAAATCACAGTACATACATAGTTACCAGAGAGAAGCACCAACATCTAGGTTTTCAAAGCTGGGGTGGGTGGTGGGGTGAAGGAGGAGAGCCTGCTTCAGTGGTTATGCAGAGTCTTGACACCAACACTCTTTCAATGAGTGTGCCCCCAAAAGCAAAACACTAATCTCTGAGTTTATATACACTTCTTCAGGGTCAAAGTGTGTCACAACCATGCCACTCAAACCCATGTGATCTAGGCCTTCCCTTGACATAAGCAGATCATCAAAGACACTAGATTCAATCAAAGATTCCTTAGTGTGGAGAACTCCAAAACAAAGACAACTAAAGTTCACTTTGCTTGCCATTACATTTGAAAGGCAAAAGGCAAAATTCATCAAAGGTACTTGATTACGTCAGCATTCGAAAAGAGGAAACAGTAAAAACAAAATAAAAAAAGAAGTCCCACCCTAATTACCATAACAATAACACTGATTTGTAGTATTTGCTGATTTCCAAGATGTGATTGCTCATATTGAAAATGTAACAATAAGCTCTCTCAGAGCTGGTTAGAGCTGGCTCCAGCATACTCCTGACAACACTCTCTATGTACAAAGGGAAGTGAACTCAAAGGCAAAAAGAAAAAGAAAAGTATTTAGTTAAATCAGAATAGGAAGGAAAGATCATATGTCTGGATCTGGAAGGGAGATGGAAGTGGCCATCTATTCTGACAACCCTCTCATTTAATACATAAAGAAATTGAGGTCCATGACCTTTAAATGATTTGTCATGCTAGTTGAAAAGGTCAGAAGCATGATTTGAATGTAAGCTCCCTGATTTGAGAACTACTATTTCCTCCCTGTTACCCAATACCACAATGATTCTCTGATGGCCAGGAATTGTATCTGATAAAACATACTCTGTCAACACACAGAATGGCTGTTCTTCTCCACATCTCAAGGAAAGCAAAGGGGACCCCAGTAAGACTCCCAAGGCAGCCCTTATGCAATTCTCTAATTTTGGTGTTTTTTCTTACATGGTTCCAAATTTTCCTCTTAGAAATTGCAGTTCTCTGCTTCCAGTTATTTCCTCTGGGATCAAGTATTTAATCTCTTTCCTACATGATATACTTGCAAACACTCTAAGGGTACAAAATCCTATGGCCTATAGCCATTCTTAATTATGACCCAGAAAAAAAATCTGACATTCTCTGACATAATGAAAAGAATAAAATGATTTTGTATTTTCTACCTCCCATCAAAGATGAGATCTGAGTTTGAATCCTTATTCTGCCACACACTACTATTATGACCTTGATCATATTGCTCCCAGTATCCCCTTCATTAATACGAGATGTATAGACTAGATGAATTTTAATATCCTTTCCAGCTCATATTCTGCCATGATGTTTTCAATGGTTTTCTGATTTGACTAAGAGCATGCCCTCCCAGAATTCAATGTAATTAACTATGGACTTAGACTTCAGAATCCTAGGATTTGGCTAGCTGACAGCTGTACCACTCACTACATCTGTGAACTTGGCAAGTCACTTCTCATCTCAGGTCTATATTATTTTTACCTTACATAAAGTTTCTTTACTTTAAGATAAATATTTGGCTTGATAATCTACATAAATTTGTGAATTGCAGTTGATAGTTTTGAAAAGATATCAGCATTTCACATCCCAAGTTGGGGTATATATTTCTTTATATTGGGAAAAATTGGCTAGATCATGGAATCAATGATTTTTTTTAACTTGGCTTATGCTTTAATAGACCCTAGATTTATCACTTGCATAATTCATCCCAGTGAATAGCACAGGACTTTCCAAGTTTTAGGTAAAGTTGGGGCTTCCTGCCATTTTTAACTTGCTAACTCTTAGTTATGAATTTCTGCTACAACCTGTTTCGTTTGCTCTTACTCCAAAGCTACAAAACAATGTTGGAGGAAATCATGCAGCTATTTTGATTCAGTGCACTATAAATTTATGTTTTCTAAACTCAACAAATCAAACTTCTCTTCCCATAATTAGAACTTACATTTGTTGTATTGAATTGAGGTGGACTCTCATTACTGTATAATAATTCTTTTACTCTTCTCTTATTGACTAACTAATAATCTCTTCCTTCTGTAGGGCCCAACAGAGATGTTGAGTTTTCCATGATCCATTCATTGAATTCCACAAGGGATGATCTTTTCTGTAACAAATTTTTTTATAATTCTTCACCTAACTTCTTTTTGCTTCAACAAATATTTGTCTCATTGTCTGCTTTGTTTCATTCTCTTTTGTATCATTTCCCACCTCATTAGATTGTAAGTTATTAAGGGAAGAGATTGTGTCATCATTCATGTTTTTATTGCCAATGTCAGTGAACTGCACATAGTAGACTTTAAATAAGAGTTTATTGTATTTAATTGGGGTGAACTAAGAGTTTATATTATGTCATAATCCTACTGATTATAGTTCCAATCCTTGAACTCCAAGGATATCACTCACTTGCTACTATGGTGCTCTTGGGGCTGCTTCATCTCATTTAAATCTCTTTTCTGATGGACATCTAAGAATGGAAGGAAGCTATTGGTCAAAATCATGACTGAAAATGAAACAATTAATTGAATTAGTTCAATGAAAAGGTAATCAAAGAGTTGAAGTTGAAGAAATGTTCTTAGTAAAGAATAAGCTCCTCCACATGGAATATATATATTTCGAATTATTCTTTAAAATTGCAGTGATTAAAGGCATCCATAACATTGTCAGAGTTATCATAATAACATTCCCTTCATTGGCACTAATTGCAACTCATTTATATCCTCTCATCCTGTGTGATTCTTGTACAGGTCTGTCCATAAATCTTCAATAGAGTATCAATCCAATCCATTAGATGTATTTTTTCTAAACTTTTGCTTTAAAGAATATCAGGATAGAAAAAAAAAGGCTGTCAATTTTTTGCTCTGTAACTAAATTCTCCTTTTTTCTGGTCATACTTATTCATGCTTTTGATGCTATACTCCAAATGCATGTCATCATTGGTGATAGACTTTTCTTCTTACCTCCACTGCCTGTCTTTCCCTTGCCCTTTGTTTCACAATGATTGAGATTCTTTTGAGGGCTTGGTATTGAATGAATTTTATGGTAGTTCTAAAATAATATTATTTTATTCTTTAAAAGAAGGTGGTTTTGTGTTGGAGATCAACTTAATGTCATGGAAAATACCAGATAATTTCCCAAATATTATTCAATCTTTTCTCTTCTTCTTAGAGATGTCTGAGCCAAAGACCTCTTTAAAATAATATTTTAAATATGTCTCTTCATTTCAGATTTCTGTAAGTGTGGCTTAGGATTTTTTTTATGATCACAAAGTTTCAATGTGAGTTTTTCTTTGCTGTTGGTATTTAAGCAGAATCTCCCACCCCCATCCCCCTGTGGAATAGCTCTAAAGTCTAGACTACCATATAACAGAAAAATAAAGTTATAAGGAAAATATCTTACAAAGACTTTGCTGTTCTTCCCCTCTTCTTTCCAGGGTACAATCATAGATGTGTCTTTGGATCTGTTTAGCCTATTTGGGGAGAGAAAAAGCAACATATTCTCTCAATACATCTGTAAGTGTATTCTATGAAGATTCCTGATTGCCTAAGTACCCAAGGATTTCTTTCAATTACTACACATTATAGGATTTTGAGCAAGAAATGACTCATAAAAGCCCAAGAAAAAAAGACATGGTACATGGAACCCTATGTGTATACAAACATACATGCATACAAATTGTGAAGTATGAACCCTGGACTTTATTATATCAGTGGACATTTTCTGCTTCATAAAAATGATTTTTTTTTCTTCCTCATGATTCCAAATCCACAGGCTCATTTTGGACCCACAATTCCATATTTAATGTAGGGACTATATGAATATGTAAGTTTCTTTTTAAAAAAGGAGCTTCTGACTGTTAGAGGAAATTAAGAGCAGTCTCAAACATCAGGCTTGTTGAAGCAGAGAGGCCCTTGTAAAATGCAGGAATTTGTGCTCGGCTGAATCCCCAGCTTTTCTGGTTGATTTCTTCCTCTTCATTTGCCCATGATTGACAGGCAGAGAACTCGAAAATGCAGAGCCATATGACAGCTGCAGCCTACCACTCTGCAAGAAAAGAAAAGCCAGATATTTTTCCCCCCAGAAATCAGGAGACAGATTCCCAGCCCAAGTGCCTCTCTAGCTTAACATGTTGGTACATTAATGGGAGGTGAAAGGATTCCTCCTACTAGGACAGAGCCCATGTTGGGTAATGTTGTTCAGTTTAGAGGATGGCCACCTGTGCAGAAGAATCATAAAGATAAACGGAGCTCAAATTTTTTCATACACTTAAAAATGACAGATTGTGTACCACTTAAACAGATGCTGTAGGGTCTTCCAAGTTTGACCATGAGCTTATTTTTTTTTCTCCCTCCACACCATAACTGCTATAACTATTAAAACAAACAGCTCAGACCAAATAGAGATTTATCTTATCAAAATGGACTTTCTTTGGATGTGGTCCATTTCCTTATTAATGACTGTCAAGTCCTTCTACTCAGTCTGGTTTGATTATGCTAAATAATCTGAGGCCTGATTTTTAAATCTGGGGAGAAAAATGAGGTCTACTATTCTCTTCTTAATCAGAACTCAAGTAAACACTTTCCCCCCTGGTAAATATTCCATGTGAACTCTGTACGCCATAGAATTGGGGAGAGGGAGAGGAAAAAAAGGGAAGACTAGGGGTGGGGAACCTGCAGCCTCGAAGTCATATATGGCCTTCCAGGTCCTCAGGTGCAGCTCTTTGACTGAATATAAATTTCACAGAACAAATCCCCTTAATAAAAGAATCGATTCTGTGAAACCTGGACTCAGTCAAAAGACCACACCCCAGCACTTAGAAGGCCACATGTGGCCTCAAGGCTTCAGGTTCCACACCCCTGGCCAAGAACATTTTATTGTCCTCAGGCATCTACAATTGACTCTACTAACTTCCTATTTTTCCCTTTCCCCCCTTTTATTTTAATTAATTAATTAATTTGTTTGTTCGTTTTACTTCTTCTGGGTTTGAAATTGCCTCTATTAGATCAAATTCTTCTAGAGGAAGGTTTCTGACACTACAGCACAATTTAATATTTGCTTTCAATTCTGCAAATAATGAAAATTCTCCCTCTTTCATAAAGCTACTTTTCCCACAAAATTTGCTTCAGTTTTGGGACAACTTCAAGTAGGCCATGAATAACTAGCTTATTGATGAACTAGCTAGTGCTCTAATTAAACAACCATATAGACTAATGCAAATCTTTGGGGTAAACTATCTACTTTTCCTCTTTTTCACATAGACAGTGCCATGCAAGCTCATCTGCCTTGATATCCATAGTCAATATATGTTCTTATTTCACATGGAGGAAAAATAATCCAACTTACAATCCCTACAACTGAACTTAACAAAAGAAAGAAAGAAAAAGAAAGAAAGAAAGAAAGAAAAAGAGTGTCTATGTCCAAAGTCACTCAAAATGTATGAAATGGAAATAACAATGTTGAAAAATGTCATGCAGACTTGGTATCTCTTTAATTAAAATGTTTTGGCTTCCTATGAATTGGTTTTACTGAAACTATTTTGACTTTTTATGTGTAAGAAAAATGAGCTATATCTTTGGACACTTGTGGCTATAACAAAACAATGAAATTCAACAGCATGCACACTAATAAACACAGGTTTGTGAAAAGGGGGCCTGGACAGCTCAGCTGGTGCAGTATGCACTTGGCTCAGCCTCCTCTGTCATTATCCATTAGACATAACACAAGATTACATCACCCAGAGCTGACCCATTAAAACAGGACTCAATTTACTCCTTTAGCATCCCTTTTGGAAGCATATTGTTTTTTACTGCCCCATCAGCCTCCACCAAAAAGCCATCTTCCCTAGTGTGACATTGCAAAAAATGTAGAAATCACTGTGGTGCCAGACAATGTAGAATATACTAATCAATAAAGCCCCCATTAAGGTCATTCCCTTGTTGATTTTTCAAGGTCAAGTACAGATTTCATTGGTCAAGTACAGATTAAACTAGATGACCCCTGAGCCTCTATTTTTTTTGTTATCATCTTAAAATTGTGTTCACTAAGTTCTTCAAAGAGAAAAAGAGAGCTATAGAATTATGGGGAATTGGAGCTAGAAAGAACTTTGGAGGTCAGATAGTCCAACCCCTTGAATGAGGAGGAAACTAGGACCTAGAAAGGAAAATTTACTAGTCACATAACTTGTAAATTGAAAACCCAATTTTCTTTTTTTTTCATTTTTAAATTTATTTTTAGTTTTCAACTTTCATTTCCACAAGATTTTGAGTTACACATTTTCTTCTAATCTCTACCCTTCCCCCACCCCAAGATGCCATGTATTCTGATTGCCCATTTCTCCAGTTGGCACTCTCTTCTATCACCCCACTCTACCCCACATCGCCTTTCCCCTTACTTTCTTGTAGGACAAGATACATTTCTATACTCCTTTGCCTGTATATCTTATTTCCCAGTTGCATGTAAAATCAATTTTTAACATTTGGTTTTAGAACTCAGACTTCCAAATTCTCTCCCTTCTTCCCTCCCCACACACCCTCCTTGAGAAGGCAAGCAAGTCAACATAGGTTATATATGTATCGTTATGCAAAACACTTCCATAATAGTCATGTTGTGAAAGACTATATTTCTCTCCATCCTATCCTGTCCCCCTTTATTCAGATTTGTCCTTTCATTCTGTCCCTTTTCAAAAATGTTTGTTTTTTACTACCTCCTCCCCCAATATGTCTGCCATTCTATCACAGTCTCCCCTTATCCTCTTCTCTCCTACTTTCCTGTAAGGTAAGCTACACAATTGAATGTGTATGTTATTGCCCCCTTAAGCCAAATCTGATGAGAGCAAGGTTCACTCATTCCCTTTCCCCTACCACCTCTTCGCTTCCATTATAACAGCTTTTTCTTGCCACTTTTATGTGAGATAATTTATTCCATTCTATATCTCCCTTTCTCTTTCTCCCAGTATATTCCTCTCTCCCCCCTTAATTTTATTTTTTAGATATCATCCCTTCATATTCAAGTCACTGTGTGTGTGTGTGTGTATACACACACACACACACACACACACACACACACACACACACACATATATATATATATATATGCATACATATATGTATGTTCCCTTTAATACCCTAATACTTAGAAAGGTCTCATGAATTACAAATATCTTACCATTTAGGAATGTAAACAGTTCAACTTTAGTAAGCCCATTATGATTTCTCTTTCCTGTTTACCTTTTCATGCTTCTCTTAATTCTTGTATTTGAAAGTCAGAGTTCCTATTCAGCAATGATCATTTTATCAAGAATGCTAGAAAGTTCTCTATTTCATTGAAAGTCTATATTTTGCTCTGAAGAATTATACTCAGTTTTGCTGGGTAAAACCCAATTTTCTAACCTAAAATCCAATGCTCTTTTGCTCTTATACTGCATTGAACTAAATGTTTGAATTGCAATAATATATACACATACACAACAAATATATACAATATATACAGATACAAGTTACTCTAGATAAAAATAGTACAGCATCCTCTGAGCACATAAAAATTATTGTCTATGCCCCAAAAGCTATAATTACATTTCTTTACTTGTTACATAAAATTTATATTATGATTCTGAGTTCATGAATAATTTGTTCAAAATATTTTATCAAAAACTATGAAATCATGCTCCTCTTTTGCTTTTCAATTTTTGTATTTTTAAATTAAGGCATAGCTCAATTTAGCTGAATGATTTCAAATTTATGCACTTGATTCTGAAAGTAATAACAGGTTTCTTTTTGACTGACTTATGGTCCTGAAGTCTGGTTTTGAGAACTCATGTTATTCATTTCTTATTTTGACTAATTCTCTGTTATAATGACCAGTATATTCTACTTTATGATGATTTAGCTTCTCTCTCCATAAAAAGGAACAAAAATACCTGACATTGGGGATACGGACTTCTGGGGGTCAAGAGGGAAGAGAAAACAGTAAGTCACTCACATTCCACCTTATTGACCTCTAAAAACACAGAAAATATTGGCCCAGGAATAATCCTGGAACAGCAGAGCCAGCAGAAAATGAGGTGCAGCAGTCCTTTAGACTGGGAAGCTTGGGGGATTAATGGGAAAAGTCCCTCTCTCTCTGTTGGAAGGGGAGCAATACAGGACTGAAGGTATCCTGGCAAGCCAGAGGCAAGCCCCATCTAAGCAAACAAGAAAGAGATACTGAGCCCCAGGGTGGTGGAGCAGGTGAGCAACAATACTAGGACCCCCATATGCCTTGGCATTGGCAAGTGAACTGGCAGACTCCAGCTCAGAGAACCACTACAAGTGACAGTGAGCAGGCATCCTCCAGCAGCTAAATCTCCCCATGCTTCAGCACAAGTCTAGATGGGATGGTGTCCTCTAGAAGCCAAACATCCCTGTGCTTGAGCCAAAAGTCCAAGTGAGCAGGCATCATCCAGGGGACAGATCCCCCCCCCCCCCACCAAATCCCAAAGGTTTCAGTGTACATGAGGAAATACAGAGAAACTCAGCCCAGCCACACATGCTAGCGCCCATTAGTAGGACCAAAAGCCAACACCAAATAAGCTACCAGACACCTACAGCCTCCAGTTGCTAGCACCTGAGGCCCCAGAACAAAAAACACTGACCTGGCCACTGGCCCCTAGCACAAGAATATTGGGATAGAGCCCCCTGTGCTCCAGCAGGAGCTCAACTTTAAAAGCCAGGAAATAGGTAAACATCGGGAGCAAAAAGCAGAAATGGACAATGACCAAAGATTCTTTCCATGGGAACAGAGAAGATCAAAACATAAATTCAGAAGAGGACAAGATTGCCAATACACCCACATTTAAAACCTCAAAGGAGAATATGAACTGATCTCAAGCCCAAAAAGCCTTCTTGGAAGAGCTCAAGAAGGATTTTAAAAGTCGAATAAGACAGGTAAAAGAAAAATTGGGAAAAGAAATGCTAGTATGCAAGAGAGAGTCAACTGCTTGGAAAAAGAAGGAAAAAAAAACTGACTGTAGAAAATAATTCCTTAAAAAATATAATCGGCCAAGTGGAAAATAAGGTACAAAAGGTAATTGAAGAAAAAAATTTGTTAAAAATTAGAATTGGGCAAGTGGAAACTAATGACTCTATGAGACATCAACAATCATTCAAACAAAATCAAAAGAATGAAAAAAAATAGAAGAAAAAGTAAAATACCACATAGGAAAAACAACTGACCTGGAAATAGATCCAGGGGATATAATTTAAGAATTATCTGAATTACCACAAAGGCATGATTGGAAAAAGAGCCTGGACAGTATGTTTCAAGAAATCATCAAGTAAAATTGCCCTGAGGTCCTAGAATCAGAGGGTAAATTAGTCATTGAAAGAATCTACCCATCATCTCTTGAAAGAGATCCCAAAAGGAAAACTGCAATGAATATGGGTATGAATTGACTTTGACGTGATGATAAAAAATCTAATTAGGAGGTGTAAAAGAATTGTACTGGGAGAAGAGGAAAGGAGGAGGCAGAAAAGGATAAATTGCATTACAAGAAGAGACAAAAAGACCTATTACAGTAGAGGGAAAAAAGGGAGCAACATGAGCATTGTTTGAACATCAGATTTGGCTCAAAGAGGGAATAAAATACTCGGTTAGGTATAGAAATCTAATTTACCCTATAGGATGTAGGAGGGAAACAGGGAAAGAAAAGGGAGGATGGATGGAAGGAGGGAGAAGTAGTAAGGCCAAAGGAAAGAAAAGGGAGGGGGCTGATAGAAGGAAGGCAGGGCAGACTGAGGGAAGTGGTGATCAAAAGCAAAACAATACTGAGGACAGAAAGGGAGAAAGGAGAGAGAAGAACATAAATGGAGGGGCAGGAGTGGGGGTAGGATAGAGGATAAGACAGTAATCATAACTGTAAATGTGAATGGGACTCTCCTATAAAATGGAAGAGGATAGCAGAATGGATTAATAACAAGAATCCTGCAATGTGTCTTGTACAAGAAATACATTTAAAGCCAAGGGATTCACACAGAGTAAAGGTAAAAGGCTGGAGCCGAATATGATTCAACTGAAGAAAAAAAAACGGATAGAAATCCTGATCTCAGACAAAGCAAAACCAAATATAGATACAATTAAAAGTGATAAGGATGGAAACTACATGCTGCTAAACATTACTATAGACAATAAAACAGTACCATTACTAAACTTATATGTGCCAAATGGTATAGCTTCCAAATTTTGGAGGAGAAATTAACAGTTACAGGAAGAAACAGAAAGCCAATCTGTATTAATTGGGGACCTCAACCTGCCCCTCTCAGAACTAGCTAAATCTAATGACAAAATAAACAAGAAAGTAGTTAAGGAGGTGAATAGAATTTTAGAAAATTTACATATGATAGACATCCAGAGAAAATTGAATGGGGATAGAAAGGAATATAACTTTTCTAGAATACATGGTACCTACAAAAAAAAATGACCATGTATTAGGGCACATAAAGCTTCACAGTCCAATGCAGAAAGGCAGAAATATTGAATTCATACTTTTAAGATCAGGATGCAATAAAAATTACATGTAATAAAGGGCTGTGAAAAGATAGATTAAAAATTAATTGGAAACTAAAGAATCTAATCCTAAAGAATGTGTGGGTCAAACACCGAATCAGAGAAACAATCAATAACGTCATCCAAAAGAATAAGAATAATGAGACAACATACCAAAACTTATGGGATACAGCAAAAGTGTTTCTTAGAGGAAATTTTATATCTCTAAATGCTTACATGAATAAAATAGAAAAAGAAGAGATCAATGAATTGACCATGTAACTAAAAAAGCTATACAAAGAAAAATTAAAAATCCACAATTAAACACAAAATTAGAAATTTTGAAAGCTAAAGGAGATTATTAAAATTGAAATTAAGAAAACTATTGAACGAATAATTAACACTAAGATCTGGTTTTATTAAAAAATAATAAAATAGATTAATTTGGTTTGAAAAAAAGAAATAAGAAAAACAATATAAAATTTAAAGGGGTGAAATTAAAACAATAATTAAGAGTTATTTTGCCCAGCTGTATGTCAATAAAGTGGGTAATCTAAGTGAAATGGATGAATATTTACACAAATATGAATTGTCTAGATCAGGGTGTCCAACCTTAAGTTTTTGTTGAAACAATAGCCAATATATTTTGATTTGTCATTTTAGTGAGAGCTCTGAGGTAGCTCAACTTCATTTACTAAAGCATCTATGTAAATTCCTATGCTTGTAGTCAGGCCACATAAATCTTACCACAGGACTCATGAGGCCCACAGACCACATTTTGGACAGCCCTGGCCTAGATTAACACCAAAGGAAATAAAATACTTAACCACATTTCAGGAAAAAAAGAAACTGAAGAAGACATCGATGAACTCTCTAAGAAAATATCTCTGGGCCAGATGGATTTGCAAGTTAATTTTATCAACCATTTAAAGAACACTTAATTCTAATACTATATAAACTCTTTAGGAAAAATAGGAGAAGAAAGAGACCTTTTATTTTTTTTATGACACAAATACAGTCCTGGTACCTAAAATAGGAAGAGCAAAATAGAGAAAGAAAATTATAGACCAATTTCCCTAACGAATACAGACGCAAAAATTTTAAATAAAATATTAATAAAGAGATAACAGAAACTTAGCTTAAGGATAATAAGGGTCTGGGCCTTCCTACAAAAAAGGTAAGACTCAATTGAAGACACTTGATTGCCTTAGTGTTGAGAAGCACTCCAAAAGAATAAAAAACAGTAATAAGTCCCACATTGCTTGTCCTTATGGAAATTTAGCGAAATTGCAGGATGTAAAATAAACCCACATAAATCCTCAGCATTCCTATACATTACTGACAAAGCCCAACAGCAAGAGATAGAAAGAGAAATTCCATTCAAAGTTACTGTAGACACTATAAAATATTTGGAAGTCTACCTGCCAAGACACACACAGGAATTATATGAACACAATTACAAAACACTTCACACAAATAAAGTCAGATGTAAATAATTGAAAATTATCAGTTTTTCATGGGTAGGTATATTGTAATTAGGGTGGGACTTTTTTACTTTTCCCTTTTGGAGTACTGAGGTATTCATATGCCTTTGATGAGTCTGGCCTTTGTTTCTTTGATTAAATCCTGAGTCTTTGATGACCTGCTTAGGAAAAAATAAAGCCTAATTCATATAGTTTTGAGTCACATGGTTGTGACGCCCCTTGAGTCTGCACAGGGATTTATAAACTCAGAGGTTAGCTTTTTGTTTGGGGCTCTCACTCACTAGAAGAGTGTTGTGTGATTTGACCAGATGAGACTCTGGGTAATCATTATTAAGGAGCCCCCAGGCTTTGAAAAACCCGGATGATGGTCCTTCTCTCTCTGGTAACTTTATGTATTGCTATGGACAAATAGAAGCCTGTCTAATGATTTCTGTTTGTTCTGTTTATATTGTCTCTGCTTGTAATTTCTGTTTGTATTTGCTCTGAACTGCAGAGTGCTGGCTTTTCCCAATGAACTAAGTGAATGGTATGTGTATGTTTAATTAAAGTGAGATTCTTAACCCCTTAAAGTTGCTTTCCTTAGTAAAGCAGATCAAAGAACCTGTGCTGGCAGCCCTCTTTTATGCTGGTGTTATTGGTCTTACACTGCACCCCCCCCCCCATGGCAGCTGCTAACAGCATTGGTGTTACAGTAGGCTGAATTAATATAATAAAAGTGACAATTTTGACTAAATTAATTCAATTATTCAGTGCCATACCAATCAAACTACCAAAAATTTATTTTATAGAGCTAGAAAAAATAGTAACAAAATTCATGTGGAAAAGTAAATATCAAGAGAATTAATGAAAAGAAATGCAAGGGGATGTGGCCTAGCCATACCAGATCTTAAATTGTATTATAAAGCAGCAATCAACAAAACTACTTGGTACTGACTAAGAAATAGAGTGGCGGATCAGTGGAATTGCATAGGTGCACAAAACACAATAGTTAATGACTATAGTAATCTACTGTTTGATAAACCCAATGTCTCCAGCTTCTTGGATAAGATATCACTTTTTAAGAAAAACTGCTGGGAAAACTGGAAAATAATATGGCAGAAACTAGGCATAGATCAATATTTTACACCCTATACCAAGATAAAGTCAAAATCTGTATACGATTTAGATATAAAGGCTGATACTATAAGCAAACTAAGAGAGCAAGAATAGTTTGCCTGTCAGATTTATGGAGAATAGAAGAATTTGTGACCAAACAAGAGATAGACAACATCATGAAATGCAAAATGGATAATTTTGATTACATTAAATTGAAAAATTTTTGTGCACACAAAGCCAGTCAACTAAAATTAGAAGGGAAGCAGAAAGCTAGGAAACATTTTTTACAACCAGTATCAATGATAGAGGGCTCATTTCTAAAATATAGAGAGAACTGAGTCAAATTTGTAACAATACAATTCCCCAAAGGATATGAACATTTTTCACATGAAGAAATTAAAGCTGTCTGCAGTCACAGGAAAAAATGCTTTAAATCTTTAATGATTAGAGAAATACAAATGAAAACAACTCTGAGGTACTGTATCACACCTATCAGATTGGCTAACATGACAAAACAGGAAAATTATAAATTTTGGATATGTGGGAAATTTGGAATGCTAATGCATTGTTGGTGGGGTTCTGAACTGATCCCACCATTGTGGAACACAATTTGGAAATATGCCCAAAGAGGTATAAAACTGTGCATATTCTTTGACCCAACAATACCACTTCTAGGTCTGTATCCCAAAGAGATAATAAAAATGAAAAAATGACTGATATGTACAAAAACTATTTATAGTAGCTCCTTCTTTACAACATGACTACTGTGAAAATTTGTTTAATATTGAATGTGTATGTAGAACCTATATCAGATTGCACACTCTCTTGGGGAGGTAGGAGGTGAGGGAGGTGGAGAAAATTTAGATCTCAAAATCTCATGGAAGTGAATGTTGAAAACTAAAAATAAGTTAATTAATAAAAACAAAATGCTTGACCTTCCCAACCTCAAAGCAAAGTTGTCAGTGCTGATATTTTAATATACTGGGGGGTAGGGGGACAGATTTTCCTCCTTTGAGGCAAAACATATTTCAGTTAAAGATGCAGTGTTTCATCCATTCATTTTTTTAATTCATTTATTAAAGGCTTAGACATTGAGGAGAAATGGGTACTATGCTCTGTCCTAGTATGGGTCTGTGGGATGGGAAAGCAGAGCACAGTTGATTAAGACACAATTCTTGACCTCATGGATCTTGGAGTGTAAGGGGGAATGATTAAATCACAAACACAGATAATGGGATAAATGGATTCTTAATGTTCAAGAAAAATTAGTTTTTGAGGTCTAGAGGAAGATCATTGTATTGGAGCAGGGAGAAAGGGAAGGACTTTGGAAGTCTTGCTGGAAGAAATATCATTTTAGTTAGATTTTTGCCCAGGACTTTTTTCATTTCTAAATTATCTGCACCAGTATTTGCTACACATGTGATTTTGGTAGAAAGCAGGTGCTCCTGGACAATCTTATTCAAGGATATTTATTGTCTATGTCAATCATTTATCTCTCACTACTGTGCACATGCATGGATGTGCCCCAGAGCTCTTTCCTTGGTCCTCCTCTCTCTCTTCACTCCCTTGTCATAGCACTAGATTTCATGAGTTTAATTATCCTCTCTGTGAGATGACTCCAAATTCTATACCCAGCCTTCATCATTATCCCTCATTCCTGCATCATTAGCTGTCTATTGGACATTTCCATCTCTATATCCACTCTATGTCTAGGAAGACAAGGGCTGAATTTGGAGGTAGAAAATCTGTATATTAATAGACACAGTAGCCATGTGATTCTTGGCAAATCACATAGCCTCTTTCAGATTCAAATTCCTTATTTTTTAAAATAGGTTTAATGATAGCACCATGTTGTTTTAAGGATCAGATGAGATAGTATGTGAGACAAACTTATTAGATCTCTAGGATAGTTGTAATTATTATCTTTTTAAAGTTATCTTCCTTCTCTCTCAACGCAACTTCATATAGAATCATTTCTTATATCTATCTCTTGGATTCTTCCACCACAATGTTTCTCACATTCATTCCCTTCTCAGTACTCACAACGGCAAATTCAGGTCCTCTTCATTTTTCCCATGGAATGTAACAGCCACCCAATTGACCTTCCTTTTTCAAATCTCTCCCCTTCAGAATCCATTCTCCAGAAAGCTTCCAAATGCTCTTTTCATCTAGGAGCTTCAATATGTTACTTTCTTACTTCAAAAGTATGGAGGTTCCCTATCCTCTGTCAAATATGATAAATATTCAAGTTTTTCTTTTAAAGCCTTTCACAATCTGGTTCCAACCAATTTTCTAGATTTATAACATATTCTCCTTTAGGGAATCTATTTTCCATTCCAACTAGCATACTTATTGTTTCCAATACATTCTACATCTCATTTCTTCAACTTCTCAAGGCTATCCCCATGTGTAGAATTCTCTTCCTCCACATTTCTGCTTCTTGAATACCTAGGTGCAGTCAAGGATTTCCTCAAGTGCTCAATGTAGGCCTTTCCTTCCCCTCCTTACCACTGATTAGTTCCTTTCTTCTGAAATTATTTCGTATTTATGTTGTACTCATATTTATGTAGTTTGTTTTCTTCCAGTAAAATAATAGAACCTTTCAATTTTACTAGTTAGCACTGTGTCTGGCATTAGGTAAAATGTAGTTAACAAATTAGTTAACATTTATATGCATCTATGTTTTTGCATATATGCACATTCATATCTTGATGAATACATAAAGTATGTATTTCAAATAAATGTTTGTGTTCTCATATGCATATATGTGTATGTATGTGCATATATATATATATATGCGTATACACATGTTATGTCTATACACATATATTCAAATGGAAATGTATGGATGGATGTATGATCATATCTCATCCACTCTTATCTTTCTGGTGTGATTCTGTTCCATATTCTCAAAATTAGTCACTACAAGCTATCCATACATATGCAAATATATTGTGTGTGGGGATTTGTATGTGAAGTTTGTATGTGTTTGTATGTGAAGGTATAGACTTTTGAAATTAATTGTTGGAATTTTGAAGAAAATTGGTAATTCCTATCATTCACTACCTCTTACAGGGGTGGAGAACCTGTGGCCTCAAGACCACATGTAGCCTTCTAGGGCCTCAATTGCAGCTCTTTGAAATCAAAAGGAATTGTTCTATGAAGTTTGGATTCAGTGAAAGGACCATACTTGAAGCCCTTTACAAGGCCACATGAGGCCTCAAGGAAGCAGGTACCCCACCCCTGCAGAATAAGCTTTTTATATTTTACCAGAGGCTTTCCACAAGCAACATATTAACCCAGAGTTCTATGTCCAGTGGTACAAACTTCAGATATCTCACATAAGTGAAAATGACTTTGCATAGGGATAGTGTTTTGTATTTTTAAAAATACCATTTACAGTGAGGGAGGTGGTGCACTGGGCAAGAGTTCTGGACTTAGTCAGGAAGTGAACCTCAAAAACTACTTCAAACATTGACTAGCTTTATGACTATGGTCAAGTCTCTGGAAGTTTCTTAGGGTCACTTTCCTTATCTGTCAGCTGGGAATACTAATAGCACCTACCTCACTGTGTAGTTGTGAATAACAAACAAAATAACATGTTACAACATTTGCAAATGTTCAACATTGTACAAACACTTGATATTGCTGCTCTTGCTGTCACTGCTATTTACTTTCTATGATGAGGCCGGTCTTGCTCTGAATACGCCTTTTTTCTCATACAAACCAATTAAATATTTTGAAAATATTTATTAAAATTTTGTTTATTTTAAAAACCTTTATTTAAAAAATTAAATCAGATTGTAAGTTCACCGAGGGTAGGGGAAGGTTTTTTTTTATATCTTATGTATAGAACTGTGCCTAGAACATAGTAGATTCTTAGTACTTGCTTAGTAAATTAACTTTATTATATTTTGAAATAATCAAAATGTCCTAGGTTTCTTTCAAAAGTTATCATTTCAAAATTAAAGTATACACACACAAATGACTAATAGAGGATTTTTCCACTAAAACGTGGTTAATCTTTACATGTTATTATTTAAAAGTTATTGATAGTTAAAATCTTCGGTTTTGCTTTTCAAACAGGCAGAGAAATATGATACATTTCTTCATTTACCTTTTATAGTCATTCTGCAACTTTGTAATAGACTACAATTATGCAGCCAGCGGTAGATAGTGTCAATTTGATACACAACCTGCCCTCCTTGAAATTTTCAGCTGTGGTTTTTCTTCCATAGATGCTGACCAATTCTTCATGTGGGAAAATGACAACGAAACATCTTGTGTTACTATCAACAAATGCACCTGTGCAATGATTATTGTCATGATTTGTGATGCTTCAAACCCTTAAAAATCTAAGGAGATTTATGAGCATGGAGGTAGAAGAGAAAGATGTTTAATGTAATGTTTTTTTTTTAAATAAGACCTTGTTGCAAGTATAAAAATTATTCCAGAGGTTATAAGTTTTAGACCCTTTATATTTAGTGTCACTTAGTGTGTCAACAAGCATTTATTAAGTGCTTACTTTGTGCAAGGACTTGGGTCCTTGGAGAATCAAATAAAAATTTTTTTAAAAATGATATAAAAAGTTTACAAGCTTGCATTCTATAATGGTGAAATGTATATGATTGTATGTATGTGTGTATCTATATACACATATGTGTGCCTATCTATACACATACATATTATATATATATATAATATGTATGTGTATATGTATATATACCTATATATACACAAACATGTCTATATATAGATATAAATGTGCAGATCAATCTATCTAAATATTAGATACCAAAGCTGAAATACTGTCTCTCTTTGTGTACATATACATATATATGCATGTATTTATGTGTGCATATATGCATGTGCATATATATGTATGTACATATGTATCTGTGTAGATACATAAACATGTGTATATGTGCATCTATAAATCCATATATATATATATATATATATATATATATATATACACATACACATACACATATATGATGATTCAGGTTGATCTTATAAGTGAAGGCATTAGCCAGTAGCAACTGGGAGGGGATGGTAGCACTTGATTTGATTCTAGAAGTAATCTAGAGATTCTTAGCTACAGAGGTGAGGTAGGAGAGCATTACAGGCCCTCATGGGGAATAGCCAGTTCAAAGGAATGGATGTTGGCAGTGGAGTGTTCTGTGTGGGGAACAAAAAGTAGGCCAGCATAGTTGAATTTTAGTGTATGCAAAAGGAAGTAATGTGTAAGAAGACTGAAAAGATAGGAAAATTGTGAAGAGCCTTAATAGACATATGAATTAATATTATATTGACTATGATGGCACAGAGAAGTTTGCAAATCTCTAATGTACTTGTTGTGTAATGTAATATTGTGTAATGTAATATGTAACTTAATAATTTTCTTTTTGTGACTTATGCTTCTAGTAGACAAAAAGCTATACAAGGACATGAACTATGCCTTCTCTCAACATTATATGTCCCCTAGAACCTAACACAGTGATCATATCAGTAGTAGCATTGTGTCTGGAAATGGCATGTAAAGTAGTGGCATTGTTTCTAGAAATGGCATGCAAATTGTTGGATCTGTCATCAAATCATCATCTCTGTGTCGCCTCAGACAAAAACTCCCTTCCCTGACATCACCTCCCTATATGTGTTATCTTTTCCTATAAAGATATAAGCTCTTTAAGTCCAAGAACTGTTTTATTAAATTTCTTGGCACAAAGTAAGTGCTCAATATTCTTTTCTTAGATTAAAATGTTTTTCACAGTGCTCCAAAAAGTAGAAGGGCTAAAAAAAATTAGTGGATTGTTGCATTAATGAACAAATAATGGTAGAACACAAGATTATAAGTTTGGAGACCTAGGTTGTAGTAATGTATCTAACTAGATTTGCACACTTACATAACTTATTTCCCATATGTAGGCTTCAGTTTTCTTTAATGGAGGTCAGTCTGTGTGACTCCTAAGTCTTTTCTAAAACAAAGGTTCTAAGATTGCAGGGATAACATTGTATTAATGAGTTTTTAATAAATGTAAGCATATATAGGTGTGTGTGTGTATGTATATGTGTATGTGTAAGTGTGTGTATGTATATGTATATATATATATATATATATATATATATATATATATATATATATATATACATACATACATGTATCTGTGTGCATCTAGTAACTTCTCTTTCGAATTCAGGTAGGTACAAACTATGAATAGGATTAAACTTTTCTCTCTAGGTGTCAGAGAGGATAGATGCTAGAAGACATGGATGGAAGTTGCAAAGAAGCCAATTTTAACCTTGAAAATGAAAGTTTCCCCAAGATTTAAGAATTATGCAAAAAGTCAAACAGGATGATTTGAGAAATAGTTTAATTGACCACATTGGAGGTCTTCCAACAAAGATTGGATAATTCCTTTTGGGTGTAATGCAATGGAGGTGATGATGAGATGATGATGATGAGGATGATGACCAAATTAGGGAGAGAAATACTATTAAATTCATAAATTCCATAATTCTACAGTTCAACAGTTCATTTTTCCATTCATTTGATAAGCATTTATTAGCACTTATGTGCTAAATATCAGAGATATAAATACAAAAATAACAAAGCTTCTGTCCTCAAGGAGCTTACATTCTATTGGTTCCTGTCACTCCCTTTCTGAACAACTTCTTCACAACTTACCAAAAGGTTGTCTTCCAGGCACACTGGCTTAATGAGGTGTAGACTCATTTTACCCCACCTATCTCTATCCTGTACTCTGCCTCTTAGAGCAGAAGTATTTACCACGATCCAATTTCTAAAGAACAAGTGTGTACTTTTCAACAGAGAGACAGGTGTTCAGAACCCACATATTTTAGCAACTAAATAACAGTTTTGAAATACACTCTCCATGTGTGAGCCAACACCATGTGGACACCCTTATGTTAGATGGCACTTGAACTGAAGTGGGCTCCAGGGTCCTGAATAAGAAGTAATGGTGTACCATTCTTGGAATTGACTACTGCCATGTATATATCTTTCTTCAAACGAGATAACATGTAAAGCAAGTCTCTCTCAATACCATATTTTTCTGCATTTTTTTTCCTTATGAAAAATACAGACCTCATTAGGAAAAAACATGGCCATAAAATATGTACATGATATTTCAAAATTTTATTTATGTATTTTTTTTTAGTTTTAGATGTAAATGATTTTTGATGTACATACAAGAATGCCTATCCAAATGAGACACATCCACCACCCTAATGATCCTCTTTGGAGGCCATATGTTTATGCCAGGAGGACTGTAATTGCATAAAACTTTTCTGGCTTCCTCCAAGAGCCTAGATAAGAAGTTCTGAATTCAACTCTGGCCTCTGATATTTATTAGCCATATAACCCTATGGAAGTCACTTAACCTCTCAATTTTCTAGGCAACTCTCTAGGACTATAAGTTATTAAGAAGTTATCAGTCTGCAATGATAGAGGGAGTCCCCTCTCCTGGAAGTTCCCTATTCCAAAGAAATCACAGCTTCCTATCACTTATAGAACTAAATTCAAAATCATTTTATAAGACAAAAATAAAAATAAAAAATATTATTCTATGTTTTGGTCTAAGAACTGATGTACAAGACTGACTCTGTGGTATAATTACAAGCACACTGACCATATAATCAATTCATCTGAGGTCAAACCTTGCTACTTACTATCTGCGTGATAGATCACAGACCACTTCTATATGCTTTCATACTCAGAGAAATAAGGGGTTTGGACTAGATTTAGGATGCTTTTGTGTCCTGGACACTTTCTATGGACTTATCAAAACCGTGTTGATAAAGTATAAAATTTTAAATATATGTGTGTATATATCATTTGAAAAGAAAACAGTTAACAATAAAATATAGTTAAGACATATTTGTTATCAAGACATATCTATATGTATCTATCTCTATATCTATATCATATTTAAAAGCTAGGTGGTACAGTGGATTGAGTGCTGGCCCTGGGGCCATGTAGACTTATCTTCCTGAGTTCAAATCTGGCCTCAGACACTTACTAGCTGTGTGATCCTGGGCAAGTCACTTATCCCTGTTTGCCTCAATTCCTCATCTATAAAGTGAGCTGGAGAAAGAAATGGCAAACCATTCCAGCATCTTTGCCAAGAAAACCCCAAATGGGAATACATACAAGAAGTCAGACTCAACTAAATTAGCATAACAACAAATATAAATCTGTGTCTACATATACATATGTTTTCTCAAGTTCTTGGACCCATAGATGATCTCTATGGATCTGTCTAATTCTAAAATGTGATAATTCCTATGATTTACTTTTGACTATGTTCTCAAATGAAATTTTCTTTTGGAAGGTTTATAATTTCCACCATCGAAGATGCTAGGGAGATATATCACAGCTTTCCCTGTGACTAGAAGAGGAATTACAAGATATTCTGAAGATTGGGAAAAGTACTCAGTATCTCAAAGGGACTGCTTTAAAGCAAAGCTTATTTGAATGGCTAAACACTGGAATGACAACGAAAAAAAATAATTAATCTAATTATCTTAGAGTCACCACCTTACATCTAGCCTTCCTGAAAACAATAATAATAAAACTTTATAATGATAGTCAAAATTATTTCTATGAAGAATAAAGCCTTACTTATACCAAGAACTGACTATTAAACATGGGCTTGGCAATACAAAATTTTTCCAAATACTTGCTATAAACAAAGAGCCTTGACTTGGCACCTAGATATCTTATTGAAGTGACTTTAATCCTAAAATTTAATAAATTATCACCAGTTAGAGTATAACAATTGACCATAGACAAATGAACGTTAAATATATATCCTTACACACATATATCCACATACACACATACACACTAACATATATTTACAGAATAAGATATCTCTTTAGAATAACAATAACATTTAATCAAGGGCACCAGGCAAGGTTGTCCTGTAATCATCCTTTAAATAGGTACAACAAATCTACTGACCCTGACAGGTATTTCCCAGACTAACTTACCCAAGAGAGATAAACTACTATTAAAATAAAATTCTGGTTTTTCTTCATTCATAAATTTGTCTACTGTATATCAAGGTGTAGAATGCTAGACTGGAAGTGAGATGACTTCTTTGGGACCCAAATTCCTCCTCTATAAAATGAAGGACTGGGATAGATTACCTCAGAGATCCTTTCTAGAACTGTCCTCCTAAAATAATTTTATTTGAACTATCACTGTAAGCTAAACTACAATAAACACCTACAAGAAGCTTTGGCTCAATATTTCAGGATAAACTTAGATGAGAAGACTAAAAAGGTACTGGAAGAATAATGCATAGATAAGACAAATGCATGGCATAGTAAAAAGAGTATTATGCTTTTAGTTGTTTCAAGTTAAAAAATATTTATTTATTTTTTAAAATTTTTTATTTTTTTTAATTTAAAATTTATTTATTTAACATATTTAGTTTTCAGCATTGATTTTCACAAGAGTTTGAATTACAAATTTTCACCCCATTTCTATCTTCCCCCCAACTCCAAGATGCCATATATTCTGGTTGCCCTGTTCCCCAGTCAGCCCTCCCCTCTATCATCCCCCTCCACTCTCATGCCCTGTTCCATTCCTTTCTTGTAGGGCAAGATAAATTTCTACCCCCCATTGCCTGTGTATCTTATTTTCTAGTTGCATGCAAAAACTTTTCTTTTTGTTTTTGAACATCTGTTTTTAAAACTTTCAATTCCAAATTCTCTCCCCTCTTTCCTTCTCACCCACCCTCCCTAAGAAGTCAAGCAATTCAACATAGGCCACATGTGTATCATTACGTATAACCCTTCCACAATACTCATGTTGTGAAAGACTAACTATATTTTGCTCCTTCCCAATCCATCCCTCTTTATTAAATTTTCTCCCTTGACCCTGTCCCCTTTCCAAAGTGTTTGTTTTTGATTACCCCCACCTACATTTGCCCTCTTCTCCATCAACCCCCTCCTTTTATTTTTTTATCTTCCTCCCTCTTCTTTCCTGTGGGGTAAGGCACCCAATTGAGTATGTATGGTATTCCCTCCTCAGGCCAAATCTGATGAGAGCAAGGTTCACTCATTCCCCCCTCACCTGCCCTCTCCCCTCCTCCCACAGAACTGCTTCCTCTTGCCACCTTTATGTGAGATAATCCACCCCATTCTATCTCTCCCTATCTGCCTGTCTTGGTATGTTGCTCTCTCATCCCGTAATTTGATTTTATTTCTTTTGGATATCTTCCCTTCATCTTCAACTCACCCTGTGTCTGCTCTCTCTCTCTCTTTTATATATATACACAAATAGATATATATACATACATACACATCCACATATATATATATATATATATGCATAATCCCTTCAGCTACCCTAATACTGAGGTCTCATGAATCATACACATCATCTTTCCAGGTAGGAATGTAAACAAAACAGTTCAACTTTAGTGAGTCCCTTGCAATTTCTGTTTCTTGATTACCTTTTCATGCTTCTCTTGATTCTTGTGTTTGAAAGTCAAATTTTCTATTCAGTTCTGGTCTTTTCACTGAGAAAGCTTGAAAGTCCTCTATTTTATTGAAAATCCATATTTTGCCTAGGAGCATGATACTCAGTTTTTCTGGGTAGGTGATTCTAGGTTTTAATCCTAGCTCCATTGCCCTCCGGAATATCATATTCCAAGCCCTTTGATCTCTTAATGTAGAAGCTGCCAAATCTTGGGTTATTCTGATTGGGTTTCCACAATACTGATATTGTTTCTTTCTGGCTGCTTGCAGTATTTTCTCCTTGATCTGGGAGCTCTGGAATTTGGCAACAGTATTCCTAGGAGATGTCTTTTTGGGATCTATTTGAGGAGGCGATCAATGGTTCTTTCAATTTCTATTTTGCCCTGTGGTTCTAGAATATCAGGGCAGTTCTCCTTGATAATTTCTTGAAAGATGATATCTAGGCTCTTGTTTTGATCATGGCTTTCAAGTAGTGAAAGAATTTTTAAATTATCTCTCCTGGATCTATTTTCCAGGTCAGTGGTTTTTCCAATGAGATATTTCACATTGTCTTCCATTTTTTCATTCCTTTGGTTGTGTTTTATAATATCTTGATTTCTCATAAGGTCACTAGCTTCCACTTGCTCCAATCTATTTTTTTTTATTTTATTTAAATTTATTTATTTAACATATTTGGTTTTCATCATTGATTTTCACAACAGTTTGAATTACAAATTTTCTCCCCATTTCTACCCTCCCCCCTACTCCAAGATGGCATATATTCTGGTTGCCCTGCTCCCCAGTCAGCCCTCCCCTCTATCACCCCCCTCCCTTGTCATCCCCTTTTCCCTTCCTTTCTTGTAGGACGAGATAAATTTCTACGCCCCATTGCCTGTGTATCTTATTTTTTAGTTGCATGCAAAAACTTTTTTTTTGTTTGTTTTTGAACATCTGTTTTTAAAACTTTGAGTTCCAAATTCTCTCCCTTCTCCCCTTCCCACCCACCCTCCCTAAGAAGTCGAGCACTTCAACATAGGCCACGCGTGTATCATTATGTATAACCCTTCCACAATACTCATGTTGTGAAAGGCTAACTACATTTGGATCCTTCCCAACCCATCCCGCTTTATTCAATTTTCTCCCTTGACCCTGTCCCCTTTCCAAAGTGTTTGTTTTGATTACCTCCACCCCTATCTGCCCTCCCCTCCATCATCCCCCCCTGTTATTTTTTTTTAATCTTCCTCCCTCCTCTTTCCTGTGGGGTAAGATACCCAACTGAGTATGTATGGTATTACCTCCTCAGTCCAAATATGATGAGAGCAAGGTTCACTCATTCCCCCCTCACCTGCCCTCTCCCCTCCTCCCATAGAACTGCTTCCTCTTGCCACCTTTATGCGAGATAATCCACCCCATGCTATCTTTCCCTATCTCCCTCTCTCAGTATGTTGCTCTCTCATTCCTTAATTTCATTTTATTTCTTTTAGATATCTTCCCTTCATCTTCAACTCACCCTGTGTCTGCTCTCTCTCTTTTACATATATATATATATATATACATATATATATACATATATATATACAAAAACATACATATATATACATACATACACATGCATACATATACACATAGATACATACATACATACACATTCACTTATATATATATATATATAATAAACATATATATATATATATATATATATATATATATATATATATATATATATATATATATATATGTATATATATATATGCATATTCCCTTCAACTACCCTAATACTGAGGTCTCATGAATCATACACATCATCTTTCCATGTAAGAATGTAAACAAAACAGTTCAACTTTAGTAAGTCCCTTGTGATTTCTTTTCCTTGATTACTTTTTCATGCTTCTCTTGATTTTTGTGTTTGAAAGTCAAATTTTCTATTCAGTTCTGGTCTTTTCACTGAGAAAGCTTGCAAGTCCTCTATTTTATTGAAAATCCATATTTTGCCTTGGAACATGATACTCAGTTTTTCTGGGTAGGTGATTCTAGGTTTTAATCCTAGCTCCATTGCCCTCCTGAATATCGCATTCCAAGCCCTTCGATCTCTTAATGTAGAAGCTGCCAGATCTTGGGTTATTCTGATTAGGTTTCCACAATACTCAAATTGTTTGTTTCTGGCTGCTTGCAGTATTTTCTCCTTGATCTGGGAGCTCTGGAATTTGGCAACAATATTCTTGGAGATTTCTTTTGGGGATCTATTTGGGGAGGCGATCGATGGATTCTTTCAATTTCTATTTTGCCCTGTGGTTCTAGAATATCAGGGCCATTGTCCTTGACAATTCCTTGAAAGATGGTATCTGGGCTCTTTTTTTGATCATGGCTTTCAGGTAGTCCAATAATTTTTAAATTATCTCTCCTGGATCTATTTTCCAGGTCAGTGGTTTTTCCAAGGAGATATTTCACATTGTCTTCCATTTTTTCATTCCTTTGGTTCTGTTTTATAATATCTTGATTTCTCATAATGTCAGTAGCTTCCACTTGCTCCAATCTAATTTTTAAAGTAGTATTTTCTTCAGTGGTCTTTTGGACCTCCTTTTCCATTTGGCTAATTCTGCCTTTCAAGGCATTCTTCTCCTCATTGGCTTTTTGGAACTCTTTTTGCCATTTGAGTTAGTCTGTTTTTTAAGGTGTTGTTTTCTTCAGTGTATTTTTCTGTATTTTTTGGGTCTCCTTTAGCAAGTCATTGACTGGTTTTTCATGGTTTTCTTGCATCCTTCTCATTTCTCTTCCCAATTTTTCCTCTACTTCTCTAACTTGCTTTTCCAACTCCTTTTTCAGCTCTTCCATGGCCTGGGACCAGTTCCTGTTTTTCTTGGAGGTTTCTGTTGTAGGCTCTATGACTTTATTAATTTCTTCTGTCTCAATGTTTTGGTCTTCTTTGTCAGCAAAGAAAGAATACAAAGTCTGAGACTGAATCTGGGTGCATTTTCGCTGCCTGGCCATATCCCCAGCCAACTAACTTGACCCTTGAGTTTTTCAGTGGGGTATGACTGCTTGTAGATTACAGAGTTCTATGTTCCACGTTTGGGGGGGGAGGTGCCAGGTATGCCACACCAGCACTGCTCCTTCCCCAACCCGCAACCCGAACTGGGCTTAGATCTTTGGCTGGCTGTGCACCCCTGCTCTGATCCGCCACTTAATTCCTCCCACCAGGTGGGCCTGGGGCCAGAAGCAACAACAGCTGTAGCTGCCCCACCTCCGCTGCCCCTGGGGCTGAAAGCCGAACTGCGAACTCCTTCCACTCCCGCAGCTTTTCCCACTAACCTTCTCAGCAGTCTTTGGTATTTGCCAGTTGAGAAGTCTCGTAACTGCTGCAGCTCACTGAATCAGGGCGCTAGGGCCCCCTCCGCATTCTTCTCATTTCTCTTCCCAATTTTTCCTCTACTTCTCTAACTTGCTTTTCCAAATCCTTTTCCACTCCCGCAGCTTTTCCCACCAACCTTCTCCACAGTCTTTGGTGTTTGTGGGTTGGGAAATCTGGTAACTGCCGCAACTCACTGATAAAGGGCGCTAGGGCCCCCTCCGCCCGGCTCCAGGTCTGGTTGGTCCAAGCCGCTCAGGCTGGGCTCTGCTCCACTCCATTCCCAGCTCCCAGCTCCCAGCTCTGTGTGGGATAGACCTCACCCAGAGACCATCCAGGGTGTCCTGGGCTGGAGCCCTGCTTCCCTCTGCTGTTTTGTGGGTTCTGTCATTCTAGAATTTGTTCAGAGCCATTTTTTATAGGTTTTTGGAGGGACTGGGCAGGGAACTCAAGCTGGTCCCTGCTTTCCAGCTGCCATCTTGGCTCCGCCCCCCAACAAACATTTATTAAGTGATCACTATTACTAACACATTTTGTGGCAGTTAAGGTAGAAACCATATCTTGAGTCCATGACAAGGTTAAAGAAGTCCTGGACAAAGTTTCTGAGCCTACTGAATGTATAAGTTGAATATCAGTTTTTAAAATGTGCTATATAATCATGTACCCACAACAAGGCATCTTTGGTAACTAGACATAGGTTGAGAGGTTTATGGTTAATATTTAGTAATGTTTTGTTTTATTGCTTTTATTGTTTCAATGTGAAGAGTGAAACATTATATAAAGTAACTAAGCTTTTTGTTCTTCTTTTTATTCGGAGGTGACTCTATTATGCCTTAATATTTAGATTGTATTGCTAGGGTTACTGTGCTTAGACTCTAACATCATAGTCCCATTTGTCCTTACAGGTGAGGTACAAATAATACTGGGAAAACCTTCCAGATTTGTGTATATAGAAGAAATCTGTATTGAAGGGGACTCAATTGTTGGTTTTAAGTTTTAAGTTGTTAATAACTGAAGTTATGGGAAGGAAGATAACAGAGGCATAGCTTTTATGAATAGTAAAAAAAAAATCGAGGAAACAGCATCTATTGCCTTAAATGCTAACTTTCTTAGAGACACAAAATCTTCATGTGAGAAATCTATAAATAACTCAAATACATATATATGAGAAGGCCCCTTTATCTGGTGTTTGCTATCAAAGGGTCATTGAATGACATTATTTCTGTTGTTATATCTTTCAAGGTGTCTTTAATTATTTTAATACATGGATGAGAGACACCTTGTTGGAAGTCATTTAAGGTGTTTTGCTCTACTGAATTAAATGCTTATTCAATAACGAACATGCAGTAATCACATTTGGACTTTAAATTCTCTACATATTTCAGTTGTTTGTGAAATGGTAAATATGTTTCAAGATTGAATATAACTTGTGAAAATCTCCTTTTTGCATGTTGAGTGAAACACCTGTGGCAAACTTATGGGAAGAACGATGGACAAGAATGACACACGACAGGGCAGGCATGGATGTGTTGTGATCTTTAATTAGACATTAAACTTAACAACAATAACAAGAACTAACATTTTTATCTGGGCCATCACCAGTCATCTTGACTTTTGTATTATCACTGGACTCTGATGATGATGGAGGAGAGAGTGAGGCTGTTGACTTTGCACATCTCTGCCTTACTTAAATCCAGTTTACACGTATGTTAAGAACTCACCCTGGTTATGTCATTGCTCCTTTTTGAGAACAAAGGCTGAACAACAACAACAACATTTTTTATTCTGCTTACTGAAGGGGTTAGAGCAAGAGGTATGAAGGAAGAAATGGCAACATTTGGAAACTTCTTGGGTATATGGAGTGAGAAAGACAACTTCAGGATAATGATGAGATTATGAAGATGAGAATTAGAAGAAAGATGGTCATTCCAACAGAGATTTTGGAAGAGGAAAGGATTTAGAAGATTTATTTTTTTAATTGAAGTTAGATAGTAATAATAGACAATAGAGCTGGAATTTTAGCAGTTGAGGGCACTGACCAAGGAAAGTTGAAATTACTTATTTAAATCTGATCCTCCCAACTCTGTGAGGTTGTTGGTGTCATTATTCCCATTCCATAGATGAGGCAAACAGAGGTTGAATACCTGAAATATCTGTGGCCATATTTTAACTCAGGTCTTTGTGACTCTAGGCTTAGTGTTCTGTGTTACAGAACAATCAATTAGACTAATGTATTTGTGGGGGATGGAGTGAAGACGGCAGCTGGAAAGCAGGGACTTGCATGAGCTGCCTGCCAGGTTCCTCCAAAAAACCTATAAAAATGGCTCTGGACAAATTCTGGAACTGCAGAACCCACAAAATAGCAGAGGGAAACAGGGATCCAACCCAGGACAGCCTGGATGGTCACTGGATGAGGTCTATTGCGCACAGAGAAGAGGGGAGCGGAGCTCAGCATGGGTGGCAGCAGGACCAACTAGACCAGGAGCCAGGCAGAACAGGCCCTAGCACCCTGAATCAGTGAGCTGTGGCAGTTACCAGACTTCTCGACCCACAAACACCAAAGACAACAAAGAAGGTTAGTGGGAAAAGCTGCAGGAACAGAGTTTGGGGTTCAGCCACTGCCCCAGGGGCAGCGGGGGTGGTGAAGCTACAGCTGCAGTTACTTTCAGTCCCAGGCCCACCTGGTGGGAGGAATTAAGTGGCAGATCAGAGCAGGAGTGCAGAGCCTGCTTAAGATTTGCTTCAGGTCCAGGTTGGTGGTTCTTGGGGAAGGAGGAGTGCTGATGTGGCAGAGCTGGCTGTATAGAAATAGCTCTGAAATCAATGGCACATCCCTTCAAGCTTAGAACATTATTCTACAAGCAGTCATACCCTGTCATACCCTATTGAAAAACTCAAGGGACAAGTAAGTTGGCTGGGAACATGGCCAGGCAGCGAAAATGCACTCAGATTCAAACTCGGACTTTGGAATCCTTCTTTGGTGACAAAGAAGTCCAAAACATACAGCCTGAAGAAGTCAACAAAGTCAAAGAGCATACATCAAAAACCTCCAAGAAAAACATGAACTGGTCTCAGGCCATGGAAGAGTTCCAAAAGGATTTGGAAAAGCAAGTTAGAGAAGTAGAGGAAAAATTGGGAAGAGAAATGAGAATGATGCAGGAACACCATGAAAAACAAGTCAATGACGTGCTAAAGGAGACCCAAAAAATACTGAAAAAAATATTGAAGAAAATAACACCTTAAAAAATAGAATAACTCAAATGACAAAAGAGCTCCAAAAAGCCAATGAGGAGAAGAATGTCTTCAAAGGTAGAATTAGTCAAATGGAAAAGGAGGTCCAAAAGACCACTGAAGAAAATACTACCTAAAAATTAGATTGGAGCAAGTGGAGGCTACTGACTTTATGAGAAATCAAGATATTATAAAACAGAACCAAAGGAATGAAAAAGTGGAAGACAATGTGAAATATCTCATTGGAAAAACCACTGACCTGGAAAATAGATCCAGGAGAGATAATTTAAAAATTCTTGCACTACCTGAAAGCCATGATCAAAAAAAGAGCCTAGATATTATCTTTCAAGAAATTATCAAGGAGAACTTCCGTGATATTCTAGAGACAGAGGGTAAAATAGAAATTGAAAGAATCCACAGATCACCTCCTCAAATAGATCCCAAAAAGAAAACTTCTAGTAACATTGTTGCCAAATTCCAGAGCTCCCAGGTGAAGGAAAAAATACTGCAAGCAGTCAGAAAGAAACAATTTGAGTATTGTGGAAAAACAATCAGGGTAACATAGGATCTAGCAGATTTCTTATTAAGGGATTGAAGGGCTTGGAATACAATATTCCAGAGTTCAATAGAGCTAGTATTAACACCAAAAATCACCTACCCAGCAAAACTGAGTATCACGCTCCAAGGCAAAATATGGATTTTCAAAAAAATAGAGGACTTACAAGCTTTCTCAGTGAAAAGACCAGAGATGTATAGAAAATTTGACTTTCAAAGAGAAGAATCAGGAGAAGCATGAAAAGGTAAAAAAGAAAGAGAAATCATAAGGGACTTACTAAAGTTGAACTGTTTTGTTTACATTCCTACATGGAAAGATGATGTGTATGATTCATGAGACCTCAGTATCATAGTAGCTGAAAGGAATATGCATATATATATATACATATATATGTATATATATACATATATATGCATATGTGTGTCTATGTATATATATGTGTGTGTATATATATATAGACAGAGGGCAAAGGGTGAGTTGAATATGAAGGGATGATATCTAAAAAAATAAAATCAAATTAAGGGATAAGAGAAGAGTATATTGAGAGAGGAAGAAAGGGAGAGATGGGATGGGGTAAATTATCTCGCATAAAAATGGCAAGAAAAAGCGATTCTCTGGGAAGGGAAGAGGGGGCAGGTGAGGAGGAATGAGTAAATCTTGCTCTCATCGGATTTGTCCTGCGGAGGGAATACCATACACACTCAATTGGGTATCCTACCCCACAGGAAAGAAGGAGGAAGAAGATAAAACAGGGGGGATGATAGAAGGGAGGGCAGACAGGGGGAGGAGGTAATCAAAAACAAACACTTTTGAAAAGGGACAGGGTCAAGGGAGAAAATTCAGTAAAGGGGGATAGGTTAGGAAGGAGCAAAACATAGTTAATCTTTCACAACATGAGTATTGTGGAAGGGTTTTACATAATGATATGCATGTGGCCTATGTTGAATTGCTTGCCTTCTTAGGGAGGGTGGGCGGGGAGGGAAGAGGGGAGAGAATTTGGAAGTCAAAGTTTTAAAAACAGACGTTCAAAAACAACAACAAAAAAAGTTTTTGCATGCAACTAGAAAATAAGATACACAGGCAATGGGGCGTAGAAATTTATCTTGCCCAACAAGAGAAGAAGGGACAGGGGGATGGGAGGGGAGTGGGGTGATGGAAGGAAAGGCTAAGTGGGGAATGGGGCAACCAGAACATATGCCATCTTGGAGTGGGCAGGAGGGTAGAAATGGGGAGAAAATTTGTAATTCAAACTCTTGTGAAAATCAATGCTGAAAAATAAATATATTTAAATAAATTAAATGTAAAAATTAAAAATAAAAGATTTATGTATTTGTAAAGTATGAAGGCTTCCTTCGTCCTGATGAACACTATTGCACTTTCTCTCCTAGTTAATAGACTTTAGAACAAGAAGGGAACCTTATGGATGATATAATTGAATCAGCTCATTTTAATTTTTTTAAGATGATAAAAAAAGTCTCGGTGAAGGAACATGCCTTGGGCAAGAAATAAAACACATAAAGTCCTTTATACTCATAGAACATAATATAAGTATAAGCAATTGTTCCTGTTGCTTTGGTTGTAGGCTCTATGACTTTGTTGTCTTCTTTAGGCTGTATGTTTTGGTCTTCTTTGTCACCAAAGAAAGAATCCAAAGTCTGAGACTGAATCTGGGCGCATTTTCACTGCCTGGCCATATTCCCAACCAACTAACTTGACCCTTGAGTTTTTCAGTGGGGTATGACTGCTTGTTGACTAACGAGTTCTATGTTCTACGTTTGGGGGGGAGGTGCCAGCTCTGTCAGAGCTGCACTCCTCCTTCCCCAAGGACCCCCAGTCCAGACTGGACTTAGATCTTCAGCAGGCTGTTGCACTCCTGCTCTGATCCGCCACTTAATTCCTCCCACCAGGTGGGCCTGGAGCCGGAAGTAACAACAGCTGTAGCTGCCCCACCTCCGCTGCCCCCGGGGCTGGAAGCCGAACCGCGAACTCCTTCCACTCCCGCAGCTTTTCCCACTAACCTTCTCCGCAGTCTTTGGTGTTTGTGGGTCGAGGGGTCTGGTAACTGCCGCAGCTCACATATTCAGGGCGCTAGGGCCCACTCCGCCCAGCTTCTGTCCTGGATCGTCCACGCTGCTCAGGCTGGGCTCTGCTCCACTCTGTTCCCAGCTCCCAGTTCCGTGTGGAATAGACCTCACCCAGAGACCATCCAGGCTGTCCTGGGCTGGAGCCCTGCTTCCCTCTGCTGTTCTGTGGGTTCTGCCGTTCTAGAATTAGTTCAGAGTCATTTTTTATAGGTTTTTGGAGGGACTCGGGTACGGAGCTCACTCTAGTCCGTGCTTACCAGCCGCCATCTTGGCTCCGCCCCTAGGACCAAAAATTTATAAAGAGCATTATAAAATGTAAAATGGATAATTTTGATTATATAAAATTTTAAAAGTTTTTGTGCAAATAAAACCAATCCAACCAAAATTAGAAGGAAAGAAGAAAACTGGGGAAATAAATTTATAGCAATTACTACTGACAATGACCATATTTCTCAAATATATAGAGAACCAAGTCAAATTTGTAAGAATATAATATAATTCCACAATAGAAAAATAATTAAAGTATATGAACATGTAGATTTCAGACAAAGAACTCAAAACCATCTAAATTCATATAAAATGTTCTAAATCACTATTGATTAGAGGAATACAAATTAAAAGAGCTCTGAGATACCATGCTACACCCATCAAATTAGCTAATATGACAGAAAAGGAAAATGATAAATATTGCAGGGGATGTGGAAAAACTGGGACATTAATGTACTCTTGGTCGAATTGTGAACTGATCTAGCTATTCTGCAGTGCAATTCAGAAGTATGACCAAAGGCTATAAAATTGTATATACCCTTTGCGACAGCAATACAAGTACTAGGTCTATATTCTAAAGACATTAAAAAAGGGAAAAGTACAGAAATATTTTTGGCAGCTCTTTTTGTGGGGACTAGGGGATGCCCATCATTTGGAGAATGACTGAACAAGTTGTGGTATATGACTCTAATGAAATATTATTGTGACATAAGAAATGATGAGCATTGTGATTGCAGAAGAGCTGAGAAAGGCTAACATGAACTGATACAGAATGAAGTGAATAGAACCAAAAAAACATTGTACACAGCAACAGCCATACTATATGATGATGATGAATGACTTAGCTATTCTTAGCAATACAATGATCCAAGGTAATCTCAAAGGACTCATGATGAAAAATGCTATCCACATTCAGAGGAAGAACTGATGCCATCTGAATATAGACCCAAGAATATTATTTTTCAATTTCTTTCGCTGTTTTTCTTTCATCCTTCCTTCCTTCCTTCCTTTACTTTTTCAAGTTTTCTTCCAGAAATTGACTAATATCGAATTGTTTTACATGATTGCATAAACATAACCTATATCAGATTGCTTACTAAGCCAGGGAGTGGGGAAGAGGAGGGAAGAAGGAATAGAATTTGCAACTTAAATTTTAAAAAAGCAATGGATGTTAAAATTCTTTTTTTATATATAACTGGGGTAAAATAAATATTATTAATTATTATTATTGATAATATTTATTATTATTATTAAAAAAGAAATGCTAGCTATAGCAATAAGAAAAGAAAAAGAAAGGAATTAAAATAGGTAATGAGGAAATAAACTATCACTTTTTTGCAAATGATATGATGGTATACTTAGAGAATCCTAGAGAACCAACTAAAATATAAGTTTAAATAATAAGTTGAAGGATATCAAATAACCACCAAAATAATCAGCATTTGTAGATATTACCAAGAGAATTCATCTGGAAGAGGTAGTGACATTTCATTTAAAATAACTGCAGACAATATAGAATACTTGATAGTCTACCTGCTAAGATAAACCCAGGAACAATGTTAACAAAATTACAAAAAAAGAACTTCACACAAATAAAGT
Organism: Trichosurus vulpecula; assembly: GCF_011100635.1. Lineage (NCBI taxonomy): Eukaryota > Metazoa > Chordata > Mammalia > Diprotodontia > Phalangeridae > Trichosurus > Trichosurus vulpecula. The sequence continues at coordinate 238,934,819 of NC_050575.1, read as the reverse complement.
CAGATATAAACAATTGGAGAAATACTAATTGCTCATGGGTAGGCTGAGCCAGTATAACAAAAATGTCATTTCTATCTAAATTAATTTATTGTTCACTGACATACCAAAAATATTTTATGTAGCTAGAAAAAAAATCATAACACAATTCATTTGGAAGAATGAAAGATCAAGAATATCATTGGAATCAAAGGAAAAAAATATGAAGGAAGGCAGTTTAGCAGTACCAGATCTAAAGCTGTATTAGAAAGCAGAAGATATTACAATGATCTGCTGTTGGCTAAGGGAAAGAGTGGTACATCGTTGAAATAGATTAGTTACAGAGTACACAGTAATAAATGACCTTAGTAGTCTACTGTTTGACAAGTCCAAAGATCCAGGTTTCTGGCCCTTTATCAGAGAAAGTTTCTGGAAAAAGTTTTTCCCCCCAGTTTCTTGTATCCCTTCTAATTTTGGCTGCATTAGTTCTGTTTGTACAAAGGCTTTTAAATTTCATATAATGAAATTCAACTGTTTTCTTTTCTTTGAACTTCCCTGTCCCTTTTTTTTTGGTTATAAACTCTTCCCCCATCCCTTGATCTCTAAATGTAAATTTTCCAAGGATTCCCTACTTTACCTGTGATATCACCTTTTACTTCCTTTCTCCATTTTGACCTTATCTTGTTATATAATATGGGATGTTGTTCTCTTTTTTGTTTTTTTTCTTTCATTTTTGAATTTAATTATAGTTTTCAACATTCCTTTCCACAATATTTTGAGTTACAAATTTTCTCCCCATCTCTACCCTCTCTCCACTCCAAGATGGCATGTATTCTAATTGCCCATTTCCCCAGTATGCCCTCCCTTCTATCACCCCACTGTTCCCCCATGCCTTTTCCCCTTACTTTCTTGTAGGACAAGATGGATTTCTATACCCCAATACGTGTATATCTTATTTCCCAGTTGCATGCAAAAACAACTTTTTTAACATTTGTTTTTAGAAAACTGAATTCCAAATTCTCTCCATTCTTCCTTCGCCACCTACCTCCTCAGGAAGGCAAGCAATTCAATATAAGTTATACATGCATCATTATGTGAAACACTTCCATAATAGTCATGTTGTGAAAGACTAACTATATTTCCCTCCATCCTATCCTGACCTCCTTTATTCAATTTTGTTCTTTGACTCTGTCCCTTTTCAAAAAATGTTTGCTTTTGACTACCTCCTGCCCCAATCTGCTCTCCCTTCTACCACCATGCCCCTCTTATCCCCTTCCCCTCTATGTTCCTATAGGGTAATATATCTAATTGAATGATTTAATTTTTTTCATTCCTTTGATTCTGTTTTATAATTTCTTGATTTCTCATAAAGTCAGTAGCTTCTACTTTCTCCATTCTAATTTTTAAGGCATTATTTTCCTCAGTGATCTTGTGGATCTCCTTTTCAATTTGGCTAATTCTGCCCTTTAGGGCATTTTTCTCCTCATTCATTTTTTGGAGCTCTTTTGCCATTTGAGTTAGTCTATTTTTTTTTTAATTTTTTTTATTTTCTTTTTATTTTTTTTATTTTTAATAAATTTCTTTATTTATTTTTAGTTTACCACACATGGTTCTACATAGTTTTGAGTTCCAGTTTTTCTCCCCTCCCTCCCCCCTCCCTCCCCAAGACAGCATGGAGTCTCATATAACTGTCATGTATGACTTTGCTTTGAATTAATTTATGCACTAGTGAAGTCGTGGAGAAGAATTTTGACCAATGGAATGAATCATGAGAAAGAAGAAACAGAACCAAAAAAAAAAAAAACCCAAAAACAAAAACAAAAGAGAAGCAGAAAAGGCGAGCATGTAGTGTGCCTCAGTCTGTATTCAAACTTCGCAGTTCTTTGTCTGGTTGAAGATAGCATTCTCCATCGTGAGTCCCCTGGAGTTGTCCTTGCCCCTTAGGTTGCTGAGAAAAGCGCAGTATGTCAGGGTTGGTCCTCATGAAATCCACATATCTGTGGCTGTGCACAACGTTCTCCTGGCTCTGCTCTGCTCACTCAGCATTATGTCGTGTAGGTTTTTCCAGGTTGTTATGAAGTCTGCATCATCCCCATTTCTAATGGCACAATAGTATTCCATCACCTTCATATACCACAGCTTGTTCAGCCATTCCCCAATTGATGGGCATCCCTTTGATTTCCAATTCTTGGCTACCACAAAGAGAGCTGCTATAAATATTCTTGTACATATGGGTCCTTTTCCTGCTTGTGTGACTTCTTTGGGATACAACCCTAGAAGTGGTATTGCTGGGTCAAAGGGTATGAACATTTCTATAGCCCTTTGGGCATAGTTCCAAACCGCCCTCCAAAATGGCTGGATCAGCTCACAACTCCACCAGCAATGCAACAATGTTCCAATTTCCCCACATCCTTTCCAGCATTTATCATTCTCCTGATTTGTTATTTTAGCCAATCTGACAGGAGAGATGTGGTATCTAAGAGTTGTTTTGATTTGCATTTCTCTAATCAGCAGCGATCCAGAGCATTTTTCCATATGCCTGTAGATAGCTTTAATTTCTTCCTCTGAAAACTGCCTGTTCATATCCTTTGACCATTTCTCAATTGGGGAATGGCTTGTATTCCGTATATATTTGGCTCAGCTCCCTGTATATTTTAGAGGTGAGGCCTTTATCAGAGATACTAGTTGCAAAGATTTTCTCCCAATTTTCTGCTTCCCTCCTAATTCTTCTTGCATTGGCTTTTTTTGTACAAAAACATTTCAATTTGACATAATCAAAATTATCCATTTTGCATTTTGTAATGCTCTCTATCTCTTGTTGGGTCATGAATTCTTTACTTTTCCACAAATCTGATAAGTAAACTATTCCTTGCTTTCCCAAATTACTTAGAGTATCAACTTTTACTCCTAAATCATGAACCCATTTTGACTTTATTTTGGGATATGGTGTAAGATATTGGTCTATGCCCAGTTTTTGCCCTACCATTTTCCAATTTTCCCAACAGTTTTTGTGAAATAGTGAATTATTAGCCCAGAAGCTGGCCTCTTTGGGTTTATCAAAGGGTAGATTGCTAACCTTGTTGATTTCACCTACTTGTGTACCTATCCGATTCCACTGATCCACACCCCTGTTTCTTAACCAGTACCAGGCAGTTTTGATGACTGCTGCTGTGTAGTACAGTTTAATATCTGGTGTGGCTAAGCTACCATCTCTAGCATGTCTTTTCGTTAATATCCTAGATACTCTAGACCTCTTGTTTTTCCAAATGAATTTTGTTATTATTTTGTCCAGCTCAGTAAAAAAAAAATTTTGGCAGTTCGATTGATATGGCACTGAATAGATAGATTAATTTAGGTAAAATTGTCATTTTTATTATATTAGCTCGGCCTAACCATGAGCAACTGATATTTCTCCATTTATTTAGATCTGATTTTATTCGCGTGAAAAGTGTTTCATAGTTATGTTCATATAGGCCCGGGTTTGTCTTGGCAAATAGACTCCCAAATATTTTATAGTGCCTTCAGTAACTTTGAATGGAATTTCTCTTTCTATCTCTTGCTGTTGGGCTTTGTCAGTAATGTATAGGAATGCTGAGGATTTATGTGGGTTCATTTTATATCCTGCAACTTTGCTAAAGTTGTTTATTATTTCAAGTAGTTTTTTACTTGATTCTCTAGGATTCTCTAGATAAATCATCATATCATTTGCAAAAAGTGATAATTTAGTTTCTTCTTTTCCTATTCTAATTCCTTCAATTTCTTTTTCTTCTCTTATTGCTACAGCTAATGTTTCTAGTACCAAATTGAATAATAGGGGTGATAATGGACATCCTTCTTTCACCCCTGATCTTATTGGGAATGTATCTAGTTTATCCCCATTACAAATAATGCTTGTCGATGGTTTTAGGTAGATGCTATTTATAATTTTGAGGAAGGTTCCACTTATTCCTATGCCTTCTAGTGTTTTTAAAAGGAATGGGTGTTGTACTTTGTCAAAGGATTTTTCTGCGTCTATTGAGATGATCATATGGTTTCTGCTAGTTTTGTTGTTGATATGGTCAATTATGCTAATACTTTTCCTAATATTGAACCAGCCTTGCATTCCTGGAATAAATCCTACCTGGTCATAGTGTATTATTCTCGTAATGAGTTGCTGCAATCTTTTTGCTAATATTTTATTTAAAATTTTTGCATCAATATTCATTAGAGAAATTGGTCTATAATTTTCTTTCTCTGTTTTAACTCTACCTGGTTTGGGTATTAGTACCATATTTGTGTCATAAAAAGAATTTGGTAGGACTCCTTCTTCACCTATTTTCCCAAATAGTCTACAAAGTATTGGAATTAGTTGTTCTTTAAATGTTTGATAGAATTCACATGTAAAACCATCTGGCCCTGGAGATTTTTTCCTAGGGAGTTCGTTGATGGCCTGCTCAATTTCTTTTTCTGATATGGGGTCATTAAGAAATTTCACTTCCTTCTCTGTTAGTCTGGGCAGTTTATGTTTTTGTAGATATTCATCCATATCTCTAATGGTTGTCAAATTTATGGGCATACAGTTGGGCAAAATAATTCCTAATTATTGTTTTGATTTCCTCTTCATTAGAGGTGACCTCACCCTTTTCATTTTTTATACTGGTAATTTGATTTTCTTCTTTCTTTTTTTTAATCAAATTGGCCAAACGTTTGTCAATTTTATTGGTTTTTTTCATAAAACCAGCTCTTTGTTTTATTTATTAATTCAATAGTTTTCTTGGTTTCAATTTTATTAATCTCTCCTTTGATTTTCAGTATTTCTAATTTGGTATTTAATTGGGGGTTTTCAATTTGCTCTTTTTCTAGCTTTTTCAGCTGTATGCCCAGATCATTGACCTCTTCTTTCCCTATTTTATTCATGTAGGCACTTAGAGATATAAAACTTCCCCTAAGAACTGCTTTTGCTGCATCCCATAAGTTTTGGTATGTTGTTTCATTATTGTCATTCTCTTGAATGAAATTATTAATTGTTTCTCTGATTTGTTCTTTGGCCCACTCACTCCCAGGACTCCCAACACAGGACGGCAGTCTGTGGGAGCGACGAGAGGCAGCGCAACGCCACCGGCCGTGAAAACACCCACTCCTGACGCTTGCAAAACCCAGGAACTCAGCTTCTTGAACTTCCGGAAGACTCAATGGCCAGGTAAAAGGCTCTAATCCCTTCACCCCTCAACCAGAGAATTCCTCGAGAAAAAAAAAAGAACGCTGGAACTGAGCTGAAAGCAGTGGGGCTTCAGTGGTTAAATAGCAGAAGTTCATTAGTCCCATAGGGGCAGAGTCTGCAGGGGTCAACGCCAGAAGCCCAGATGTAACCTTGCTCCCCCAGGGGAAGTGCCAGACATCAGCTCAGACAACAAACAGCTGAGACCATTGCTGAAAAGCTGGAGAGCACCCACAGGGAGTGAGACGCCAGGGAGCCAGACCCCTCCCCCACACCTCAGGAAACTGAAGGTTATAATTCTAGACTCACAACCCCCAGAATAAGAAAGCTGGGACAGAAACCCTGAGACTCACAGATAGAAATTCGTTGTAAAGCCAGCAAAAGGCAAACCAACATGAAGAAGAACACAAAAAAACCAAGGACAATAGATTCTTTTTATGGAGACAGGCAGGATCAAAATATCAACATAGAAGAAGATAGCAATGACACTGTAGATACATCAGATACCTCAAAAGCTAATATGAACTGGTCTCCAGCCCAAAAAGCACTGCTGGAAGAGCTAAAAGAGGATTTTAAAAACCAAATTAGGGAGCTAAAAGAAAACATGGAAAAAATGGAAAAAACGGAGAAAAAATCTGCTGATGAAATCAAGTCCCTAAAGAATAAGATTGGTCAAGTGGCTACAGAGATTCAGAATCTAGAGAGAGAGAAGGACACCCTGAGAGGCGAAATCAACCAATTGAAAATGGAGGCTCAAAAGCAAAATGCAAACACTAACTCATTCAAAATTAGACTTGAGCAAGTGGAAGCTAATGAATCTATGAGGAATCAAGAAGTAATAAAACAAAACGTAAAGAATGAAAAAATAGAAAAAAATGTGAAATATCTGATTGGCAAAACAACTGACCTGGAAAAGAGATCCAGGAGAGACAATTTGAGAGTTATTGGTCTACCAGAAATCCACGATGAAAAAAGGAGCCTTGACAGTATCTTCGAAGAAATTATCAAAGACAACTGCCCAGAGGTCCTAGAACCAGAGGGCAAAATAGTCATTGAAAGAATTCACCAATCACCCCCTGAAAGAGATCCCAAACTGAAAACACCAAGAAATATTATAACCAAATTTCAGAGCTATAAACTCAAGGAGAAAATACTGCAAGCAGCCAAAAAGAAGCAATTCAAATATCGTGGAACTATAGTCAGGATCATGCAGGATCTCTCAGCTTCCACGTTAAAAGACAGGAGAAATTGAAATATGATATTCCAAAGGGCAAAGGAGCTGGGACTACAATCAAGGATCAACTATCCAGCAAAACTAAGCATAATTTTCCAGGCAAGGCGATGGACATTCAATGAAATAAGGGAATTCCAGACCTTCCTGATGAAAAGGCCAGAACTCAATGGAAAATTTGATCTCCAAATACAAAACTCAAGAGAGACATAAAAAGGTAACCAGGGGGAAAAACCCCACAATCCTTATTAACCAATAAGGGCAGATTGTTTACATCTTTATGTGGGATTATATCATCTTATGTATGTTTTATATATACATATATATATGTATGTTTTTTAGGTATATATATATATATATATATATATAAGTCATTCTTGTGAATGATACAACTATTATGACAAATGAAAGGGATATACATAGGTTGTGAATGCCTGTATAAATTAACTGATGTAAAGATATAAAATATAAATAAGAGATATAAAGGGAGGGCTATGAGGGAAGTGGTAAGGAGGTAGTAGAAAAGGGTAAATTACACCAAAGGAAGTGGCACAAAAACATATTATAGTAGAGGGAAAGAAGGGAGGGAGAAGAGCAGTATTTGAGCTTTACTGTCATCTGATCTAGTTCAGGAAGGGAATAACATACTCTGATAAGTTTAGAAATCTAACTTGTCCTACAGGAAGTGGGAGGGTAAGGGGGGAAAAAGGGAGGGGGGTGGGCAGAAGGAAGAGGAGAAGTAGCAAGTGGGTAACGGTAAGATAAGGGAGGGGAATAAAGAGGGAGGTTTAACTGAGGAAAGCGGCGGTCAAAAGCAAAACTTTGTTGAGGAGGAGAAGGGGAAAGGGAGAAATAAAAGCATAAACAGGGGGAATTAGGATGGAGAAAAAGACACAGATAGAAATCATAACCCTGAACGTGCAGGGTTTGAACCTTCTCACAAAACAGAAGCAGATAGCAGAATGGATTAAAAACCATAATCCTACAATATGCTGTTTACAAGAAACGCATCTGAAACAGGGGGATACATGTAGGGTTAAGGTAAAAGGCTGGAGTAAAATATATTGTGCCTCAGCTAAAGTAAAAAAAGCAGGTGTAGCCATCCTAATCTCAGACAAAGCAAAAGTAAAGATAGATCTAATTAAAAGAGATAAGGAAGGACATTATATCCTGCTAAAAGGCACCATAAACAATGAAGCAATATCATTGCTTAATATATATGCACCAAGTGGTAAGGCATACAAATTCTTAGAGGAGAGGTTAAGGGAGTTACAGGAAGAAATAGACAGCAAAACTATAATATTGGGAGACCTCAACCTCCCCCTTTCTGAACTTGATATATCTAACCTCAAAATAAATAAGAAAAAAGTTAAGAAGGTAAACAGAATTTTAGAAAAGGCACATATGATAGAGCTCTGGAGCAAACTGAATGGGGATAAAAAGGAATATACTTTCTTCTCAAAAGTACATGGCACATACTCAAAAATTGACCATGTACTAGGGCATAAAAACCCCACAATCCAGTGCAGAAAAGCAGAAGTAGTCAATGCATCTTTTTCAGATCATGATGCAATAAGAATCATTTTTAATAAAATACCATGGAAAAATAAGCTAAAAATGAATTGGAAACTAAATCATTTAATTCTAAAGAGTTAGTCTATTTTTAAGGTGTCATTTTCTTCAGTTTTTTGGGGGTCTCCTTTACAAATCGTTGACTTGTTTTTCATGATTTTCTTGCATCACTCTCATTTCTCTTCCCAATTTTTCCTCCATTTCTCTTACTTTCTTTTCCAAATCCTTTTTGAGGTCTTCCATGGCCTGAGACCAATTCATATTTTTCTTGGAGGCTTTTGATGTAGGATCTTTTATTTTGTTGACCTCTGGCTGTATGTTGTGATCTTCTTTTTCACCCAAAGAAAGATTCTATAGTCTGAGTTCTTTTATGCTGCTTGCTCATTTTCCCAGCCAATTACTTGACTTTTGAGCTTTTTCTCAGGATATGACTGCTTTCAGAGTGGACAGTGCTTTGTCCCAAGCTTAAGGGGTTTTACGCTGCTGTTTTCAGGGCTACTTCTATTCTGAGGTGGTATGATGCTCCTCTCCTAGCCTGTTCTCTGGTCTGTGAGGCACTCCTTTCTGCCATGTAACTACCAGGAGGACTCCCTCTCCACAGCCACCACAAAGCTCTGCCACACTATTGCTCCTCCTCCCACAAGAACCACCAACCTGGACCATGACTCATATCCAAGCAGGACAAAGCAAGAGAACATTGTCTCTGTGCCAGCAGAGATCTCTTCACTCCCACTCTGATCCACCACTTTATTTCCCCCACTGTGTGGGCCAGGGGGTCAGGAAGCAGCTACAGCTGTAGCTCTGGAAGCAGCCACGTGAAGTTCCTGCTGCTGCAGCTCACCACCCCGGACCTGGGGCCAGACTGTGCACTTCTCTCACCCAGGTCCAGCAGTTTTCCCACTGACCTACTCTGTTGTCTTTGGCATTTGTGGGTTGAGAAGTCTGGTAGCTGCCACAGCTCAGGGATTCAGGGCCCCGAGGCCTGCTATGCCTGGTCTACTCTGGCCTGTTCTGTCCTGGCACAGCTCATGTTGGGCTGTGCTCCACTCCCAGCACAGTGCAATAGACCCTTCCCAGCAATCATCCAGGGCATCGTTGGCTGGAGATTTGTTTCTCTCCATTATTTCATGGTTTCTGGAGCTCTACAATTTGTTTAGAGTCATTTTTACAGGTATTTGGAGGGATTTGGGGGAGAGCTTAAGTGATTCCCTGTTTTCAAGCAGTCATCTTGGCTCTGCCTCCCCTGGTTGACTTCTTAATGGGTGAGAGAGAGGTGGGTGGAAAGGAGAGAATTTGGAACAAGAAATTTTAAAAAAGCTTAAAATAAAAAATATGTAAGAGTTGTAAGGTATCTCAGAGTTCATATAGCTCAATTTATACATTGATAAGAAAACCATCTAAACCAGATTTTCAAACTCATAACTGATGGACAACAAGAAGTCAGCAAAACTAGTACTTCCTGAAGTATTAAAATATAATTCTATAATAAAATATAATTGCATAAATGTTAAATATATAAATTTTATGCATAAATATATATAATATAAATATAAAATATAATTGCAAAATATTTATCAAAATAAATAAAATGAAATACAACATACATAATGTTAATTTGTCATTTACTAAGTAAAAATGCCACCCACAGGATCAGTTTGATTACTCCAAAGCATACGATCAATTTGAATAATCAAAAGAATGATCTTCTCTAGGAGGTGGTAAGCTTCCTATTACCTTAGATATTCAAAGCAACCACATTTTACAGATAATATGTAAGTGACTATGCACAGATTAGAATAGGTGCTGTTTTGAGAACCCATTGAGCTCAGATTCTCTGTGACTCTTAAAGTCGAGATGTAACTACTGCTTTGAAGTCTGGGGACAAGAATTATTATTTCATGAAGTAGCCCATTCCAATATTATATTGCTTGAGTTCTTTTCTTAAATTAAGATAAAATCTGCCTTTCAAAAACTTCCACACCTTAGTTCTAATTAGTTCTTCTGAAACCAAGTAGTTCAACAATATTCTCTCATCCTTATAAAAGCCCTCCATATATTTGAAAATATACCATACATATATACCTCATAAATTATGTGTGTGTGTGTGTGTGTGTGTGTGTGTGTGTGTGTGTGCATGTGTGCAAGTACACCAGGCCTAGAGGAAGACCTGAATTCATATCTGGCTTTATACACTTGATAGCTATATGACTCCAGGCAAGTCAGAGCACTGCTTTGGTTACCTCACATGCAAAATAAGCTTGAGAAAGATGCCAAACCACTTCAATATTTTGTGAAGAAAACCCTAAATGGGGTCATGAAGAATAAGACACAACTGAAACAAATGAATGACAACGATAAATGTTGTTGTTAGTTGTCCTTTGTTTTTGAAGAGGACCAGTGATATCACCAGTGATGTCTTGATTCATGCAAGAACTGGATTTAAATAAGGCAGAATTGCACAAAGTCATCAGCTTCATTCTCTTTTTCAGAGTCATCAAAGTCCAGTGGTAAGAGAAAAGATCAGCTGGGATCCAGTGGATGACCTTGGCAACTTTAGTATCTGACCATGCTCTAAGGACTCCACAGTGACTGCTTCAACTTCCTTCATGGACATTAGAACAAATTGTTTTAATCCACCCATTCTGATGGGCCAAGGATTCTCATACTTGTGGTAGATACCCTGCCCCTAATTAACCAATGGGCTTGAGACTCATCAGTTACCTTCAAACCATATGCTTAGATAGTTTACTGAGGTGTGGCTGCTGTGTATGCTACAGTTTTTTGGAGCCACAGATGAGAGTTAAGTACCAGGTAGACACTGAAAGCGGATGAGCAGCCCTGAAAAGGGCTTAGCAAGCCATCATACCAGAGGTGCTAGTCCTTCTTGAATTACACACACACACACACACACACACATATGTGTGTACATGTATATGTGTATATGTATATATGTATATATACACATATATGCATACATATGCCCTATATATACATACACACAAACATATACATATATGAATTTATATACATATAAATATACATATAGTTATACATATGTGTATATATATATCTATACATGCTATATCTATCTCTATTTATACACACACACATATATACACATTATATATGTGTGTGTGTGTGAGTATATATATGTGTATGTGTTTGTGTGTGTATATATACATATATAGATACATATATGTATATGTATATGTATATACACACATATATGTACATATACATATATGTGTGTATATATATACATATATATGTATATATGCCTGTATATGTATATATGTGTACGTGTGTGTATATCTATCTATTTATCTATCTATATACACACATATGTGTGTAGGAGCAATTTAGATTTGAAGATCTTTCCCACCCATTAATAAGCCATGTGACCTACTTACAACACAGGAAGCCTAAGACACATATGGTAGGAGCACCTTCCTGACAGGAAACATAAGTTATGTCACAGGAAATGCTAAGAGAGAGAGAGGTGCTATGGCTGCTAATGGCTGCCTTCTTGACTGTTAGAACTGAATAGGCTGACTTAGCTGTACTGTGTGTGAGTTTATTTTGGGGAAGACCCCAGCAGGGGATCAGAGAGGTTTTGGAATGATGAGGTTACAGGCTGTTATATGGTGTTTTAAGTTCCTTGCTGTTATGATAAAGTAGGCTGACAGGCTATTGGAGCTGAACATTTAGTTATGGGATATGATTTTCTGCTCTCTGAATAAATGTTATACTTCTTTTACCTTCTTTGTGGAGAGCCTCTCATACCTTTTGATACAGAATTACATAGGCATATTCATGATTATTGTTGATGTTGACTATTATGAGAGAGGAATCAGACAGTTGCTGAAAGGTCTGATAATTCAAGTGAAAATGCTTCTCATATACCACAGCAAGATGGAGAAACTCAGGTGGCAGAAAAGCAGGCAGCTAACAGCCTTGTAAATTCAGCTAGAAGGCAGAGGGAGCCCAAGAGGTCAAGAGTGCACCTCAGTTCACCAGAGGTCGAGCCTAGCAGGCAGTCTGGTTACCATGGTAAGAGGATCAGAGAAGCTAGACAGGAGGATACAATGTCAGAACCTCCAGCACGAGGTGATACTTTGTGGCATGTTACTTCTGAAACACAGAGTGTTACAGGATCACGCCAGACTTCTCCAAAAGAAGTGAGCCACATAAAGCAGAGGAGTTAGGAAACATAAGATCATACTACTCAGTTTAGGCTGGTTTTGAAAGGTTTTACGCAGCAGGAAATCACAGATATTGTGAGTAGGTTCACCCAGAGAATGGGAGAATTGTTAAAGTCTTGGATGGTGAGAATCAGTGATGGAAGGGCTGCAGGAGTGTCTGTAGATTCTGTAGATTGTATGAAATCCATAAATATTAGTCAGAACTCTTTTGTACAGCAAGCTTTTAGGGATTATCATTTGCAAAGAACTATTCAAGCAAACGATTTTTTGCCTTTGGCTGTGGAAGGCTGTAAAGAGTAATATACTGGGGGTGGAGCCAAGATGACAGCTGGAAAGCAGGGACTTGCCTAAAGCTCACTCCCAGTACCCTCCGAACACCTATAAAAATGGCTCTGAGCAAATTCTAGAACTGCAGAACCTATGAAATGGCAAATGGAAGCCTGGATGGATGCTGGGTAAGGTCTATCACACTGTGCTGGGAGTAGAAAAGAGCAGAGACCAGCATGGGCTGTGCCTGGACCAACTAGACCAGGAGCCAGGTAAAACAGGCCTTAGCACCCTGAATCAGTGATTTATGGCAGTTGCCAGACTTCTCAACTCAAAAACACCAAAGACAACAGAGAAGTTTAGTGGGAAAAATTGGTGGACAGAATGAAAGGAGTTCATGGTCCATCACCACATGGGGGCGGCGGAGGTGGTGCAGCTCTGAGGCTACTTACAGAGCTAAAGCTGCAGTCACTTCCAGCCCCAGGCCCATCTGCTGGGAGGAATTAAGTGGCAGATCAGAGCAGGAGTGAATAGCCTGCTTATATCTCAGTCAGGGTCAGGGTTGGCAATTCTTGGGGGAGGAGGAACACTGGTGTGGCAGAGCTTGCTGTGTAGAAATGGCCCTGAAAACAACAGCACAGCAACTCAAGATTGGGACAAGTACTCTCTACTATACAACCAGTCATACACTGACAAAAAGCTCAAGGGTCATGTAGTTGGCTGGGAACATGAACAATAAGCAAAAACAGACTCAGATTCAGACTCAGACATTGGAATCTTTCTTTGGTGACAAAGAAGACCAAAATATACAGCCAGAAGAAGTCAACAAAGCCAAAGAGCCTATATCAGAAGACTCTAAGAAAAACATGAACTGGTCTCAGGCCATGGTAGAGCTCAAAAAGGAGTTGGAAAAGCAAGTTAGAGAAGTAGAGGAAAAATTGGGAAGAGAAATGAGAAGGATGCAAGAAAACCATGAAAAACAAGTCAAGGACTTGCTAACGCATACCCCAAAAATACTTAAGAAAATAAAACCTTAAAAAATAGACTAACTCAAATGGCAAAAGAGCTCCAAAAAGCCAGTGAGGAGAAGAATGCCTTGAAAGGCAGAATTAGCCAAATGGAAAAGGAGGTCCAAAAGACCACTGAAGAAAATATTACCTTAAAAATTAGATTGGAGCAAGTGGAAGCTAAAGACTTTATGAGAAATCAAGATTTTGTAAAACAGAGCCAAAGGAATGAAAAAATGGAAGACAATGTTAAATATCTCATTTGCAAAACCACTGACCTGGAAAATAGATCCAGGAGAGATAATTTAAAAATTATTGGATTACCTGAAAGCCATGATCAAAAAAGGAGCCTAGATATCATCTTTCAAGAAATTATTAAGGAGAACAGCTCTGATATTCTAGAACTGGAGGGTAAAACAGAAATTGAAAGAATCCACCAATCACCTCCTGAAAAAGATCCCACAAAGAAAACTCCTAGGAATATTGTCGCCAAATTCCAGAACTCCCAGATCAAAGAGAAAATACTCCAAGCAGCCAGAAAAAAACAATTTGAGTATTGTGGAAACACAACTAGGATAACACAAGATCTAGCAGCTTCTACATTAAGGGATCTAAGGGCTTGGAATATGATATTCTGGAGGTCAGTGGATCTAGGATTAAAACTGAGAATCACCTACTGAGTATAATGTTCCAGGGCAAAATATGGATTTTCAATAAAATAGAGGACTTTCAAGCTTTCTCAGCGAAAAGACCTGAGCTGAATAGAAAATTTGACTTTCAAACACAAGAATCAAAGGAACCATGAAAAGTTAAACTGGAAAGAGAAATCATAAGGGACTTACTAAAGTTGAACTGTTTTGTTTACATTAATACATGGAAACATGATGCGTATAATTCATGAGACCTTACTATTAGGGTAGCTGAAGGGAATAGACTTATATATCTATAGGCAAAGGTCACAGGGTGAGTTGAATATGAAGGGATGATATATAAATAAACATCAAATTAAGGGATGAGAGAGGAATATATTGAGAGAAGGAGAAAGGGAGAGATAGAATGGGGTAAATTATGTTGCATTAAAGTGGCAAGAAAAAGCATCTCATTGGAAGGGAAGAGGGGGCAGGTGAGTGGGAATGAGTGAATCTTGCTCTCATTAGATTTGACCTAAGGTTGGAATAACATATACACTCAATTGTGCATCTTACACCACAGAAAAGAAGGAGGAAGGAGATAAAAAAGGGGGCATGATAGAAGGGAGGGCAGATTGGGGAGGAGGTAATCAAAAGCAAACACTTTCAAAAAGGGACAGTGTCAAGGGAGAAAATTCAATAAAGGCGGATAGGATAGGAAGAAGCCACATATAGTTAGTCTTTCACAATATGAGTATTGTGGAAGGGTTTTTCATAATGATAGATGTGTGGCCTGTGTTTAATTGCTTGCCTTCTTAGGCAAAGTGGGTGGGGAAGGAATAGGAGAGAGAATTTGGAACTCAAAGTTTTAAAAGCAGATGTTCAAAAAAAAGTTTTCACATGCAACTAGGAAATAAGATATACAGGCAATGAGGCATAGAAATCTATCTTGCCCTACAAGAAAGTAAGGTAAAAGGGGATGGGGGGAGTGGGGTGACAGAAGGGAGGGCTGACTAGGGAATGGGGCAATTAGAATATATGCCATCTTGGAGTGTGGGGGAAGGTAGAAATGGGGAGAAAATTTGTAATTCAAACTGTTGTGGAAAGCAATTCTGAAAACTAAAAATATTAAATAAATAAATAATACTTTTTTTAAAAAAGGAATATCCTCCTGATATGATGTGGCCTACTGCAGATAGACCCTGGTATTCAATTGAAGACTGCATGAGAAAGTTAAAGGAGCAGGTGATGAAGATTCTTATTATGTTGGGGAATGCCGAAGTTTATTATAATACTCTCTTGTGAGTCTCTCATAGGAATTTGATAGCTAAGATGGCACCCCCCACATAAAACATGTGATTGTGATTCTGCTGATTGAAGAAGTAGGGAACCATGTTTCAGAGATGCTGGATAAGATTTCACAGTTAAGTGACTTATGTGACTGGGGAAGAAATTAATTTCCTCTGGAGAGAAGGGTACAAAACCAACAGACTCGACATCAGAATAGAGTGATAAGGAAAGAAATGTTTACTGCTCTATGGAAAGCAGGGGTGCATTTTAGAAGAATAGATGGTATTCCAACTATACAAAATGTACCAAGAAATGGGGCTTAAAAGCAAATGGATCTGAGAAGTAATAACTGCCCGTATAAATCATACACATCTTAAATACTTGTATCCAAGTGCATCACACCTTCAAGGAGTCTAGAGAATAGGCTAAGCCCCAGCTCATATTAAAGAAATACACAGAGAGGATTACAGACCCCATATTAATTTGACTAGATTTTGGAAGAATGGATCAAATACTGTAACTAGCACATTGATAGATACTGGGGCAGAGGCCAGCTTGATTTATGGAAACCCTAACAAATTTAAGCATGGAACTCCTATTACTATCAAAAGGCTAAGAGGTGCTGAAATATCAGACAAAAAAGTGAAACTGATGATGGAAATTGGACGATTGCCTAAGAAAGAATATACCATGATCATTGTACTGATTCCTGAATATGTCATTGGAATAGATATATTGAAAGGCATGACTCTGAATTTCCCTGAGGAGAGATATCAATTTGCAGTAAGGAAAATAGGAATCAATATATTTGTGTAAAGAGGATAGAATAGTTCAATTCATAAATATTCCTTGTGAAACAATACATCTTGTGAAAACTGACCCTTCAAAATAATTTTCAAAGGAAAGGAAGGATTGGGTTTTACTGATAGAATAAAATTGGGAGCTAAAGTCTGCATTAAACAGAAGCCAGATGATGTTCCAAAGGCTGCATAAATTATAGCACATGGAAAAGATACCACTGTAACAGTGGTTTACCCAAGAGAAAATGGTCAGCAAATTGAATCCTTGACTCATATTCTATCGTGAATGAGGCTATGATAGTCTCTTTTTTGTTTTTGGATTTTTGTCTATTAAATTTGTTTGTGAGATTTGTTTCCTGCAGGCTTAGTACCATCCACCTACAGATGCCTGATCGCTTAAGCCAAATGTCACCCTCTGATGTGTTCGGATGTCAACTCTGGACCTGTCCATGACTGGGATGTGTCATCCCTGGACCTAGCATCAACTGAGTTCCAGATGCCAGCTTGCTAAAAAACTGACCTCTCGATTCGGACTCTTTATCTTTTGGGGCAGAGACAGCTCTAATTCCAATTTCAGCAGGGATGAGTTTTGGAGGACTAAATCTTTGCCCCTTAACCCAGGATTTTGAGCCCTATTCATTTGAGAGGGGAATGATGACATTGTTTTATGTACTTATCCTTGTGTTATCCCTATTATGTTGTTGTGTAAAGTTCTATTGACACCAATTATCCCAAAATTCCCATTGCCTTATGTAATGGATAAAAAAGATCTTGGGGCTGAATGTATTATCAATTTAGGCTTGAAAATTTTTCCCTTCCATTAATAGGTCATGTGCCCTGCTTACATCACAGGAAGCATAAGACACATGGTAGGAGGAGCTTCCTGACAGGTAATAAAGTTATGTCACAGCAAATACAGAAAGAGAGAGAGAGAGAGAGAGAGAGAGAGAGAGAGAGAGAGAATAGAGAGAGAGAGAGAGAGAGAGAGAGAGAGAGAGAGAGAGAGAGAGAGAGAGATGTTATGGCTGTCAATGGCTGCTAATGACCACCCTCGTGCTTGTTAGAACTGAACAGGCTGACTTAGCTGTACTGTTTTGGGGAAGACCACGATAGGGTGTCAGACAGGTTTTGGGATGATGAGGTCACAAGCCGTTATATGGTGTTTTAAGTTCCTTGCTCTTATGATAAAGTAGGCTGACTGGATATAGGAGCTGAACATTTGGTTATGGGATATGATTTTCTGCTCTCTGAAGTATAAGAATGTTATACTTCTTTTACCTTCTTTGTGGAGAGCCTCTCATACCTTGCGATACAGAACTACATAGGCATATTCATGATTATTGTTGATGTTTTATTTATTGCCTTACTGGTACAAAGTGTGTATATACACACACACATATACGCATACATAAATGTGTGTATATGTATATATCTATATCTATGTACACATGCATATATACACATATATAATACATATGTATATAAATATATATCATTTACCATATAGTCTTATAAAATTTATATGCATTGTGTGTATATACAGACACATACACACATACATATATATATATATACATATGTATACATGTATGTATGTATACACATATATGCATCTATTGTGATGAAGGCATTGTGATAGGTTACAAAGACATAAGTATGGCATAAAATTTCCCTCAAAGAGCTTGCATAATACTGAGAAAATTTTATACATATACATATTCATGATATACACCAATAAAACACATGGTAATTTGAAGACAGTGAAAGCAATAGCATTTGAGGTGGTCAGAAAACATTCAGTAGAGGAGGAGATATATGAGCAGAACCTTGAAGGAGGATAGGGACAGACTAGACTTGCTTGAAGAAGGAGGATATATTTTTATGGAAATATTACTTGTGGAAATACAAAGAAGTAGAATGTAAAGATGGGGTTCTAACAGATGTATCAATCAATCAATCAACAAAGTAAGCAAAGTATTAAGAAATTTCCTATAACCTCTTCACTAAGGTCCTATGTGTGGACATGTTTCTAATCAATTCAAAAGAATCAATGTGAATGGAATGAATTCTCCCATAAAGCAGAAGTGGAAAGCAAAGTAGATTAAGAACTATAATCCTACAATATGTTGTTTACAAGGAAGATGAAATTAATGGTTACCACTCCATTCTCCTTTCTTCCCATCAAGCAATATCATCAAGCATAAATTCTAATGCTTGGATATGGAATTGTCCCCTCTGGGGATTTCCTAAGACATCATGGAAGCTGCAGTTGAACTATATGATGGAGAGGAAGCAGTGCATGGTGGAAAGAGCAGAATGGAAAGATCCCTGAACTAGTGGCCTGAAGATGTGTACTCAAGTTCTAAGTATGTTATTAATTGAATGTGTGACCTTTAACAAGTTTCTTCTCTGGTTTGGGCCATGGTTTCTCCATTTGTAAAAAGAGCAAGTTGGACTAGATAATCTCCAAGGTCTCTTCTAGCTCTGATATTCCAGGAGTCTCTCTTAATGGTGCCATGTCACTCTAAATTTCTGTGATACAAATGTTATCACAATCTATGGAAGGCAGGAAGGTTTGTTCCCAGGAGAGCAAGGAAAAAAATGGGAAGCAGGGTGCCAAGGAAAGTAGTTATGAAATGGGGAAATTCTGAACAAACTATGGTATAAAAATGGAATTGAATGGAATACTATTATACCACAGGAAACAAGAGAAGAGATGATTTAAGAGAAACCTGGGAAAACTTAAATGAAGTGATGGAGTGAAATGAGCAGAGCCAGAAAAAACAATTCATACAATACGATATTGCAAAGACAAATCACTTTGAAAAACTCAAGAATTCAAATTAATGAAATGACCAACCATATTTCCAGAAGACCAGTGATGAAGCATGCTATTCACCTCATAACAAAGAGGGGATGCTCTCAAGAGGAAGAATTAGCTATGCATTTTTGGTCTTAACCAACTTGGGTTTGTTTTACTTGACTCTGCATATTATGATGATTTTTTATTATTATTTTCCAGTGGGGGAAAGTAAGAGAAAATAAATGTTAGATAATTGAAAAAAAAGTACTTTAATCATTGGTTAAACACACGCAGAGGAAATATCACATAATTCACTGAAAGAATCAGAGAATTCTCTTGGCCTATGTATAAAAAAATCAGTTTGGAATCTCTCCAACTGATAAATCAGAGGATTAGAACCGAACATCTGACAGGCAGTGGTCTTTGAAGGTGAAATGGTGCACATGAATTTCTCTTTCTCTTTTTCTCCAACCCAGTTAATGACATTATTGAAATAACTGGACAAGAAGGGACAACACATGCAGTGGGGCACAGAGAGAAACATCCTGAGGACAAAGCTAAAGGTTTTGCCTTTTGTTCTCTAAGAAAACTGTTATACTTCTGCCCTCTCACCTGCCTGGATGGAAATTGAAGGGGAATGGAATTTACTGTTTTTCCAACATATATGTTTCTAAATGCTTAGTGAGTTTGCTTCTTTTATGTTTATTATTTCCTAATTGCAGGCTAATGAATAAGCCAAGTTGTCACTATCCAGGAAACATGTTAATTTTTGTGTGATTCAAATGTTCACATCAGAGCTCTCATTATTAATTGGTGATAGCTATACATACACATGTGCAGGAATGCATCTATACCTGTATGTACCCATACATATATGTACACACATGACTATGTATCTTAAGGATATATCCTAATTAGAATATATCTTTTAATAGCCTAAGAACAAGAAAGTTGACAAAAGTGATTGTATTTATGCATTTTCACATTTTGATTTCTGCTTTTGTAAACATAAGATTAATTTACAGAACCATTTATCAAACAGAATAGGTAATTAGCAAGAAGAATTTATTCCCCAACATTTTACATGGTTTCCAGAAAAATCTGCATAGTAACATGCAACATAAAATGAGGGTAGGGGAAGGAGTCTGAATTCATACAAAACAAGAGTGAAATTTTGGATGATATGAGGCATAACATGCATATTTACATACCCCAAACAGAAGACTGTTAGAGAGCTTTTTGTTCTTTCTTCCTCCATCTAGGTGTAATAGGAAGCCCAGAAGCATGTCAACATTTCACTCTTCAAAGGGATGGCCAGAAAACCTGAAATAGAAATGTGGTTGAACTCTCAGCCTAGCAATACTTAGGGTGTGAATACAAAACTTAAACCATTTATGGGAGGATTTAATCAGGATCAACTTAATTTTGACATTATCTCAGCATTTTTATTCCTTCGGTAAAAATATTTCAGTTTCATGAAAGTTCAACGAGGCCCTCAAAAAATTGGATGTTTTTAATAGGCCAAATCTTCAACTAACCTACCCGTATCATACAAAGTAAATTTTTCATTAGGAAGCATATTTCTGAAACCATCTCATCTGACTTCTTCTTTTTTCAGATGAAAAGAAATGGGCCTCAGGGAGGTTTTTATTCTAACATAAATTTTCCTGAAAAAATCATGTTAATGTAATAAAACTTCACCCAAGTCTTTACTAAATTAAATTTCTACACTGCTAATGGTTACAGCTAAAAGTGTCCTGCCTATATCATTGAATTAGAATTTTACAAAGGGTTGAGGCCTTAAGGTTCATCTTATCCAAGCCATTCCTTGTATTAAAAAAAAATCAGGAACCTGGTTTTCATAGAAATTAAGTGACTTAAGGTTATACATCATATTTGAAATATATATGTATATGTACATATATTTCATATATATATGTATGTATGTGTATATATATATATACACACATATGTGTGTGTGTGTGTGTGTGTGTGGGTATTCACCAAACAGGCAGCAAACAGACACAATCCAGAGTAAATTTCCTGGAATGTCATACTCTGGACCAAGAGCGAGGAAAGTGGCTATTTACCGAGATGTCTAGGATGAGCACAGAGATGTTTAATATTAATTTAAGATCATAAAGTTAGAGCTAGAAGGTCCCTCAGAGGTCATCTAGTACAAACCTCTCATACCAGAGAGGAATAAGTTGTGGCTCATACTAGTGAGCTGACTTGGCCAAAGTTATCACATATTAAATGGTAGAACTGAGGTCTCAATTCCAATTCTCTGACAGAATCCTTCTGCTATGTTACATTACTAGATGGCTCAGTAGCAAGAATATTGGACTTAAAATCAGAGAGATTTGAGTTCAAATCTTGTTTCAGAAACTATGGCCCTTGGTAGGTCCCTCAACTTCTCTCAATTTCCTTTTCCTTATCTGTAAAATGGGGAGAATAACATCTATCATCTCATAGAATTTTGTGAAACACTTAAGATAACATGTAAAGAGCAGGAGGAGGATAAAAGAGGAGGCAGAGAAGGGGAAGAAGAAGAAAGAGGTGAAGGAGAAGAAGAGGAGGAAGAGGAAAAAGAGGAAAAGAAGGAAGAAGAAAAAGAAGAAAAAAGATGAAGAGGAGGAAGAAGAGGGGGAAAAGAAGAAGAAGAGGAAGGAAGAGAAGGAGGAAAAGGAAGAATAAGAGGAAGGGAAGGAAGCTTCATGGGAATTAAAAATGTGTAGCCTAGAATGCAACATATTTTTAAGTATATGATCAATATAAAGATTGAGAGAAGAAGGCTAAGTGAAAGTTCAATTTTGACTGTAATATAATTACCATTGTAGCATGTAACATAACTTAGGGGGTGAGAAAACTAAGTCACTTAGACTTGACCATAATTCAGACCAAAACTTTTCTTTTGTGCAAAGGCATAAATGAGATTGTCATAGTTAATTTATGCTAATTTTAAAGGTAATGCATTGGTTAATGAATATTCATATTCCCTCTCCCACTTCCATGATTTTGCTCCCTACATCTGGAAAATCCTTCCTTTCATTTTCAGTTGTTAAATTCCTGTCAGACTAATTCAAATATCACCACCTTCTAGCTGTCTACCCTGAGCCCACCAATTCTTTCTTAGTGCTCATATAGCACTTTGATTTTCATCTCATTGATATACTTTCATTGTTGAGATTTTATAACCTCCTTCTACCTCCCTCAATGATTTCCTACCTTTCTCAATATTAGCTTGACCTTTCAATTCCCATTAAAATTTTGCACCATATTCTAGGCCCAGTTCAGGTGTTATCAATACCTTTCCTTAACCAGCAATACCACTACCCCTCCTCCAACTTGACATGTTCCCTCCTTCCTTAAACATTTCCTATTTCTCTGGTTACTCCTATGCCCTTAATAATTTTCTAACAAGCATATTTAATTGGTATACTGTAGAGGTCAAATCCACTCCTACTCTATTATAAATTTCTTGAGAGCAAAGGTCACATTATTTTTTTCATTGTTGTTGCCCAAATTCCTAGCATAGAGCCTCACACATAATAATTATGTAATAAGTATTTAGTTGAGTAAATGTGAAATTACCTATTTTTTTTTTTTGCTAAAAGATAGAAACTATTGAAATCATGGAAATTACCAATGACAATCATAATCTTGAGAGAAGAAATCATCTCAACAACCTTTTCAACAAGTTAATTAATTTTTTGGTGTTTACTTGTGTTAGGTCCAACACTTCATGACCTCATTTGGGTTTTTCTTAGCAAAGATATTGGAGCGATTTGCCATTTCCTTCTTCAGCTCAGTTTACAGATAAGAAAACCAAGGCAAATATTAAATAACTTGCCCAGGGTCACACAGTAAGTATCTGAAGTCAAATTTAAACTAAGATATTCCTAACTTAAGGACTAGCACTCTATCCTCTGCACAGCATATATAGATAGATAGAAAACATTAAGATTAACAAGGCACTGTACAAATATTATTTCATCATAAGCTCACATACCTAGGAGGTATGTCGTATTATTCTTTAAAATTAAATTTTTAATTCTTTGCCACCACAAAAAGCTACTATAAATATATTTGTACATTTGTGTCCTTTTTCCCATTTGTATTATTTCTTTGGGATACCACCCTAGAAGTGGTATTGCTGGGTAAAAGGGAATGCACAATTTTATAGCCTTTAGGGCATAGTTCCAAATCCTCTCCAAAATGGTCGGATCAGTTCACAATTCAACCAACAATGTATTAGTGTTCCAATTTTCTCACATCTTTTCCAGCATTTATCATTTTCTAGTTTTTTTTTATGTTAGCCAATCTGATGGATGTGATGTGATACCTTAGAGCTGTTTTGATTTGTGCTTCTCTAATCAACAGTGATTTAGAACATTTTTTCATATGACTATAGATGCCTTTAATTTCTTCCTCTGAAAACTGTCTGTTCATATCTTTTGACCATTTATCAGGTGGGGAATGGTTTGTATTCTTACACATTTTACTCAGTTATCTATATATTTCAGAAATAAGGCCTTTATCTGACACTGATTGTAGAATGTCTTTCCCATTTTTCTGTGTCCCACCTAATCTTGCTTGCATTGGCTTTGTGTGGGTAAAAAGCTTTTCAACCAAATGTAATCAAAATTATCTAGTTTGCATTTCACAATGTTCTCTGTCTCTTGTTTGATCATAAACTCTTCCACTCTCCATAAATCTGGCAAGTAAACTATCCCTTGCTGCACTAATTCATTTGTAGTGTCAGCCTTTACATCTAAATCATGTACCCATTTGGACTTTATTTTGGTACATAGTGTCAGATGTTGGTCTATGCCCAGTTTCTACCATACTATTTTCCAGTTTTTGTCAAATATTGAGTTCTTGTTCCAGAAGCTGGAATTTTTGGGTTTATCCAACAGTAGATTACTATAATCATTGACTACCGTGTCTTGTGTATCTAACCTATTCCATTGATCTATCTCTCTATTTCTTAACCAGTACCAAGTAATTTTGATGACTCATGCAGTATAATGCAATTTAAGATCTGGAATGGCTAGGCCACCTTTCCTAGCATTTCTTTTAATTAATTCCCCTGATATTCCAAACTTTTTGTTGTTCTAGGTGAATTTTGTTATTGTTTTTCTAGCTCTATCAAACAAGCTATGTTCTATTATTATCCTCATTTTAAAAATGAGGAATTGAAGTGCAGAATTTCCTTGACTTTTCAAGGATCCTACATCTAGTAAGTTGTTTTAACAATCCGGCTAGCAGCTTCTGTGGGGGTGTAAGATCCACCCACAGCCAGCACCCAGAAAGCTGCCAGCATGCTGGGAAAGCATAGGTTCTTTTGATCTGTTTAACCAAGGAAAGCAAGGTGAAGGGGTGGACAAGCTTACTTTAATCCAGCATACAGACAGCATTCAGTTAGTTCAGGGGAGCATACAGACAGCATTCAGTTAGTTGAGGGGAAAAATCCAGCACCCTGAACTTCAGAACAAATACAAACAAATTACAAACATCAACAGACAGACCCAATACAAATCATAGTTACTAATATCTAGGTTCAGCCCGGGAGCTCGGAACAAGGGCTGGCCCGGACTCATGCTCGCCACCACGGTTGCTCCAACAGAAAAAAGGGATCTTCAAGCTGTCTTCTCTCCTCTTATAGAGATTCTGACATTATCAAGCGTCGTTTGAATGACCAGAGCCCAGGCTCTGGTGATTGGTTCTTGAGTTGGCCCCTCTCCCCGGGACTCTGGGAGGCTCACATCCACATAGATTAGATCAATACCCAATAGGGCATGGCTCTGGAGTCAACACCCCCCCCCCAGCCAGCCCCATCCTGGGCCCACTCCAGTCACCAATCCGACCACCCACATAGGTTCCATACCTAACAGGGCTCCAGGCCTGGGGCCCAGCACCCAGCAAGGCTCAATGAAATACGCCGAGTCACTCAAAGAAAACAAAGGCCATTTTGCTTGCCAACACATAAGTATCTGAAGATTGATTGAGGATTGATCTGAACTCAGCTCTTCCTAAACTCATACTCATCACTCCCTCCAGGGAGCCACCTTATTCTAGTCTCTTTGAAAAATGTTCTACACATTAGCAGAAATTGTTCTATAAAGAAAAAAAAATTATATAGAATACCAGGAAGTACAATAACAAATCTCTTGTGAACAGATATGTTCTTTGGTGTCAAAAAGCAGAGAAATGGTTATAAGCAATGGGATGAAAATGATAGTGGATTTTAGGCATTGTATGTGTGATAATATTTCAGGCCTCATAGAGATTATATAAAAAACACCTGAAGCTAGAAGAGGCCATAAATAATATTGAAGCCTCAGGAAAATGAGGCCCTAAAAGAAATGACTTGTCCATGATCACATATTTAACATCTAGCAAAGCTACGGTTGAAACCCAGCTTCTCTGACATCAAATCCAGAACTTTTTCCAATAAACCACATATGCATGTCAAAAATTTGTTAGTGATGACAAACTATTGTAATGCCACTCAAGGCCTGAAAAGAAATTGAAGCATAAACATGGTGGATTTTAAAATACATCATTAAAATATATTTTTCAATATTTTTTAATAAAATAGGAAGTGTACTTGCAAATACCAAAACATTCATGTTGTAAACCTCTCCACATGTTAGATTTATTCACAATAGGCCCACATGTCAAATTTAATTAAAGTCAGTTTTGCAAATGACCTCTGCCCTCTCTATCAGTGATCTCTCAAATCTTATTTCATATTTCATACTTCCCACTGAAGTCTGGGCATTAATAGTGCTACAGAAGTTTTGCCAGCAGGGCCTCTTAGAATTTTCTAATAACCCTTTGAACCTGAGCTTTCTTCCTTTCATAAGCCACGAAATCCTCAAACTTTAAGGAATGATTTTCCCTTTTCAAAGCTCTGTCTTTTCTTTGACAATCTTGTTACAATTATATTCTACAAAGAAACCTCAGACTTGCTTGTCTTCTAATACAATTTAGCAACAGCCAAAACAGTTATAGAAACATCCAGATAAAACCCTCATATTATCAGTAGCAGTTTGCCCAAAGCCCTGAAAATAGGATACAGGGAAAGTGAGCCAGGCACTCTTCTTAACACATTTCCTTTCTTAAAGCTATAAAACAATTTTGGAAGCAGCTGTAAAGGCACACATTCTATAAGTGTTCAGACTGCCCTATAATATTTACTAAATGTTTTTGGAAATTGTGGCACTTTATCTTATATCCATTCCAAAATCTGATTCTATTTGGAGAAATGGAAATAAGACTAGAATACAATACATGTCTTCATTTTCCCATTTATCTGGAGCCTGGACTTCTAGAAACTCTAACCATCTGCAATCAAGAAGTAAAGAACCAAAGGCCTCTGGCCAGCTGAAGAATTGTAGAAGAATCTCTTTATTAGGGTCCTGCCATCTACAACTTAAATCCTCACTTGGAACCTTCTGATTCTTAAAAACAAATGACATATGGGAGCCAAGATGATGGAGGAAGCAGTAGGTTGCTCTCACTCTCTTTTATTGAGTTTGAAAAACCAGAAAATACTGCCCCAGGAAAAATCCTGTAACACTGGACCCAGCAGAAAGATGGGGTACAGCAGTTTTTTTTTAGCTTGTGACACTAGGAGAGATGTAACAACAATGCTGCTAGCAGCTGCTGTGGAGGTATAAACCCTACAATGCCATAAGAGAGGAGTGCCACTAATACAGTTTCTTTGATCTGCTTTTCTAAGAAAAGCAACTTTAAGAGGTTTACAATGTCAGCACCCTGTCAGCATCCTGTCAGCACCCTGAATTTCGGAGAAAACACAAACATAAATTACAAGCAGAAATTATACAAACAGAGCAAATAACACAAATCAGCAGACAGGGCTTCTATCTGTCCATAGCAATACATTCATAGTTGCCAGAGAGAGATGCAGCAACATTTGGGTTTTCAAAGCTGAGGGGTTCCTTAATGGCTACCCAGAGTATCGTCTGGCCAAATCACATGAACACTCTTCCAATGAGTGAGCCTCCAAAGCAAAATGCTAACTTCTGAGTATATATAGACTTCTTCAGGGTCAGAGGGTATCACTGTGACTCTAACTCATGTGCCTTAGGCTTTCTTGTGACTTAAGCAGGTCATCAAAGACTCTTAATTTAATCAAAGACTCAATCAAAGGCACTTGATTGGCTTAGTGCTGAGAAGCACTGCAAAAGAAAAAAACAGAGAAAAGTCCCACTTTGCTTGTCATTACAGGGGATTAACAGGAAAGATCCCTCTTGCTGTGGCTGAAAGGAAGCAGTACAGGAGAGGAGGTGACCAGGTAACCCAGCAGCAAGCCCCATCTCAGAAAACCAGCAGGAGATACTGAGCCCCAGGGTGGTGGAGCCTGCAAGTGCCAACACCAGGACCCCCCTGTTCCTTTTCACAGCCAGGTGAATTGGCAGACACCAACACAAAGAATTACCTGTACCATGGAGGATGTTGCTGAGACTACTCATGCTATACCATGAGACTTTCAGAGGCCAGATGATCCCTCCCCCACACCTCACACCACACGCTTCAGTGTAACCCTGGGGAAACACAGTAAGACCTCATATGGCCTTGGCACACACCCGCTACCATGACCAGCTTAAGCTCGGCACCAAGTAGGGTACAGCATTATATGGCTTCCAGCCATCAGAACCTAAGGCCTCAGTACACAAAGGCACCTAGCCCCCAGCATAAGAATCACAGGACAGAGTCCCCTGTGTCTCATAAGCAGAGATCAACTTTAAAAGTCAGTAAAAACGCAAACACAGTGAGCAAAAAAAGCAACTTAGAAGAGGAAAGACCATAAATTCTTACTATGGGGACAGGAAAGATCAAAATACAAATTCAGAAGAGGACAGCATTGTCACTATACCCATATCTGAAGCCTGAAAGGGGAATATTAACTGGTCTCAAGAACAAAAAGCCTCCTTGGAAGACTTCAAGAAAGATTTTAAAACTCAAATTAGAGAGGTAGAAAAAAATTGAACAATTCCTTTAAA
Organism: Trichosurus vulpecula; assembly: GCF_011100635.1. Lineage (NCBI taxonomy): Eukaryota > Metazoa > Chordata > Mammalia > Diprotodontia > Phalangeridae > Trichosurus > Trichosurus vulpecula. The sequence continues at coordinate 238,906,810 of NC_050575.1, read as the reverse complement.
AATAAATTGACAAAGTGAGTAAAAAATTCACTGAAGAAAACAACACTTTAAAAAGTAAAATTGGCCAAATGGAAAAGGAGGTGCAAAACCTAACTGAAGAAAACAATTCCTTAAAAATTACAATTGTGGAAGTAGAAGCTAATGACTCCATGAGGCATCAAGAATCAGTCAAATAAAACCTAAAGAATGAAAAAAATAGAGGAAAATGTGAAATATCTCTTTGGAAGAAACAACTGACCAGGAAAATAGGTCCAGGAGAGATAACTTAAGAATTATTGGTCAACCAGGAAAGCCATGAGAAAAAAAGCCTAGAGATAATCTTTCAAGAAATTGTCAAGGACAATGGCCCTGATATTCTAGATCCAGAAAGTAAAATAGAAATTGAAAGAGTCTACTTATTGCCTCCTGAAAGCTATCCCAAAAGGAAAACTCCTAGGAATATAGTAGCCAATTTTCAGAGTTCCCAGGTCAAGGAGAAAATATTCCAAGCAGCTAGAAAGAAACAATTCCAGAATTGTGGAAACATAATCAAGATAACACAAGATGTATCAGCTTCTACATTAAGAGATCGGAGGTCTTAGAATGTGATATTCTGGAGGTCAGAGGTAATAGGATTAAAACCAAGAATCGACTACACAGTAAAATTGAGTATAATCCTTCAGGAGAAAAAATGTATATTCAATGAAATAGAAGAATTTCAGGCATTCTTTTTAAAAAATTTATTTCTTTAATTTATTTAATATCTTTAGTGTTCAGCATTGATTTTCACAAGAGCTTCAATTACAAATTTTCTCCCCATTTCTACCTTCCCCCCCCACTCCAAGATGGCATATATTCTTGTTGCCCGTTCCCCAGTCAGCCCTCCCTTCTGTTACCACATCCCCCCCATCCCCTTTTCCCTTACTTTCTTGTAGGGCAAGATAAATTTCTATGCCCATTGCCTGTATACCTTATTTCCTAGTTGCATGCAAAAACTTTTTTGAACATCTGTTTTTAAAACTTTGAATTCCAAATTCTCTCCCCTCTTCCCTCCCTACCCACCCTCCCTAAGTAGTCAAGCAATTCAATATATGCCACATGCATATCATTCTGTAAGAATACTCATGTTGTGAAAGACTAATTATATTTTCCTTCTTCCTATCCCATCCTCCTTTATTCAATTTTCTCCCTTGACCCTATCCCTTTTCAAAAATGTTTGTTTTTGGTTACCTCCTCCCCCTATCTGCCCTCCCTTCTATTGTCCCCCCATTTTTTCCTCCTTTCTCCTTCTTTCCTGTGGGGTAAGATACCCAATTGAGTGTGTATGTTATTCCCTCCTCAGGTCAAATCCTATGAGAGCAAGATTCACTCATTCCTCCTCACCTGCCCCCTCTTCCCTTCCTAAAGAACTCCTTTTTCCTTTACACTTTTATGTGAGATAATTTACCCTCCTCAATTTCTCCCTTTCTCCCTCTCTCAATATATTCCTCTCTCATCCCTTAATTTTATTAAATGTTTTATTATGTGTTTATTATATATTATATGTCTATATCTATATCTACCTATATCTATATCTATGTATTCCCTTCATCTACCATAATCCTGAGGTCTCATGAATTATACACACCATCTTTCCATGTAGGAATGTAAACAAAACAGTTCAACTTTAGTAAGTTCCTTATGATTTCTCTTTCTTGTTTACCTTTTCATGTTTCTCTTGATTCTTGTGTTTGAAAGTCAAATTTTCTATTCAGCTCTGGTCTATTCACTGAGAAAGCTTGAAAGTTCTCTATTTTATTGAAAATCCATATTTTTGCCTTGGAGAATTATCCTCAGTTTTGCTGGGTAGGTGATTCTTGGTTTTAATCCTAGCTCCATTGACCTCTGGAATATCATATTCTAAGCCCTTTGATCCCTTAATGTAGAAGCTGCTAGATCTTGTGTTATCCTAATTGTGTTTCCATAATACTCTAATTGTTTCTTTCTGGCTTCTTGCATTGCATTATTTTCTCCTTGACCTGGGAGCTCCGGAATGTGGCGACAATATTCTTAGGAGTTTTCTTTTTGGGATCTTTTTGAGGAGGCGATCTGTGGATTTTTTTCAATTTCTATTTTACCCTTTGGCTCTAGAATATCAGGGCAGTTTTCCTTGATAATTTCTTGAAAGAGGATATCTAGGCTCTTTTTTTGAGCTTGCCTTTCAGGTAGTACAATAATTTTTAAATTATCTCTCCTGGATTTATTTTCCAGGTCAGTGATTTTCCCACTGAGATATTTCACATTGTCTCCCACTTTTTCATTCATTTGCTTCTGTTTTATAATATCTTGATTTCCCATAAATTCACTAGCTTCCACTTGCTCCAATCTATTTTTTTTTTCAAGTGGAGGCAGGGAAAGGCAATGGCTGGCAAGTTTATTGGTTGGGTGGGTGTTTCAGTGAACTCCAAGCTCAGTACAAGAAGCAGATGACAAAGAAAACTCATGGCAACTTCCAAGTCCCCTTCCAAGCCCCAGCTTCTCCAGGGAGAGATTGTCTAATTATCCCTACTTCCAACCGTTCAGACCTTGGGGGCTGGAAGCAGGTACATGGGCGCTAAGAGGGAAGACTCGTCTAGTCTAAACAGAAGGGGGAAGGACCCTTGGGAGCCTTTGGGCTGGGGTCCTCTCCCCATCCTGGGCTGTAAGCTGGGGGGGGGTGGGCCTGCCTGCATCCAAGAGAAGCCTCACTCTAAGGGGAAGTGGGGCTCTGCTCTGGCCAGGGCAGTGCACAAAGCCGCCATGCCCACCAACCAGCCCCATGACAGGGACTCCCAGGACGCCCTGCTTGCTCTGTGTCTGTGTGACTTGTGGGACCTTGTCTCCTGGGTTACATTTTTATTAAATCGAGAGATGTAAAAACCGCATCTGGGGATAAAATACAGAAGGACTAACAGGTGAAGGAAGGAATGAGTGAGGGGACAATGGAGCCATTCTGGGGTACGGTGGGGGCTCAGTTATCATCACTGGGGCCCTCTCCAATCTAATTTTTAAGGTAGCATTTTTTCAGTGGCCTTTTGGACCTCCTTTTCCATTTGGCTAATTTTGCCTTTCAAGGCATTCTTCTCCTCGTTGGTTTTATGGAGCTCTTCTGCCATTTGATTTAGTCTATTTTTTAGTCATTGTTTTCTTCAGTATTTTTTTTGGTCTCTTTTAGCCGGTCATTCACTTGTTTGTCATGGTTTTCTCGCATCACTCTCATTTCTCTTCCCAATTTTTCTTCTACTCCTCCAACTTGCTTTTCCAAATCTTTTTTGAGCTTTTCCGTGGCCTGAGACCAGTTCATGTTTTTCTTGGAGTCTTTTGATGTAGGCTCTTTGACTTTCCTGACTTCTTCTAGCCATATGTTTTGATCTTCTTTGTCACCAAAGAAAGATTCCAAAGTCCGAGTTTGAATCTAATTCCATTTTCACTGGCTATAAAAATATTAGTTGCTTATGGTTAAGCTGAGCTAATATAATACAAATTATAATTTTACCTAAATTAATTTATTTATTCAGTGCCATACCCATCAAAATATCAAAGAATTATTTTACAAAGTTGGGTAAAATAATAACAAAATTCATCTGGAACAACAAGAGGTCTAGAATATCTAGGGAATTAATGAAAAGAAATACTAGGGAAGGTGGCCTAGCCATACCAGATATTAAACTGTATTATAAGGCAACAATCATCAAAATTACATGTTACTGGCTAAGAAACAGAGTCGTGGAATAGGTTAGGTAAACAAGAATCAGTAGTCAATGACTATATCAATCTACTCTTTGATAAACCCAAAGAATCCAGTTTCTGGGCTAAGAATTCACTATTTCAAAAAAACTGCTGGGAAAATTGGAAAATGGTAGGGCAGAAACTGTGCATAGACCAATATCTTACACCATGTACCAAAATATATTCAAAATGGCTTCATGATTTAGGAATAAATACTGATACTATAAACAATTTGGGAGAGCAAAGGATAGTTTATGTATCAGATTTATGGAAAGGCAAAGAATTCATGACCCGACAAAATGTAAAATGGATAATTTTGATTATGTTAAATTCTAAAGTTTTTGTATAAAAAAATGCAAAAAAGATTAGGAGGGAAGCAGAAAATTGGAAGAAAATGTTTCAACTAGTGTCTCTGATGAAGGCCTCATATCTAAAATATACAGGGTACTGAGCCAAATTTATAGGAATACAAGTCATTCCCCTATTGAGGAAGTTGTCAGAGGAAGAAATTAAAGACATCTGTAGGCATATGAAAAAATGCTCTAAATCACTACTGATTTGAGAAATGTGAATCAAAACAACTCTTAGGTACCACAACTCTCCTGTAAGATTGGCTAAAATGACAAAACAGGAAAATTATAGATGCTGAATAGGTTGTGGGAAAATTGGGACACTGTTACACTGCTCTCTCATCCCTTAATTAGATTTTCTTTTGATATCTTCCCTTCATCTTCAACTCACCCTGTGTCTGCTCTCTCTCTCTTTTATATATAATATATATATTCACATATATATATATATGTATACACACACAGATATATACATACATACACATAAACATATATATATACATAAACATATATATACATAAACATATATATAAACACACACACACACATATATATATACACACACACACATACATAAACATATATATATATATGCATATTCCCTTTAGCTACCCTAATAATGAGGTCTCATGAATCATACATGTCGTCTTTCCATGTAGGAATGTAAACAAAGCCGTTCAACTTTAGTAAGTCCCTTGCAATTTCTGTTTCTTGATTACCTTTTCATGCTTCTCTTGATTCTTGTGTTTGAAAATCAAATTTTCTATTCAGTTCTGGTCTTTTCACTGAGAAAGCTTGAAAGTCCTCTGTTTTATTGAAAATCCATATTTTGCCTTGGAGCATGATACTCAGTTTTGCTGGGTAGGTGATTCTAGGTTTTAATCCTAGCTCCATTGACCTCCGGAATATCACATTCCAAGCCCTTCGATTTCTTAATGTAGAAGCTGCCAGATCTTGGGTTATTCTGATTGGGTTTCCCCAATACTCAAATTGTTTCTTTCTGGCTGCTTGCAGTATTTTCTCCTTGATCTGGGAGCTCTGGAATTTGGCGACAATATTCCTAGGAGATTTCTTTTTGGGATCTATTTGAGGAGGCGATCGATGGATTCTTTCAATTTCGATTTTGCCCTGTGGCTCTAGAATATCAAGGCAGTTCTCCTTGATAATTTCTTGAAAGATGATATCTAGGCTCTTTTTTTGATCATGGCTTTCAGGTAGTCCAGTAATTTTTAAATTATCTCTCTTGGATCTATTTTCCAGGTCAGTGGTTTTTCCAATGAGATATTTGACATTGTCTTCCATTTTTTCATTCCTTTGGTTCTGTTTTATAATATCTTGATTTCTCATCAAGTTACTAGCTTCCATTTGCTCCAATCTAATTTTTAACGTATTATTTTCTTCAGTGATCTTTTGGACTTCCTTTTGCATTTGGCTAATTCTGTCTTTCAAGGCATTCTTCTCCTCATTGGCTTTTTGGAGCTCTTTTGCCATTTGAGTTAGTCTATTGTTGTTTTCTTCAGTGTATTTTTCAGTATTTTTTTGGGTCTCCTTTAGCAAGTCATTGACTTGTTTTTCATGGTTTTCTCACATGCTTCTTATTTCTCTTCCCAATTTTTCCTCTACTTCTCTAACTTGTTTTTCCCAAATCCTTTTTGAGCTCTTCCATGGCCTGGGACCAGTTCATGTTTTTCTTGGAGGTTTCTGTTGTAGACTCTTTGAGTTTGTTAACTTCTTCTGTCTGTATGTTTTGTTATTCTTTGTCACCAAGGAAAGAATTCAAAGTCTGAGACTGAATCTGGGTGAGTTTTTGCTGCCTGGCCATATTGCCAACCAACTAACTTGACCCTTGAGTTTTTCAGTGGGGTATGACTGCTTGTAGACTAAAGAGTTTTATGTTCCACGTTTTGGGGGGAGGTGCCACCTCTGTCAGACCCGCACTGCTCCTTCCCCAAGAACCCCCAACCCGAACTGGGCTTAGATCTTCCACGGGCTGTGCACTCCTGCTCTGATCCGCCACTTAATTCCTTCCGCCAGGTGAGCCTGGGGCCAGAAGCAAAAGCAGCTGTAGCTGCCCCCAGGGTGGAAGCTGAACTGAACTCCTTCTACTCTCTCAGCTTTTCCCACTAACCTTCTCTGTTGTCTTTGGTGTTTGTGGGTTGAGAAGTCTGGTGACTGTCGCAGCTCACTGATTCAGTGTGGTAGGCCACATTCCGCCTGGCTCCTGGTCTGGTTGGTCCGGCCGCACACTGGGCTCTGCTCAGCTCCACTCCCAGCTCCCAGCTCCGTGTGGGATAGACCTCACCCAGAGACCATCCAGGCTGTCCTGGGCTGGAGCCATGCTTCCCTCTGCTGTTTTGTGGGTTCTGCAGTTCTAGAAGTGGTTCAGGGCCATTTTGTATAGGTTTTTGGAGGGACTCGGCTGGGAGCTCACGCTGGTCCTTGCTTTCTAGCTGCCATCTTGGCTCCGCCCCCAAAGAACATCTCCATTTGAAAATAATTTAAGTGAGGATAATTTTAAATTGGAAAACATTCTTGGTATCTCAGTGAGAGGCAATGTAAAGTTTGTTTCCATAGCTCACTTATTATAATAAACATTGGTTCAAGATGGCTTGTAAAGTGCATGGTCAGCAAAAATAATTTTCAATTAGACTGTCATCCACACAATGAGCTGTGATTATAGGTAACAGAGAGTAAAGTGTAAAAAGTAAATGAGGATATGTAGTTGTTTCTGGTCATACATTGGGGATCAATTTGTGCTAAAATATTGAATCCTTATAGTTCTTTGTAAACAATTTGATGACAGTTTGCGAAATTGCAAGAAGACATTGTGCTTTGTCAGAAGCAGTCAGAGTTTGATGTGGTAACTGAATAAACACTAAAATAGTTGTCCTCAATATCATGACAGTTTGGAGTAGCTAGAAAAATAAATGTGCAATACTTCAAATACGCATATGCTTATTGTTACAAATGATAATACATGTTGTATATAATATATATCTAAATATCTATATCTAAAAAAATAGTAGCATGTGAACATCTTAGAACATTGTTGTGAATTATTAAATGAGAACCACTATACTATGTCATCTTAGCTTGGTGATATATGCACATGTATGCATGTACGCGGTATATATACATGCATGCATGTATACACGATGTACACATATATAAATTGGTACATAGTATACATATGCCTATACATATTCATGTGTGTATACTTACACATGCATGCACACTATATCTACATGTGCACACATATATACATATATGTATATATACACATATATGAGTATTGTGCATATATACCTATACACATATATAGATATAGCTATGGATATATATATACACACATATATATATATATAATATACATATATATACATATATATATATATATATACATATATAGATAGAGACAGAGATTAAAGCATTACTTAAAAGTCCTTTTTTCCCTCAAATGGAGCTATTTGTGGCTGAGTAAAGTGTACTTTCCTAAGAATTTTAAGATTTATAGTTACTTTGGCTCAGAAAATGTGTCAGAATGATTGTTCTGAGACAAGCAGTTGATCTTTTTTCTTTAATGTGACATGATGTGGTATCTTGGAAAGATATACAGTCCAGACATCTAAACTGTTCTCTGGTTATGGCACAAAGTTACTTTATGTCATTATAGCCTGAAGATGATAATATGATTACTAACCAGAGGCAAATTTGGAGGGAGAGAGGGAAGGAGGGAGGGAGGAAGGGAGAGGGGAGGAGTTGAAAATGACAATTTTAGAAACACATTAGCTAAACTTGAAGTTGGAAGTGATGTATACTACAATTGAAGATCAATTTCATCTAAGCAGAGGAAAAGCTTGAAATCAGAGACTCAGAGAACACTTAGCAGATAGATTAACTTACCCAAACAGTGTAGATCCATTCAGCTTAACCATGGAAATATCTCCTCAATGCAGAGGCTATGTTAATAAAGGGTCATTACATTATTCCTGAGAGAGAAAAAAAAGACCACTGAATTTATAGTGCCAGAGGCACATATTATTTCAAGAATATGGCTTTTCGCCATTCCCCAATTGAGAAATGGTCAAAGGATATGAACAGGCAGTTTTCAGAGGAAGAAATTAAAGCTATCTATAGGCACATGAAAAAATGCTCTGGATCACTACTGATTAGAGAAATGCAAATCAAAACAACTCTTAGATACCACATTTCTCCTGTCAGATTGGCTAAAATTACAAAACAGGAAAATGATAAATGCTGGAAAGGATGTGGGGAAATTGGAACATTGTTGCATTGCTGGTGGAGTTGTGAGCTGATCCAGCCATTTTGGAGAGCAGTTTGGAATTATGCCCAAAGGGCTATAGAAATATTCAGACCCAGCAATACCACTTCTAGGGTTGTATTCCAAACAAATCACAGAAGAGGCAAAGGGACCCATATGTACAAAAATGTTTATAGCGGCTCTCTTTGTGGTAGGCAAGAATTGGAAATCAAAGGGATACCCATCAATTGGGGAATGGCTGAACAAGCTGTGGTATATGAAGGTGATGGAATACTATTGTGCCATAAGAAATGGGGATGATGCAGACTTCGTAACAACCTGGAAAAACCCACACGACATAATGCTGAGTGAGCGGAGCAGAGCCAGGAGAACGTTGTGCACAGCCACAGATATATGGATTCCGTGAGGACCAACCCTGACATACTTCACTCTTCTCAGCAACCTAAGGTGCAAGGACAACTCCAGGGGACTCATGATGGAGAATGCTATCTTCATCCAGAGAAAGAACTATGAAGTTTGAATACAGATTGAGGCGCACTACATGCTCGCTTTTTTTTCTTCTCTTTTGTTTTTGGGTTTTTTTTTTGGTTCTGTTTCTTCTTTCTCATGATTCCTTCCATTGGTCATAATTCTTCTCCACAACTTGACTAGTGTATAAATTAATTCAATGTGAAGTTATACATGGTAGTTATATGAGATTACGTGCCGTCTTGGGAAGGGAGGTGGGAGGGAGGGGAGAAAATCCGGAACTCAAAATTTTGTAGAACCGTGTGTGGTAAACTAAAAATAAATAAATAAATTAAAAAAAAAGAATATGGCTTTTCCTCGCTCATAATTTCCCTGAAAGTCTTCTCTAAGTTTCTACCACTCTCCTCCACAAATAATCATGTTTGTGGGAGAGTATGACCAATATCTACGTATGGATTATGATATATTTATTATTTGTGAGTTTTCTCCAGTATATAGATGATTTTAATACCATTATTATTTTTCTTTTGTGTCTCCTTTAGCAAGTCATTGACTTGTTTTTCATGGTTTTCTCACATCCTTCTCATTTCTCTTCCCAATTTTTCCTCTACTTCTCTAACTTGCTTTTCCAACTCCTTTTTGAGCTCTTCCATGGCCTGGGACCAGTTCATGTTTTTCTTGGAGGTTTCTGTTGTAGACTCTTTGACTTTGTTAACTTCTTATTTCTGTATGTTTTGGTCTTCTTTGTCACCAAAGAAAGAATGCCAAGTCTGAGACTGAATCTGGGTGTGTTTTCGCTGCCTGGACGTATTGCCAACCAACTAACTTGACCCTTGAGTTTTTCACTGGGGCAGGTGCTATTAAACTTTAAACTCTTAAAGTTTAAAGTCTAAAAAATACCCATACTATGAGGCACTATTTTTTGTACATGGAAGCACATCAGTGGGGGCAACAAAGCTAGACTGTTGACTGGTGGAGAGAGTTGCCGATAACTATGTATTCATCATTTTTCTCCAGGGAATTTGGCCTATCAGTGTAAGAGCAACTTATAGTTACTGAGCCACTTCAGAGAATTACCTGTTGTCCACAGGCTGTTTATGGGAGATGTCAGGCTCCTTGTTATGGGTGACCATCCTGTGCACGCATTATACATGTACACATATTTATACAATATGCTATATATATGCACATATGCACACATATATATGTACACCTGTGTATATATGTATATATACACACATGTACGTATATGCATATGAAGTCTCTCACATTACAAAGTTCACTGAGCTAAAAAGAAAGTAAGAGAAGGGAGATGGATTTTTCTAATTTCTTTTATACAAATTTTGATTTCAACTCGCCTTTTAATCAGGGTCAGGAATTCTGATACTCTGCTCAATTAGGCCAATCTATACATAAAATGACTTTGTTTTTCCAGACCAAAAATCAATTAGGGCATACATTCTGACAATGAATGTTGTATCGATTTGGCAGTGGGACAGAATATTTTAAATCAAACATTGCCTAGAAAATACAGGATATGACATGCCTATTCCTAACCTAAGCTTCACTGTTCTTCCAATACATCTGCAAACTAATCAATCACCAAGTATTTATTTAGTATCTAATACATGCCAGACATTGTCATAACCACTAGAAATACAAATACAATAACAGCAATAATAATGAGTGAATTAATCACCAGACCTGTAATCAGGAAGATCTGAGTTCAAATTCAGCTTAAGCCACTTACTACCTGTGTGACCCTAGGTGAGTCACTTAACCCTGTTTGCCTCTGTTTCCTCATCTGTAAATTGAGCTGGAGAAAGAAATGGCAAACCACTTCAGTATCTCTGTCAAGAAAACCCTCAATGGGGTCATGAAGAGTTAGACAAAACTTAAATGACTGAATAACACCATGAACAACAATCGTTTACATGGCACTTTTAGATTTGCAAAGAGATTTACATATTTCACTTGATGCTTACAACAACCTTGTAAGGCAGGTGCTATTATTATCTCTGTCTTACAGATATTAAGAAACTAAGTTTTACAGAGTTAAGTTACTAACTTGACTAGAGTCATGCAGTTATATATCTAAGGGGGAATTTGAATTCTGGGTCTTCCTGATGTAATGTCCAACATTATAGCCATACAATCACCTAAATGTAATTAATGGAAAAACCTTTTTCTCATGGAACTTACATTCTAACAGTAGTGAAGTACATTGCAACCTTAGAATTTAGAGCTAGAAGGAACATTGGATATCCTCCTGCCTAGCCCCACCATTTTCACAGACGGACACACAGAGTCCTAGAGAGGTAGAGACTTGGCCATGTTCACAGAGCTGGTAAATTAGGTGATATTGGTCTTAAAAGTAGATCTTCAAATTACATATCCATTGGATTTTTTTTTTCTTCACTGCTACCATTTTCTCTACAAATAACGTTTTTGCTATATGATTCTCAAATGGTGATTTCATACTCTTGATTCTCTTTAATAAGAGACTTTTCATTAAGGTCAAAATTAATTTCAGCTTGAAGTAATCATGTTGATTATTAATGAACACGAACAAACACAGGATACTTAGTAAGAGCAAGGAAGCCAAGAGTGAAAAGGCTAGGCAAAATCAATAAATAAACAAATACATAGTTAAATGAATAAATATTTTTTTTCGTGACTGGCAGGGAAACCTTCCCACTTCAGGGCACCACATTTCAGCTTTTCAGGAGCTGTTAGGCCACAATAAGTTGATTCTCAGTTTAGTTCCATGAGCTTTGGAATACAGCATGTAAATTAAGTTTATGGAAGAAGAAGTCAGAGAGTTACCATTGATCATGCACCTATGCATGCTCACCCTGAAAAATAAAGAAGCATATAGCTTTATAATATGAAAAAAGTTTATACTGATAAAATCAGCAAATATTCAAAGGTTGTTTTGACAGTCTAAAATGCCATCCAACCTATAGGAAAGAAATCTTTTGGATGTCAATTTGCTTTTATTTTGCTTTGAGGGTCACCCTGTCTCCTTTTGGTTCACAGCCCAGAATACTTTCACTTACATTGCACATTGAAACAGATTATTACTCAACATCAAGACTGAAGGAGAAGCAGCAGGACAGAAAATCAACAAAATCTACCCATTCCCGACACTATTACATTTTCTCCTGAATCTGAGGTTTTCTTATTCCAAACATTTGCTGAGTTGAGAAGGTCATGTTCTTCTGCATAATGGATTCTATTAATTAATTATATGGGGCTGAAATATTTATGACTTTTTAAACCTTATGCCCTACTTGTAGACTTATCTCATGCAGAACAGAAGAATTGTCCTATTTACTAAATTAGTTTCAAGGAATCCTCTCTAACAATATGACCTGACAGGTTGTCCCTCCTGACTGATAATTACAATGACCATGTTTCTTTAACGAGAAATTTGAACACAGCGTCTCACAATGGCTATCCCTTTTGTAAAGCCTTGATAAATCTTTTCTTGAAATTTGGACTTTCCTAGCAAAGCTCAGCTATGGGGTTACCACAGTGTTACTAGAAAAGAAAGTTGTCAGTATGATCAGGAAGTGGAATGAGTATTTTAGCAATGATATAGTAAAAATGCTTAATGTTTTAGAGGGGAAAATTGAGGCACACAGGCATGCTATGATTTAGCCAAGGCAAGACATTAAATAGCAGATTTTGGATCCAAAAATAACACCTCTACCCAGTTCCCTCCATCATATTATACTCTTGATAACAATAGAGGAGGGTTCATTCACTACCCTTTTTATAAGATAGGTTGAAGTCCCCAAAATTCTATATCACTGTTGTAAAACACAGGTGATACTTATAAATCCCCACTGTGTGATCACTGGATATGAAGAACATTGCTAAATAATTCTGATATTATCACTTTGGTCTCCATTTCATCTGTCCCTCTCTTTGTCACTGTCTGACACTCTATCATTGTCTCTCTGTCTCTGTCTTTCTCTGTCAGTCTCCCCTATCAAGAAATTATTACACTAATCTCACAACATTTCCATAGATAAGGCAAATGAGACACTGAGTATTCAATCAAGAAATTGTTGTATTTTAGATGCTCTTTACAATTTTTTAAAAGAACATGTATATTGGCAACAGAGGGCAAGTACAGTCATTCTAATTTCATTACATATATAGTTTGTTCATCAGTCAGACTTTAAATACATTATTTTTCCTAAGTTTATTTTTATCACAACTTCTTCACCCACCTTTCCCCATGGATCACATTCTTTGGTCAGAGTGTTCAGCTAATCACAAGATATTGCCAGAACTTCATTGTCCAGGAGACACATAACAGATGTGTTTCAGAAGTAGTACTCGAACTGAGGCCTTCCTGACTTGGAGAACATCTCCCTACTTTCATCAAGTCTCTATATATCTTCAAGGTACTTAGTTATTTACATGCTCTCTAATTCATCCAAATCTATACTCCTAAGGGTAGAGACTGGTTTTGGTTTCGTTGAAACCCTGTCACTTAGCATATAGGCTGGCACCTGGCAAGTGCTTATCAAATGCTTATTGAATGATTAGACTATCTTTATCCATTACACTACACTACCCCCTAATCATAATCATAACCATAATAATGGGGCAGCTAGGTAGGAGAGTGGATAGAATTCTGTGCCTGGAGTCACAAAGACTTGAATTCAAATGTAACCTCATTCACTTAATAGCTGTGTTACCCTGGGCCAGTCACTCTCCCTCTATCTGCTTCAATTTCCTCAACTGTAAAATGGGATAATTAATAATAGCACCTAACATTCAGAATCATTGTGAGGATCAAATGACATAATGTCTCCTAAGCACTTAGCATAGTAGCCAACACACTTGGAGCTTGTTTCCTATAATGATGATAATAATAATAATGTCTCACTTTTCTAATATTTAAAAAGTTTATAAAGATCCTTTACCAATAAACACTCTGCAAAGAGAAATAGAATGATTATTTCCACTTTACAAAAAAAAATCAAGCCCAGAGAGTTACTTGCCAGTTCCCAAACAGTAGTCAGATTTATAGCTGAGACATGTCCAGTGACTTCAAGTTCAGTGTTCTTCTACTCCATCAGGCTCCCCATGCACAAGTGTGTCAACAACCCGGCTGGCAGCTTCTGTGGGGGTATAAGATTCACCCACAGCCAGCACCCAGAAAGCTGCCAACAGCACAGGTTCTTTCGACCTGCCTAATTAAGGAAAGCAAGGTGAAGGGGTTGACAAGCTTACTTTTAATTCAAATATCATTCAGTTAGCTCAGGGGAAAAAAAAACCAGCACCCTGAACTTCAAAACAAAATGCAAACACATTACAAACATCAACAGACTTTGTCTGATTCAAGTCCCAACAGATAGTTACCAGAGTTCAACAAAGTTTCAACATCCGGGTTTACAAGCTGAAGGGCTCCTTAACTACAGCTGCCCAGAGTCTCCTCATCAACACCATCTCCGGAGCCCCGCATCAATGGCTCTGTCCTCCCTTCTTATAGGGCTTTAGACATCATCAGACATCATCTGAATCACCAGAGCTCAGGCTCTGGTGATTGGTTCTTGAGTTGGCCCCTCCCCTTAGGACCCTGGGATGTTCACATCCACATGGATTACATTAACACCTAATGGGGTTTGGGCCTGGGGCTTAGCACCTAGTAGAGCTCACTGAGATAAATTGAGTCACTCAAAGAAAACAAAGACAATTCTGGTTACAACAAGTATTAAAAATTTCCCTTGAAACTATCTTCTCTACACTCACTGGAGTTCCACTTTCACTTCCTGCAACAGCTGAGACTCTCTCATCTCCCCCATAATTCCCCCCAAACTACTGGGTTGTTAGGCCTTTCTTTTGAGCAGATTTTGAAATATTTTTTTTTCAAAACTGTTCATGGCAGGCACACTGGATCACTGAACTGTTAAAACAGACATTTAAATTCCCCTGGATGTCCTGTGGGAAATCATATGGCTGACCTCTCCCCATTCTATTTAAAAGGAAGATCTGAGCCCTTCATCTCTCATGTATCTCAAACTTATTTTTCCTGACTGGGGCAAGGAGAAACTATAATTGCTATATTTTACCTAAATTTCATTCCCTAAATTAATTATTCTTCAATGTGCTGACCAGGAGTAAAGGCTAAAAATGCCTCTTTGTCCCCTAATTTATATAATTGGATGTAACAAAGACATATATCCTGTACTTTTCTTTTTATCAATTGGTTCCTTGAATGTAAGAAATAAATGTACTTCTCTTGGTTAGACTTAATCAATAAGGCATATATGGATCTTAGGGAAGACTGTCTGAGAGAGGCAGTGTTGCATAGTGGATAAAGTAAGAAATTTGGAATCAGAAAGACCTGATTTTGATTTTTGCCTCAATGCTCACTAGATGTCTGATGCTGGGCAAATTTACTTGGCTTCTAAGACTCAGGTTCCTCATCTATAAAATAATGATGATAGTCCATGCCTCACAGGATCAAGTAATGTAATGTATATATAAATGACTTGTATACCTTAGAGTACTTTGGAAATATGAGCAATTTCTATTGTTCCATGTTTAAAAATGATTAAAAGGGAATAATTATGTTAGCATCACATAAAGCACGAGGCAGTATCAATTCCTGATACACCATCAGAATAGTTGAGGGTAAAATGTACTGGATATAGCTTCAGGGAGTCCTATTCTGAAAACTAAACTCTGCCACTAACTTGCCATAAGATTTATAACAATTCACTTAAGCCCAATATCACAGATTCATAGAAGCAAGTCTAAAAGGAACCATAAAGGCCTCTCCGACTAATTCCCTCCTTTAACAGATGAAAAATTGAAGCCTAGTATTGCTTGCCCAAGGTCACATGAGTAGCAAAATTACAGAATCACATAATCAGTCTCAACATTTGTTAATTGCCTACTATGTATCAAGCAGTGTACTAAGTCTGAGGATACAAAGAGAGACAAAAGACAGTCACTGCTCTCAAGATGCTCACAGTCTAATGGGAGAGGCAACATGAAAACAACTGTGTCCAAACAGGACAGTAGTACAGAAATGAACAGCTTAGCAACAGAGTCAGGATTCAAACCCGTGTCTTCAGTACTCAGGCGCGAGGTCTCTGATTCCAATTCTAATGTGCTTTCCACTGTGATAATCTGATAACCTACACAATGTTTATAGCCAATGGATCTTTCCTAAGGAAAATCAACAAGTAGTGTGACTAGATAAGACACTCTGTTTCCTCCTTTGTAGAATGAGGGAATCAGTCTCCACATTCCACTATTCTATTTCCTCTCTGATTTGACTGGCCTTTCGGTCACTGACTATATTCAAGTAATCCCCTCGGTCAAGTTCATATTTAATTCTTCTTGCCTTCTCTGTGGACTCCAGGGAAACAATGTACAATGTCTTTGAGTGGATGGAAGTGTTCAGGCCAAATGTAACATGATCTCACAGTTGGTAGAAGCAAGAAGAAAAGGTCAAAATCAGGTCATCCAATAGAAAACCAGGAGCTAATACGTGCATCCCCTTGCAACTACAAGGGGATGATGTGAAACATAATGAGTTTGGATTCAGCCTGCTTTTAGCATTAACTCAAGGGACACTTAGCAACCACAGACCTTTTCTGATGTTATTACAAATGACATTCATCAAAGTTCATTTCAAATTTGTCCTTTTCTGTGAATCCTTCTCAGATGACTCAAGCATACTCAGTAATCTTTCTCTCGACCTCATAAACCATTTATTTTAAGCAGTAGATTGTAAGTTCCTTGATGACAGGGACTGGCTAATTTATGTTTTCTTGCCCCTACTTTCTAGCACAGTGTATTTTACATTGGCACACGAAAAAAAGCTTGTCGACAAAATGCAAGAATGTAGGAAGACAGGAATGATCACCCTATATTGTTTAATTAATCCTAAATTGCCTTATAGTATTTCTTACGTCTTGTCATTTGCCATTCATCTTTTCTTTTTATTGATATTTAACTTTTCATATTTTTTAATTCAGCTTTCCAAGGAGAAAACAGAATAGTTTACTAGGGAATAAGATCTGTGAGGGCAGTGATGATGACTTATTCTACTTTTTATCTTGGAGAACTATTAAAATAAGCCCTAGCATATTGTAGGCACTCAGAAAATGTTTGTTGATTTAATAAGAAAACAACTTTAAGGTTAAAAATAAAAGGCAATTGAGGCAGAGCCAAGATGGAGGCTAGAAAGCAGGGGATAGCTTGAGCTCTCTCCCAAATCCCTCCAAACACCTGTAAAAATGGCTCTGAAAAAATTCCATAGCTGCAGAACCCAGAAAATATCAGAGGAAAGCAGGTCTCCAGCCCAGGAGAGCCTGGATGGTCACTGGGAAAGGTCTATCACATGGTGCTGGGAGCGGAGTGTAGCCCAGCATAGGCCATGCCAAGATAGACCAGACCAGGAGTTAGCAGGAGCATGCTTTAGGATCATGAATCATTGGTCTGTGGTAGTTATCAGACTTTTCAACCCACAAATAACAAAGACCATGTAGCAGGTTACTGGGAAAACTGCTGGATTGGGTTAGAGAGCAGTCTGGCCCCAGCCCTGGGAGTAGTAGAGGCAGCAGTAGGAAGCTCCTGGACTACCTGAAAGCCATGATCATAAAAAGAGCCTAGATATCATCTTTCAAGGAATTATCAAGGAAAACTGCCCTGATATCTTAGAATCAGAGAATAAAATAGAAATTGAAATAGCCTCCCAATCATCTCTTGAAAGAGATTCACAAATGAAGACACCCAGGAATATTATAGCCAAGTTTCAGATCTCCAAGGTCAAAGATAAAATATTTTGAATAGCCAGAAAGAAATCATTTAAAATGCCATGAAGACCCAGTCAGGATCATACAGGATTAAGCAGCTACCCTATTTTTTAATTTTTTTAGATTTTCTTTTTATTTTTAGTTTACAATACTCAGTTCCACATGTTTTTGAGTTCCAAATTTTCTTTCCCCCTCTCCTCTTCCCCCTTCCCCCCCAAGATGGCATGGAATCCAATATAGGTTCTACATATACCTTCACATTAAACTTATTTACACCATAGTCAAGTTATAAAGAAGAATTATGACCAATGGAATGAATCATGTAAAAGAAGAAACAAAACTAAAAAGAAAGAGAAAAAAAGAGAGCAAATAGTTTGCCCCAATCTGCATTCAGACTCCATAGTTAATTCTCTGGATGTAGATAGCTCTTTCCACCATGAGTCCTTTGAAGCTATCTTCTCCCAGTACAATCTTTTTCAAACTCTTAATATTTTATATGATCATATCAGAGTTAATTTATACCCATATATTCTGTCTATGTATTCTCCTTCTAACCGCCCTACTAGAGATATGGTTCTTACCTTCCTGTGTAGGGAAAACAGTTTAAATCTTATTGAATATTTTTTTTTATTTCTTTCCTATTTACCTTTTTTTACTTCTATTGAGTCTTGTGTTTGAAGATCAAATTTTCTTTTAGCTTTGGTCTTTTCATCAGGAAAGTTTGAAAGTACCCTTTTTCATTGCATGTCCATCTTTTCCCCTGAAAGATTATG
This sequence comes from Trichosurus vulpecula, assembly GCF_011100635.1. Taxonomy (NCBI): domain Eukaryota; kingdom Metazoa; phylum Chordata; class Mammalia; order Diprotodontia; family Phalangeridae; genus Trichosurus; species Trichosurus vulpecula. The sequence goes on along the minus strand of NC_050575.1, from coordinate 238,888,419 downwards.
CTCAGTTTTGTTGGGTAGTTGCTTCTTGGTTATAATCCAAGCTGCTTTGCCTTCTGGAATATCATATTCCAAGCCCTGCAATTCTTTGCTTCAGAAGCTGCAAAGTCCTGTGTAATCCTGAATGTGGCTCCTTGATGTTGAATTTGTTTCTGACTGCATGCAGTATTTTTTTCCTTGACCTGATAATTCCAGAATTTTCTACAATATTCCTTGGAGTTTTCATTTTGGGATGTCTTTCAGGAGGTGATTGGTAGATTCTTTTTTAAAAAAAATACATATTTATTTATAGTTTTCAACACTCTGTAAGATTTTGAGTTCTAAATTTTCCCTCCTCCCTTTCCTTTCCCCTCCCTAAGATGGCATGCAATAGTTTATAGGTTATACATGTGTGATCATATTAAACATATTTCCACATTAGTCATATTGTGACAGAAGAATCAGAACAAAAGGGAAAAACCATGGGAAGGAAAAACAAAATACCACAAAAGAAGGAGAAAATGGTACGCTTCCATCTGCATTCGTACTCCACAGTTCTATCTCTGGATATGGGTAGCATTTTCCATCATGAGTTTTTTTGGTATTGTCTTAAATCAATACATTGCTTAGAAGAGCTAAGTCTAACCAAGTCAAACATGTTGCAGTTGCTGTATATGGTGTTCTCCTGGTTTTGCTCCCTTCACTCAGCATCAGTTCATTCAGAACTTTCCAGGTTTTTTTTTAAGTCCATCTGCTCATTATTTCTTATGGAACAATAGCATTCCATTACATTCATATACCACAACTTGTTCAGCCATTCCCAATTGATGGACATCCCCTCAATTTCCTAAGGTGGATTCTTTCAATGAACATTTCACCCTCTGGTTCTAGGATATCAGGGCAGTTTTCCTTGATAATTTCTTGAAAGGCCCTTTCCATATTATTATTTTTATTATTATTATTACTATTTGTTGTTGTTGTTGCTATGACAGTCATCATCATCATCATCATCATCATCATCATCATCATGGCCTTAAGGTAGTCTAAAAGTTCTTAAATTCTCTCTTCTGGATGTTATTTCCAGATCATTTGTTTTTCCAATGATATATTTTACTTTTACTTCTTTTTTTTGTTTTTTTGACTGATTCCTGATATCTCATAGAGTCATTAGCTTCCAGTTGCCTAAGTCTAATTTTTAAGGAATTATTTTTTTCAGCTAGCTTTTGTACCTCCTTTTCTATTTTGCCAACTCTACTTTTGAAGGAGTTTTTTTTTTTCTTCAGTGATTCTTTTTTTCCAATTTGGCCAATTCGATTTTTTAAGAAATTGTCTTCTTCCATCAATTTTTTTGCTTCCTTTTCCAAGCTGTTGAAATTTTGTTTCCCAATTTTCTTCTACCTCTCTTACTTGATTTTTTAGATCCTTTTTGAGCTCTTCCAAGAGGACTTTTTGGGTTGTGAGTAATTCACATTCCTCTTTGAGTATTCACATGTAGGCATTTTTGACTTTGTTGTTCTCTTCTGAGTTAATACTTTTGTCTTCCCTATCACCATAGTAGCTTTCTAAGGTCAGGACTTTCTTCAGTTTCTTAGACATTTTTTCAACCCATTTTGTGACTTTTAAAGTTGAATTCTGCTTCTGTTGCACAAGTGGCACTGTCCCATGTGTCTTATGCTAGAGGTCAGGGTCCTGGTCATTGGCTTTGTACACCAGGGTCTTAGGGGCTGTCAGCTTGCCCATTTTGCTGGGTTAGCCAAGCCTAGTCATGCCAATTCTTGAGGGATTCTAGGTTCTCAAAATTTTCCTTCTGTGCTGAGGCTGGAGGCTTCACAGCTTGCCTGGTGTGCCACTACCCTTCTGAGATAGAACCAATGGGCTTAGGTTGCTGATCTGTGCCATGAATAAGAGCCTCCAACTGGCTTGCCCTGACATCATTTGTGTTGGCCTGAGCTCCCCTTTTACCCAAGTGATACAGACCTTTCCTGAAGTCCTTCTAAGTTATCTTAAGCTGGAAAACTGTTTTGTTCTATCTTTTTGTGGGTTCTGTTGCTCCAGTATCTCTTTAGAGGCTTGATATAATATTGTTTCTGAGGGAAACTGGGGAAAGCTCAGGAAACTTCGTGGCCTCTCTCCACCGTCTTGTATTTTCTTACGGAAAAAGTTAAATGAGTTATAGGAAGAAATAGTGAAACAATGCTAGTGAGGAACTTCAATTTACCTCTCTCAGAACTAGATAAATCTAATCTTAAAGTAAAATTTTAAAATGACTTAAGGAGATCAATTAAATTTTAGAAAAGTTAGATATGATACACTTTTGGAGAAAATTGAATGGGAATAGAAGGGACTATTTTTATATCAAGGAGCTTTTTCTAAGCACTTTCACAAAAATTAACCATGTGTCAGAGCATAAAAACCTCACAAACAAATGCAGAAATTAAACGTACTATTTTTTTTTACCATAATGTAATAAAATTACTCTCAATAAAGAGCTGGAAACAGAGATTAAAATTAATTGGAAATTCACTAGTCTAATTGTTGCAACAAGTAGCTGCTGTGGGGGTGAAATACCAATACAAGCCCAACAACAAGAACACTGCCAACACAGGTTTTTTTGATCTGCTTTACTAAGGAAAGCAATGTTAAGGGGTTAACAATCTTATTTCAGTCCAACATACAAATATCCTTCACTTAATTCAGGGGAAAAAGCCAGCACCCTCAACTTCAGAGTAAACACACAAAAAATTACAAACATACATTATAAACAGACCAAATACAATTCATAGTTACCAAGAAACCAGCAACATCTGTGTGAGGCAGAAGGTTCTTATAGCAGCTGCCCAGAGCCCTGTGCCAACACTCCTCCAGAAGTGAGAGCCCCAAGGGAAAATTCCAACCTCTGGGTTTATGTATCTTGTTTAGGGTCAAAGGTGAGTCACACATGCAACTCACCCACATGACCTTAAAGCATCACAAAATTGTGATTTAAACCCACATGGTCTAAAAGCCTCTGCTGTCATAAACAAGTCACTGAAACCCATGTAAACTAGACTTTCCCTTGAGGCAAGGAGGTCATCAAGAACTCCTAATTTAATCAAGGAAACAAAGGACAAACTCTTCAAGGGCACTTGATTGAATAAGTGCTAAAAGCCCTCCTTAATTACCAATACACTAATCCTAAAGAATAAATGTATCAAAGAATAAATCATAAAAACAACCAATAATTCCAGTAAAGAGCATGACAAAAATAAGGTAATATACCAAAATTTGCAGGATACACCCAAAGCAGTACTTAAAGGAGAAATTTATGTTTTTAAATTGAGAAAGAGCAGATCAATGAATTGGCCACATAGCGAAAAAGAAGAAGAAGAAAAGGGATAAATTTTAATGCCCCAATTAAACATCAAAATATAAATCCTGAAAATCAAAGGAGAGGTTAATAAAATTGAAATTAAAAAAAAAAAACTTCAAACTAATAAATATAAAAATGTTCCTGACTGCCTCTTAAAAGTGAAGGCCTTTTAAAAAATAATTAGGGAATCTTTATTTTTAAAATGGAGACTTGGAAACACCAAGAAATGTAGAAGAAGTTAGGCCCTGGACTACAAAACCATTTTAAAACAAAGACTCATGGAATAAGTAGTTGAAAGCTCCAAGGGACTATGGAGGTGGGGGGAGAAGAAGAAAATAGGAAATTTATTGATTTGAGTGAAGCCAAGGAAGTTGATTATTTTAGATTAATATATCATGAAACAGTGACAGTGAAGCTTTTAATATGCAATGTGGAAGGCTGGAATGATGTCTGCTTGTATATATTCTGAAGACATAATTTATCTCTATTCTGAAATTGCTATCTATGAGATGCTCTACAAGTTACTTTATTTTTTCTGAGGTGATTTCCTGAATTATGTGCATAAATTCAAATTAAATGTATATTTATGCCTGCAACAACAATGTTGCTAGAAGCTGTTGTCGGGGTGAAAGGTCAACAACAAGAGCACACAGAAAGGCTGCTAGCACAAGTTCTTTGATCTGCTTTTCTGAGGAGAGCAACTTTAAAGGGTTAACAATGTTACTTTACTTAAACATACATACACCATTCACTTAGTTCAGGGGGAAAAGCCAGTACCCTGAACTTCAGAGAGAATACCAACAGAAATTACAAGCATACATTACATAAATAGAGCAAATACATATGAATCAGCAGACAGGCTTCTAGCTGTCTGTCCAAGCAATATACAAACAGTTACCAGAGAGAGAAGCACCAACATCTGTGTTTTCAAAGTCAGGGCAGCTGCTTCAAGGGCTACGCAGAGTCTCAGAGTCTCATCAACAACACTCTTTCAATTTGCCTCTAAAGGCAAAATGCTGACCTATGAGTTTATATATAAATTTTTTGAAAATTTAATATATTTAGTTCTCAGCACTGATTTTCACAAGAATTTGAATTACAAATTTTCTCCCCATTTCTACCCTCCCCCCCCACTCCAAGATGGCATATATTCTGGTTGCCCTGTTCCCCAGTCAGCCCTCCCTTCTGTCACCCCACTCTCCTCCCATCCCCTTTTCCCTTTCTTTCTCGTAGGGCAAGATAAATTTCTACGCCCCATTGCCTGTGTATCTTATTTTCTAGTTGCATGCAAAAACTTTTTTTTTGTTTTTAAACATCTGTTTTTAAAACTTTGAGTTCCAAATTCTCTCCCCTCTTCCCTTCCCACCCACCCTCCCTAAGAAGTCAAGCAATTCAACATAGGCCACATGCATATCATTATGCATAACCCTTCCACAATACTCATGATGTGAAAGACTCACTATATTTTGCTCCTTCCTAACCTATCCCCCTTTATTGAATTTTCTCCCTTAACCCTGTCCCCTTTTGAAAGTGTTTGTTTTTGATTACCTCCACCCCCATCTGCCCTCCCTTCTATCATTTCCCCTTTTTTATCTTCTTCCTCCTTTTTTCCTGTGGTGTAAGTTACCCAATTGAGTATGTATGGTATTCCCTCCTCAGGTCAAATCTGATGAGAGCAAGATTCACTCATTCCCCCTCACCTGGCTTCTCTTCCCTTCCTACAGAACTGCTTTTTCTTGCCATTTTTATGCCAGATAATTTACCCCATTCTATCTCTATCTCCCTCTCTCAACATATTCCTCTCTCATCCCTTAATTTTATTTTATTTCTTTCAGATATCTTCCCTTCATCTTCACCTCACACTGTGCCCTGTCCCTCTCTCCCTCTCTCTCTCTCTCTCTCTCTCTCTCTCTCTCTCTCTATATATATATATATATATATATACACTCATAAATATATACATACATACACACTCACATATACATATATATATACATAAACATATATATGTGTGTGTGTGTGTGTGTGTGTGTGTGTGTGTATATATATATATATATATATATGAATATGAATATTCCCTCCACCTACCCTAATACTGAGGTCTCATGAATCATACACATCATCTTTCCATGTAGGAATATAAACAAAACAGTTCAACTTTAGTAAGTCCCTTGTGATTTCTTTTTCTTGATTACCTTTTCATGCTTCTCTTGATTCTTGTGTTTGAAAGTCAAATTGCTAATTAGCTCTTGTCTTTCAACTGAGAAAGCTTGAAAGTCCTCTATTTTATTGAAAATCCATATTTTGCCTTGGAGCATGATACTCAGTTTTGCTGGGTAGGTGATTCTTGGTTTTAATCCTAGCTCCATTGACCTCCGGAATATCGTATTCCAAGCCCTTTGATCTCTTAATGTAGAAGCTGCCAGATCTTTAGTTGTTCTGATTATGTTTCCACAATACTCAAATTGTTTCTTTCTGGCTGTTTGCAGTATTTTCTCCTTGATCTGGGAGCTCTGGAATTTGGCAACAATATTTCTAGGAGATTTCTTTTGGGGATCTATTTGAGGAGGCGATCTGTGGATTCTTTCAATTTCTATTTTGCCCTGTGGCTCTAGAATATCAGGGCAGTTCTCCTTGAAAATTTCTTGAAAGATGATATCTAGGGTCTTTTTTGATCATGGATTTCAGGTAGTCCAATAATTTTTAAATTATCTCTCCTGGATCCATTTTCCAGGTCAGTGGTTTTTCCGATGAGATATTTGACATTTTCTTCCATTTTTTCATTCCTTTGGTTCTGTTTTATAATACCTTGATTTCTCTTAAAGTCACTAGCTTCCACTTGCTCCAATCTAATTTTCAAGGTAGTATTTTCTTCAGTGGTCTTTTGGACCTCCTTTTCCATTTGGCTAAATCTGCCTTTCAAGGCATTCTTCTCCTCATTGGCTTTTTGGAGCTCTTTTGCCATTTGAGTTAGTCTACTTTTTTAAGGTGTTGTTGTCTTCAGTGTATTTTTCAGAATTTTTTGGGTCTCCTTTAGCAAGTCATTGACTTGTTTTTCATGGTTTTCTCGCATCCTTCTCATTTCTCTTCCCAATTTTCCTTCTACTTCTCTAACTTGCTTTTCCAAATCTTTTTTGAGCTCTTCCATGTCCTGAGACCAGTTCATGTTTTTCTTGGAGGCTTTTGGTGTAGGCTCTTGCACTTTGTGGACTTCTTCTGGCTGTAGGTTTTGGTCTTCTTTGTCACCAAAGAAGGATTCCAGAGATTGAATCTGGGTGCATTTTCAATGCCTGGCCATATTCCCAACCAACTAACTTGACCCTTGAGTTTTGACTGCTTTTAGCCTAAAGAGGTCTATGTTCCACGCTTGGGGGGATGTGCCAGCTCTGCCACACCAGCACCCCTCCTTCCCCAAGAACCCCAAACCGGGATTGGGCTTAGATCTTCAGCAGACTGTGCACTCCTGCTCTGATCCGCCACTTAATTCCTCCCACCAGGTGGGCCTGGGGCCAGAAGCAACTGCAGCTGTACTCCTGTTGCTGTCCCACCTCCACTGCCCCTAGGGTGGTAGCCGAACCGGGAACTCCTTCCAGTCCTGCAGCTTTTCCCACTAACCTTCTCTGTTGTCTTCAGTGTTTGTGGGTTGAGAAGTCTGGTAACTGTTGCAGCTCACTGATTCAGAGTGCTAGGGCACGCTCCACCTGGCTCCTGTTCTGGTTGGTCCGAGCTGCTCATGATGGGCTCTGCTCCACTCTGCTGTGCTCTGCTCCCAGCTCCGTGTGGCATAAACCTCACCCAGAGACCATCCAGGCTGTCCTGGGCTGGAGCCCTGCTTCCCTCTGCTCTTTTGTGGGTTCCGCAGTTCTAGAATTGGTTCAGAGCCATTTTTATAGGTTTTTGGAGGGACTCACCGGGGAGCTCACGCTAGTCCTAGATTTTCAGCTGCCATCTTGGCTCCGACCCCCCAGTCTAACCTCTGAGTTTATATACACTTTTTCAGGGTCAAAGGGTGTCACAACCATGCAACTCAAACCTATGTGAACTGGACCTTCTTGTTATCTAAGCAGGTCAAAGACTCAATTCAATCAAAGAGGCAAAAGACAAAAAAAATGACTTTTCTTGCTATTACATTTGAAGGGCAAAACTCATCAAAGATACATGATTACCTCAGCATTCCAAAAGAGAAAACAGTAAAAAAGTTCCACCCTAATTACCATAACAATGCCATTTTCAAAAAAGCTGTTACTGGTCTTAATGGGGTTCAGAGGAAGGCAGCCAGATGAAAGACTTCTAATTCATGTCAAATTTGAGGACTAGTTTAAGAAAACCGAGATGTTTACCTTCTAGTAGAAGTTTCTAAGAGAATCTTGCAAGTATTAAGAGCAACATAGCCAGTATGTTCTACTTCCTGAAATTCGCAAGAAAGATTGACCCATTTATTTTTCCTGTTTGGCCCCAGATTCAGTAGTGGAAAGGGGACAGTAACAATAGATGTAACCTGCAAAAAGGTAAACTTAAGCTTGATTTGAGGAGAAAAATATAAAATACCCAACAGCAACAAATAAAATTTTCTTAAAATTAGATCAAGGAATGGGCTATCTCAGTTATTTAGTCAATCAGTATGCATTTATTTAATTCTCACTATATCCCAGGTACTATGATAAGCATTGGCTACAAAGGGAAAAAAAAAAGAAAAGCAAAACAAATAAAACCAAAGGTCCTTAGAAAAGCTATCTTTTATATAGACCCTTAAGGTATCCAAAATACTTTACAAATGTTACCTCATTTGATCCTAACAATTACCTTGTGAGGTAGGAGTTATTGTTCTTACCGATTTACAGATTTGAAAACTGAGATTATGAAAAGTCAAAGGACTTGTCCAGTTAAAGTAAGTAGCTGAACGATTTGAAGTCATCGTCCTTGACTCCAAGTCCAACACTATATCCACAGTACCACCTAGATATCTGAAGGAGCTCATCTTCTCATTGCGAAACAGCAAACAAGTATTTATATATTATATGGTCACACAGTACAACTGGAAGGTAAATCACAGAGGAAAAGAATGAGCAGGGGAATGTGGAGGTTTAGAGGGGGGAAATCCTTTTTGGAGAGGAAAAAATCCCTCTTAGCATTGAAGGAAGTAAAAAGGTAAAGAGGAAGATCATTTTATGCATGGCAGCCAGTGCAAATCTGTGTAGTTGAGAGGAAAAAACAGTCTTCTGTCATGCATTTGTCTACACTGGAGGTCTTCAGAGAAAGGCTGAATGACAGTCTCTTTGATGTAATGTTGAAGGGACTCTTTTTTGGAAATGGCATTAGCAAAATTACTGGAAAGATTCCTTCCAACTCTGAGAACTGTATTTTGAGTAGTGATACTTGCTTTATGTGTTATTGAGAGGGATGTACTTTGCAACATGCAATATAAATGCGAGGTATTTTTAAATTGCAATTTTCTCCTTGCTAAGGTCTTTCCTAGAGCCAAATTCCATACAATGTGACAGCAGAAATGAGGGTTTTTTTTGGATTCATTATATTTTAATTCCAAAGTGCTCCTACACATCTGTTTCATCCATTTTTTAATACTGATAATGTTTGTGATTCAATGGTGATACATATTAATAGCTCTATTAGCAGAAGAAAATGTGAGACCATTAATACATCTCCCTGGAAGATTTCATGATAAGTGCAGCTGCTGTAACTTGTGCAAATGATAATTGCCTGAGCAGGAATCTAATTCTGAGCAAAAACAGTAGTGATAATTAATCTAGTTCTTATTCAAAAGCTCAACACTTCATAAACACATATTTGAACACTAGTCACCCAAGTGTCATAGTTCATTTGGGGGTAGCTGACTTTTCGATTCTTATTTGGACTACTGTGAAAATCAGTAAAATATTTTTTTAATTGTGATTAATTGAGGATATCATTTTTGCAGAGTGACAAGGGACTTTGCATTATATTTCTATTTGATTAACCAAAACCAATCATAATATAGTCTACAAAGCCCTGAACACATATGAGAAATCTTGAAAGGAGACTCAGCATTTTGGATGGAGACATATTGCATTTGGAATTGACAAATATTACAACTAGTTCCCAATTAGTACAATAATTAATTTCATGAAGAGGTTAAATTTTTCAAATTTTCATTGAATGCCTCCAATTGACAGGGACCAATGACTATATTTTGCATAATTATAACATTAAATAGTGCAAATTTGAATATCCACAGCCACTTCATTGGATTCATTATTTACCCTAATCAGGAACTAACTATAAATGTTTTGTTTCCAGGCAATGTGGTAAGTAGCAAAAAAGCCTGAGCTAGGAATGAAGAGGTTTGAGTTTTAGTTATGGCTCTGCCATCAACTAGTGGAGTGGCCTTATGCAACACCCTTTCCTTCTCTGGCCTCAATTTGATTCATTGTAAAATGAATGGGTCGAGTTAGATCATCTCTAAGCGATCCTTCTCACTTTTAAAATGCTGTTGTTTCCCATTCAAAACTGGGGGACTGTCAATGAGAATTTGTGAGGGAAACATTTTCTCAGAGGAGAGTACTGAACCCTCTATCTGAGTGTATATGGAAGAAATCAAAGAGAGGCCTTTCTCAAAGAACCCCCAGCAGCACACATCAAAAGAGTACCAATGAGCAAAAACTTTTCAAAGGCAGATGAGATAATGGATGCAAAGTACCTTGAGCTCTTTGGTAAAAAAATAAGAAAATGCTATTAATTGGAGACATAAAATCATAATAATTTCTGTATGAAGAAGATAAAGCCTCATGCTCAGATAGATTATACAAAATTTGGAAGCAAATGGGGAAATAACAAAGCTGTGAGGGAAAGCACTAGTAGGTATTACCACTTGATGGAAAGGCTCTTTCTCCTTCCCCTTTTTTCTCTGGTATGAATCACTGGGTTGGAGAGTGAGTGACCGCAGTCCCGCAGGAGACATTTAGGATTATATGTAGTACTAGGCTTGGAGTCAAAAATATATGCTCTAATCATGATTTTGCTATTTTCCTCCCCTGAAACCTCAGGAAAGTTACTTAACTTTTCTGGCCACAGTTTGCTTATCTGTAAAATGAAGAATGTGACTACATCCTTTTTTTTTCATTTCTTTCATTTTTATTTTTTTAAATAATATTTTCTTTTTTTCTAAATTCATTTGAATATAGATGCTATTTTTATAAGATTTTGAATTGCCAATGTTTTATCCCTCCCTCTCATCTCCTTTCCCCAAGATGGCAAGCAGTCTGATATAGGATAGGCGTGTGCAATCCTGTAAGCATATTTCTCCATTAGTCATGTTGTGCAAGAAGAAATAGAATAAAAGTGAAAAGGCACAAAAAATGAAAATAATATGCTTTGATCTGCATTCAAACTCCATAGTTCTTTCTCTGGATGTGGATAGCACTTTTCATCATAAATCCTTTGGAATTTTCTTGGATCCTTGTAATACTGAAAAGAATTAAGTCTCTCATAGTTGGTCATCAAACAATGTCGCTATTACTGTGTACAATATTCTCCTCTTTCTGCTCACTTCACTTACCATCAGTTCATGTAAGTCTTTCCAGGCTTCTCTGGAATCCTCCTGCTCATCATTTCTTATGGAATAATAGTATTCCATTAGGTGCATATATTTATGGGCATCCCCTCAATTTCAATTCTTTGCCAACACAAAAAGAGCTGCTACAAATATTTTATACATGTGGATCCTTTCCCCTTTTTATAATCTCTTTGGGATACAGACCTAGCAGTGGTATTGCTGGGTCAAAGGATATAATCAGTTTTATAGTCTTCTGGGCATAGTCCCAAATTGCTTTCCAGAGTGGTTGGATTAGTTCATAACTCCACCAACAATGTATTCATGTCCCAATTTTCCCACATCTTCTCCAACATTTATCTATCTCTTTTTCTGTCATATTAGCCAATCTGATACCTGTGGGGTGGTACCTCAGAGATGTTTTAATTTGAATTTCTGTAATCAATAATGATTTAGAATATTTTTCATATAACTACAGATCTATAGATAACTTTAATTTCTCTATACGAAAACTGCCTGTTCATGTTCACACACACACACACACACACACACACACACACACACACACACACACATACACATTTCTGGGAAGCTTGAATGCCTGTGGCTGTACATTGAAGAGATGATGTAAGAGCAGAGAGTATGTAGAACAGGAACTTTGTTGATACATTTATTTCTAGGGAGATTCTCCTTCACAGGCTTTGTTATATACTTCAAAACCTAAATGTTAGGCCCTCTCTCACTAGACTTCTCTCTTTCCCCAAATATGGATCCAACCCCAAATGTACAGCAGCACATAGAAACACAGAACCAAGGTAATAGGCAGGGAGGGACATCAAGTTTTCCCCAAGTATAACCCTTAAAGCAAAGAAATCCTCACTATTATAAACTGGTAAGTGGTCCTCTAGCCACTGATCTAAGATATCTAAGGAAGGTAAACCTTACACATAGATCATTCCACTTCAGGATAATTCTTATTGTTAGAATGTTTTTTTCTTGAGATCTCATCTCAAGTTGTCTCAATCTAACTCAAACCTATTAACGTTTGTCTTCTTTCTGTCTATGACTGGAATGGAAGAAGTGTAACCTTTCCTCCACATCAAATACTTGAAGATAGCTAGCCATGTTTCCATGAAGTCTACTTTTCTCCAGGCTAAATATTCCCAGTTCTTTCAACCACATATAACATGGACTTATGGCCCTTCACCATCCTGATTATCCTCCTATGGATACTCTTGAGCTTATCAAAATCTTTCTTTAATGGAGCAGTCCAGAGCTGAACACCATATTCCAGATAATATATGATGAGAGTAGAGTACAGTGGGGTTGTCACTTGCTTATTCTTGTAATGTATCCAAGAAGGAATTATCTTCTTATGGCTTCCATAACATACTGATGAATTTGAGCTTCCAATCTACTAAAACATTCAAATCTTTTTTTAAGGTAATTATTGTCTTTTCATTCCTCCCCCATCTTGTACTCTAGATTTTGACCCTTGTAACCAAGTGCAAGATCTTCCATGTCTCCCTACTGAATTTCATCTTATTCCATTCATCCAAGTGTACTAGTCTATAAAATAACACTTTAGATTCTGACAATGTAATCTACTGTGTTAACTATTATTCTTAGCTCTTGATTATCTGCAAATGTAACTTGTTAACATGTCATGTTGATGTTTCATATCATTGATAAAAATGTTAAACAGCACAAGGCCAAGTACAGATCCCTAGGGTACTCCACAAGAGGCTAACTGCCAAGTTGACAATAAACCAATGAAAAACCACTTTTGAGTTTGGCCATCAAACTATATAATTGTATAATTGTGAATCCATATATTTGTAATATCATCTAGTCCCCATCTTCCCATTTCCTCCACAGACATAACAACAATAACAGCAGCAAAAATAATAAAAATTAGCATTTATATGATACTTTAAAGTTTTCAAATTGCATTACAAATATCTCATCTGATGCTCACAATAACCTTGAGAAGCAGATGCTATTATTATTCCTATTTTACAGCTGAGGAAACTGAGGCAGATTGAATTTAAATGATTTACCTAAGGTCATACAGCTAGTAAGCATCTGAATCTGGATTTGAACCAGCTCTTCCTGAGCCCATGTCCATCTTTTTATTAACTGTACCTCCTAGCTACATGGTATACTTTTTCAAAAGTTTTGCTAAAATCACATAAACTATGGCCACAGCATTCTCTTCATATTCTAGTTTAATCCTAAACATTGGTGTTGTTTTTCATCCTTAATTTTCAAAGAGGACTGATGATATCATGGGGTGATGACTTGCATGTGAATTGGATTTAAGTGAGGCAGAATTGCATATAGTATTCAGCCTTATTCTCTCTTCCAGAGTCATTGAAGTCCAATGGCAAGACAGAAGTCAGAATGACTGGCAATGACCCAGGATGCATTAGATGACCTTGGCATATTTGATGGCTGATCACACTCTGAGGACTCCACAGTTCCCAGTTTAGCTGCCTTCACAGTCTTTGGAACAAATAGTAATCATCCACCCATTCAGCTGGGGGAAGTCTTCACATGCTTGGGGTAGACATTCCCCTAACATACCAATGAGTTTGAGGTCTCTCAATTACCCTCATCTTGTTTTATCTTGTCTGCTGAGACAGTTTTATTGGGGTATGGCCACTGCTCATGCTACAGCTTTGTGGAGTCATAGGTGACAGTTTGGTGAAAAGTGGACACCAAAGTTGAATAAGCATCGCTGAAAAGGTCTCAGAATGTCCTCATACCAGAGCTGCTAGTCCTCTCAGAATACCCCATGCCAACCGATCCTACATATACAAACACAAAAGAAGCAAGGAGGAAATAAGTTCAGATTCTGATTCATATAACCTATCTGTTAAGCTCAATTTCAGATTTCATTTGGCTCTAGGAAGCCCCGCTCCCCAGGAACTTACACTGCACTGGTAGAAGTTGTGGAATATTAAGAAATAACTATTATAAAAGAGAGGGGATAAATTAAGCTCAAGGCCAGAAAGCATGGCTAAATCTATTCCTGAATATCCTTATTTCAATAAGATTTTGTCTTTGAAAATCAACACATGTATCCTAATCTCAACTAAGAGAAAAGTATACATTTAGCCAAATTAGAAAACCTCAAAAATCTGAAGGATGAACGTTTTTAATTGTATTTTATCTCCAATGAAAATTTATTAATATTGATGATTATAAGTCATAACTAAAACAACAAAAACAGCAAATTAAATTCTGGAAAACAAGATTAGTGAGCCATTATCAGTGAATTTTGAAAGCAGTTGGAGAATAAGGGAAAAGGATCAGAGAAAAACTAATATTGACCTTATATACAAAATTTGAAACTGTGAAAAAATGAAATGTGCTAACTAGAGGTTATTGCTTTTGATTGCCTTGCAAAATTATGGAACCAAGTTTTAAATGTATTGTTATTGAACCATTTAAAAAATACATTAAGCACAGGGACTTTTCCAAGAACATTTCACACTTGACAAATCTTATTATAAATGTCACTAAATAGGTAAATCAGGGTTGGATCATAAATATAACTTGCATAGGTTTTAGCAAAACATTTGATAAAGTCTTTCATGTCATTCTTGTGGACAAAACTGAGAAATATGTGATAGATAAGATTATGCTTCAATGGATTTGGATCTGTTTAAGTAACTGCACCCAAACTATAGGCATTTAATGGCATCCAAAGAAACTCTAGAAAGATGAGAGTCTCTGTGTAGTCTACCCAGATCACTCCTAAAATTTTATGATCGTTATGTGTGATCAATGAAAATATTAAGAGTGTTTAGAAAAGGGCAATGACAGCGGTGAAGGACCTCATATTTACACCAAAAGTGTGACTTGAAAGACTTGGAGATGTTTTACCTGGAAAAGAGAGGATACTAGGCCCTTTCAAGCATTAATTTCTGTCATGCGAAAATATTCACACTTTAGTATCCAATTGTTTAATTCAGCCAAAAATGTTCTTGTTAGGTAAAGTATCAGAGATGAAATGAAGTTGTTTCAACCCAACCATTGGTAGAAATAAAAGGTGTTAAGTCACAAAGAGAAAAATAAAGGCTTTTTCAAAAGCCAGAAATGGGGGGAAAACATTCCTTACAAAGTGAAACCTTAATGAGTATTAAGTTTTCCTTCACTGTAGTTGTTTTTTTTCCCAAACAAGGGCTACATGACCACATGTTGGGAGGTGTTATTCAGTAGAAGAGAATCTTTTATCAATTATAGGTTGGATTTCTTATCCACCAACATCCATTCATTCCATCTCTGGATTCTCAAATGTGGGTATTACCCATAATTTGGAGTGAAACATAATATTTTAAATTGAGTACTCACTGATATCTAGCATAAATTATATAAAACAATAATCTTCTTAATTAACGTGTGTCTATACAAATAGGGGTGTGATTGAAATAACTTTTAGAGAACTAACATTACCTACCCACTTGTTATGTAACAAAAAATTATGAACATTTGTTACCACAGTAGACTTTTTTCTACTATGGAGATTTTTTTTTGGAGAAATGCTTTTACTAAAAAGAAATCTTAATTGAACATTTCATTTTTTCTGGCAAGGCAATTGGGGTTAAATGACTTGGTGAGGTCCATACAGCTAGTAAGTGTCAAACATCTGAGGCTGGATTGGAACTCAGGTCCTCCTGACCCCAGGGCCAGTGCTCTATCCACTGTGCCACCTAGCTGTCCCTTAACTGAACATTTTCAAGGGAGCAAAATAGTTGAGGCTTTTGGTTCTTGCTAATATTGCTTAATATTGAAGAGGGAATGCTGAAGAAAATGACAGGAAGAAGCATAAACTAATTAAACTAATTTCCTTACAAACATTACTAATGCCTTTAGAAACAGGTCTTGTTTTAAAATATAGACACTCTACATGTGTGGTCTGTTTATTGCAGAAAAGAATTCAGGCTAACCATATAAACATTAACAATGATAGTATTTGTTTCAACAAGTGATCAACCTTCTCCCTTCTGAATACTCTCTCCCTTACTTCCTCTAGGAATTGCACAGCTCTTTACCCCTATATGTTCCTTAGGGTAACAAATTGACTGTTTGCCATTCATCCCTAAGCTCCAGTAAAAGGATTACAACAGTCTCTGTAGAGTAATCAAAAAAAGTTTAAAGCTGGAAGGGAATGCAGAGATGATGTATCCCAACTTTTTCAGATGAAGATGCAGAGGACCAGATAGAGAGCACAACTTGCCTCAGGTGTCATAGGTAGTAAGTGACAGAACAAAGATTTGAACCTAGAGACTTTAATTTCAAATTTTGTACTCCTACTGGACCACATTCACTCTTAATTGATTTATCAGTTAATATCCATAAAGTTCACTTATGACTAGTCCCCAAAACATAATAAAGTGTAGCCTTCTGGTTTTTTGGTGTACACAAATATAAGTGCCTTCCTGTCATCTTCTGATGGATCAGACAAAAATAATGGAATCACTTTTGTTCCCAGTGGTTGGAAGACAAGCTTTATAGTTATAACAGGGGCATTTCACACCCCTAACCCCAACTAATGTAACTAATATGATATTCTTTGCCTTGAAACTTTTATGTGATGAGAATGCCTCTTTGAATTACAGAATCAATATATCAATGAAATGTTTAAAGTAGGTGTGAATAATTTGCTAATGACATTTATTATATTAATCCATCAAATATATAAACTAGATACAAAACTGAAAGGCTGCCATTTACTGAAACTAGATGGATGATGAAATGTATTGCAATTGGTTGAAAGAATTAGGCACTCCTGTGTGACTATGTATATCAAAGTGGGGGATTCCAGCGAGAACACTTCAATAACTGCTTAAAAAGTTAAGAGATGTTCCAGGACCCAGACTCTTATAACTATAATTAAAGGATTAGAATGGGAGAAGAAAGAGTGAGCCCAGAAGAATTTTAAGTTGCCTTCCTCAATTCATTAACAATGTCATCAGAGACTGGACCAGTAATACATGATGCATTCTGAGAGAGAACAAGCTGAGGAAAGGAAGCTTCAGGAATGTTTAATCACTTCAGTTCATATAAAAATGCTCCTTTAGGATGATATAAAGGCATCAGCTAGAGAAGCCCATTAGTGAACTACATGGAACTTAAGAAAAACTCATGAAAACTCCAGGGAAAAACAAAACAGAACAACAGAACACTTCCATCCAAGCAGGAACTGAAAATTTTCCCTTTTTCCGACTATGCTGCTTAGACATGAGTTAACTTTCCCCTAGATTTGCATGTACTTCTGGGAGAGTATGGGATAGATGTATGGGAGAGTATCAGATCAGTGTTATGCATGAATACATACCATATTCAAAGCTAATCAACTCTCCCACATCCAGAAATGTTTTCCTTCCAGTCTGGAGTCAATCTGTGGCCTTAGTTCACATATGTCCTATAAGTAACTTGGGGCAACTGGATGAAATAGGAAATTCAACCATGAAATCTTGTACTAGCACTTGGAAATAAATCAACCTTGCCCAATAGTTGTTATGCTAGCAACTTTCATTTGTACCTTTAGACAATATATTTGGACAATCATTCTTAATTTTTGAAGTTTGTATTTATGTAGGATTTTACAAATTATGTTTTAAAAGAAACACCAAAAAATATACTTGTCCTTTATAATAATGTAGTTGACAATTTATTCTCCAAAAAATGATAGCCTAAATTAGCAGAAGAGTAAATAGAATATCTAAACAGACCATTTAAAAAAATAATTTGAACAAGTCATAAATGAGCTTCCTAAGACAAAAGCACCAGGACTGGTTGGATTTACAAAGAAATTCTATCAGATATTTAAACATCAATTAACTCAATATTAAAAATTTTTGAAATAGTAGGTAAAGAAGGTATTCTACCAAATATTTTAATGAAAAAATATGATACTGACACCTAAACCAAGAATAGTAAAAGCAGAAAAAGAAAATTACAGACCAATTTCATTAATGAATGTGATGCAAAAATCCTAAACAAAATAGCAGCTAAAAGATTACAACAATATATTGTAAAGATCATATATTATGATTAAATGGGATTTATAACAGGAATGTTGGAAGGGTTTAACATAAGTAAAACTATCAACATAATTGATAACATGAATAATAAAATTTTGAAAAATTGGTTATATCAGTAGGTGAAGAAAATAGCTTTTGATAAAGGCTGACACTGGTTTGTATTAAAAACACTTGAAAGTACTGGTACAAACGGATTTTTATTAAATTGACAAAAATTTTTTTCTCTAAATCTAAAATCATCATCAAGAATTATTTGTAATGGGGATAAGGATGCCTTCCCAATAAGATTATGTGTGAAAGAAGAATTTCCATTGTCACTAATATTATTGAATATTGTATTTTTTTGGCAGTCGTAGCAATATCAACAAGAGAAGAAAAAGAAATTGAAGGAATCAGAATAGGGAATGAAGTGATAAAAATATCTCTTTCCACAGACAATAGCATGAAGTCCTTGGAAAATCTCAAAGACTCAACTAAAATGTTAGTTGAAAAAATTGATAATTTTAGCAAAGTAGCAGTTTATAAAGTAAATCCACCTAAATGATCAACATTCCTATATATCACAAATAAAACTCTGTGAGAAGAGATAGTAAAAAAATACCCCATTTAAAATGACTCTGGCCAGTATAAAATGTACAGGGAGTATAACTGCCTAAACAAACCCAGGAACTTTATAAACAAAATATAAAAATCTTTTTTTTTTTATCAAAAAATCAGACTTAGTAATTTGAGAGATGTTAATTGCTCATGGATAGGCAGGGCCAATATAACAAGAAATGACAACTTTACCCAAACTAATTTATATATTTAATGCCATTCCAATTAAATTACCAAAAATTATTTTAATAAACTAGGAAAAATAACAAAATTCATTTGGAAAAACTAAAAGTCAAGAATATCAAAGGAAATACTGAACAAAGTGTAAAGGAAGGAGGTTTAACAGTAATTATTTAAACTATTGGGTACTACCTAAAGATTAGAAAAAGATCAATGGAATAGATAAATAAAATTACTTTGAATCAGGACAACTTACAATCAAATTTAGCTTCTTTGCCATGCTGCCTTTGTGATCAGGAGTAAGTCAGTTAACTCTCAACCTTCTAAAACTCTTAAGTCATAAATAAGTTTCTAATCTTCCTCAGTAGAAAGTGCTTTCCCTACTAGAGAATTACTCATACCAAAATTGCACAAAATTTGGTCCAGAACTATCCTCCTCCCCTAAAAATAACCTTCCAAATTCTCTCTCTCTCTCTCTTCCCCTTCCCTTCCTCCACCCCTCCCTTCCTTTCTCTTTCTCCATGTATATATCCATGTTCGGTCAATATAATCCTAGCTAAGTATGTTATTAAACCTACTTCTATCCATTAAGTAACAACACAAACCAAAATTATTTAAGAGAATAGTAATTTTGGTCTTGGAAGAAATACAAGGAAAATATGAATATTTCCAATTTACCTTTCCAGTTTTACTATATAAATTCTGTGAAATATTATTCTGGTATGACCAGGCAAGGATATCATAGAAGCTAACAGGAAATTTCTCCCTTGATCCAAATAGTACACAATCATAATAAGATGGCTCATTATACAGAAAAACACAGTATAAAATTCAGACAATCCAAAGTTGTTGTAAGCTGACTTCATGCAATGTAGATCTGACTCAAAAAAGAAATGCAATGTTTCTGAGACTGTGGGCTAGAAATCTAAATAGAACTTTGACCAGTCTCTTGTGGAGGTAAAACTTTATAGAAGTTGTAATTTGTCAGAGAATAATCAGATGATATATCACAGTACAGAATGAGAAGGTGTAAGTATTTTGATAGACAACTGTCAAATAGCAATAAAGCAGAGAAAACAGTTCTCAGCTCAAAGGCTGAAGCAACATGGTAGATGAAGTGACAAAATAAAGAGACAACATTTGTAATTGCTGCTATGGAGGCTGAAAGTGACTTCAGCTCCAATGAAACTTCAGGACCATGAATTTCTTTTGCAAAACGTTACCAACATACAGTCCCTCTCCCACTGGTGACATAAGAATCTGTGAGATAGTGTGCCCCTTTGGAGGGAGGGGAGTTCCTGGTTATTCACCTCACTAATCAATTTAATTAAATGTCTTTTGCTTTGAATTAATACATCCTTTGCTTGGAAAGGACTTTAGACAGCAGCTAATCTAATTCAACAAATTTATTTGAGGGAATACTGTGTGTAAGACACCCAGGCATTTTGGTGAGATAAAAAAAGATAAAATTAGATATAGCACCTGATCTTAAGGAGCTTATAATGTAGTAACTGCTTATTCATTTAATTTATTCATTGCTTTATTCAACACATTTCTAATTGGGCCCTTATTATATGTTGACTTGTATGGTAAGCCATTAGGAAAACCACAAAACCTAGTTAAGAAATAACCTAACCCTTCATAGAACTTATATTCTAGTAGGATAAGACAGATATAAATAAATTTAAAAAAAAACACTGCATAAGGACTTTAGAGAGGCAAAAATATCATTCTATGAGAACTGGGGGGGGATTCTTATTAAATAGGAAAAATTCACAACAGTAATCAATTTTGGCTTAATTTTAAGAATAAGTATTGAATGGAGAAGTGAAGGCTTAAGGAATATTCTAAATAAAAGTTGGAGATGTGAAAAGTTTCATCTTGTCACTTTTGGGGGAGATTTCATGCCTTATTTGAATAGAGAATAGAATACTTGGAGGGTAGAGTATGATAAGAAATAGCTGAAGAGGTAGCTGTTAGCAAATTGTGGTACCTTGAGAAGGACAAGCAGAAGGGTGTGAACTTTACTCATTAGCCACTAGGGAACCACTCAGAATTTTTGATCAAAGAATTTGCATGATACATATGCAGAATATGGGAGATAAAATACATAGCTGTTGTTAACAGAAAGAAGTTATTTCCTATCCTGTTCTCTCAAACATTCCTCTGTGTCTCCAAAGTTATTCTTAGAGTATCATTTTATCCTATTTATTCCTTTGAATTGCATAATTCAAAGGAAATCACATCAATTATATAGTTATTTTTACACAGTTAAAACAAATTCAATGTTGTTAAAGTCCCATGAGCATTATCTCAGGCATACCATCAAGTCTATTCAAACTGCAATTGAAAGAATGACAAATCTCATCTTGCAGAACCATTTTCCCCAAATCTATTTTTCATGGTTTTTCAATTGTTACATTTTCCATAAAATTGGCCTTCATGTGAAAAGCTATGGTAAATTTCACAACAACTGATAAAACTCTAGAAAAAAAATAAGGAAATTTTCAAACTTGTCTATTTCACTATAAGGGAGTATGAACTATGAGAGTAAATAGTTACTGGGGGCTAGGGCTGAGACTTCAGTTTGATATGGGAGTTTGGAGTTAACACTTGAGGGAAGCGAGAATTATATTGAGTATTCTTAATTAACAGTTTTGTTTGATCAGGGATTTGGAAGTTAGCACCTGTGGGAAGTGAGAATTGAATTTGGAATTTCTTACCTATTGTGAAAAGCTGTCTGTTTGATGGGTGGAGCCAAAATGATTTGCTATGAGATATATAAGAAAGTCAGAGTGTGAGTTTAGAAGACAAAAAAGGAGAGATACATAAATGATAGAGAAATAAACAAAGAGGTACATAAGTGCATGTGTTTGTGTTGGTTTCATGTTCAAACCTCTGCATATGAATCTAATTTGGTCTCCAATTATTCTATATTCCCCAGTTCTAGTCCAGTTATCCTTCTCACTATTTAATGAAATGGAAGGATCTTTGTGGTAATCAAATCAAATCTTATCCTTTCACAGGAGAGAAAAATGAAGATGAGAGTGGTAAAATGATAGCCCTAACAGTGATAGCCTTTATAGGAAGGTAGCTTTATGTCACTCACTTTTTATTGAGAACTGATATCTCTCAATTTGTTGAAAAAATACATTGAGGCCTGGAGAGAATTTGAACCTCCCCATTATTTCTAAATGTGTCCAAATTATAAAACAATAATTTTATGAAACTAAAAGGAAATTTAATGTAGCATTATATATATATATATATATATATATATATATATATATGTATATCTCACAATGTTTATCTTAACTGAAGTCCAGTCCTGATGCCTCATCTAGGCACTGAGTTGTACTTCACTTCTTAAATGAAATGAAAGCTTTCCATAGTCCTACTGTTGAAAAGAAAATTCTTCTTTTGCACTTTCACTTTGATTAACAAGGTAAAACTCAGGATAAAGAGAATTAAACAGATTCTATTATATGTCAATGTAACAACATATGGACAGACTTTCAACTATAAGCATATTCCTGCTTACAGTACTGATTACAAACTCTCAGTAGTGGTCTTTGAGAGTTATCTTCTATCTACAAAAATCATACATACATATCTGTACATATGCATATATGTAAACATATATGCATGTATTAAAATATATGTATAAACACAGTAATTCACACTCTTATGGTTATTTTTTAATATATCACATCTTCTGCAGTAAATTACATGCTCCATTAGGTCAAGGGTTGTATCTTAATACAATTCATATTCCAAAAAAAAATAGACTCCTCTAGGATTCATTTTTTATCTCGACTTCTTGTGGACCTTAAATTTCCAAATCTGTAAAAATTAGGATGATAATATTTGGACTACCTACTTAAAGTTTTATTGAAAGTAAAACACTTTTAAAACCTCAAAACACTGTGGAAATTATAATTAATAAGACTAATATTAAGAACAATTTACAGTTATTAACTGAATTCACTCCAAAATGCCACTTTACAGTTGAGGATTTTCTTGGGAATTTGTTTTTAATGGTTTAGTGTTAGGAGCCAATAGGTCTTTTGCTGGATCAGACTTTCCTCAAGATTCTAAACGCTGATCAATTTAGTTTTAATCCCCTCTGATATCTCTGACTCATTATTCCTTCACATGCCTGACGTAAGCAATACTTCAATGTATAGAATCACTAGTAGACAACATCCTCAAAAATTACTGCAGCCTATGATGTTTTTCCCTGTGCAAAAGCACCTTCTTGAGTTTCACTTCATACACTATGACTTACTAGTTATGTTACCTCATCCAAGTCTTTTCTCCTATCTCCTCAGTTTCCTCCTCCATGAAATGAAGGCTTAGACTAGATTTTTAATAAAGTTTTTTTTGTTTGTTTAATTCTAAATCCACTCATCCTCTTCTTTCATTACCTCAATGCAATGCTGTTCCCTACAACTCACATTAATTTCCTTCTATTTATTCCCAGTTCAAAATAGAGAAGAGTCAAACACTATAACTCAAACATCCCTTAGGTATTTTCCTGTCTACTTCCTCCAAACAGGTGATCACGTGCCATAGCAGAAACAAATAATATATAAATCAGACATTAAAAGAACATTTCAGTTGATTTAGTCTTAACATTCTGACACCACAATTATATTAATAAGAAAATAAATGTTTTTGTAGGAGAGCAAACCCTATGAATTAGTTGACCACTGTTAAATTTAATTTCTGGAATTATAGGAGGTGAAAATAACATTCCTGAAGTATATTACTGACAGGCTCTTTAGAACAATATATTCTAGTTTCTTTTACCCCCTTACTTTTAAGGTAAAAATTAATCAACTGAAATGAGGCTTGACATTTAATAATTTCAACCTGCCATTTGTTCTGTGAATGTCGGTAAGTTATTTTATCATCAATATTAATAAATACAGTACTCTTATAAAATACCAAGCAAAATCACAAGTTTAATGGTTCTAATAAATTATAGATCCATAAAATGCATGCCTTTCCTTTACTTCTCTTTAGGGAAGCATGAGTTTTATACCTATTTATGAACACTTCTAAGATCAAACTCAATCAAGGTAAAAATAATGTAAAAATATATTTTAAAAGAATCACCACTTTTTAAACTAAATCTACATGGCTAAAGCAGAACAGATGTGATGATGAGAAGAGCTGTTAAGATGACCTTAGGGAAACTAAAAGTTATAGGTATTGGGAGTCAGTATACAGTAATGGAAAGAGAATCAAAAATCAATCAGAAGACATGAATTTGATTTCTAATTGCATCACTATTTAGTTAAACTTAAGTAAATTACAAATGCTCTAAAGCCTCAAATTTATTTTGGGCAAAACGACCTAAAAATCAGGGGTGCTAAGTTTTGGTACAGGACTTTGGAAAGTCTAAAAGTCTTAAAAAGTCATATTAAAACTATTTTTTTTCATCACAGGCTTCTATTGGAAAAGTGGTTTAATTACACATTCTCAAAATATATGATGAAGTGTGAATTGAGATATGCATAATTTATACATTTTATGCATATGCTCCTGTGGAGCAAGAGAGATTTGTATACTCAACTGAGTGTGGATGTCACTTCATTTTTTGGAGCCAATTCCATTGAGAGTAAGATTCAAGGGAATCTCCCATATTACCTACCTTCTTTTCCATTGTAAAAGCTCTTTTATATCTCTTTTATATGAGACAGTTCGCCCAATCCTACCTCTCTCTTTCTTATTCATATTCTTCTTTCTCATCTTTTAGTTCTATTTTTTTAGATATTATTTCATCACTTTCAACTAACACTCCTATCCTCTGTTGATATATGCTTCTTCTTACTGCCCTAATAATAAGAAGGCTCTAGAGGGGGTGGAATGAAGATGGCGGCAGGAAATCAGGGACTTGCTTAAACTCCCCCCCAAATCCCTCCACACACCTGTAAAAATGGCTCTGAACAAATTCTGGAGCTGTGGAACCCACAAAATAGCAGAGGGAAACAGATCTCTAGCTCAGGAGAGCCTGGATTGTCACTGGGAAGGATCTATTGCATAGTGCTGAGACCAGAGGGCAGCCCAGCATGGGGCATGCAGGGACAGACCAGACACAAAGTCAGCCAACTGGAAGAGGCCTTCGGGTCATGAAACAGTGAGCTATGGCAGTTACCAGACTTTTCAACCCACAAAAGCCAAAGATCAGGTTAGTGGGAAACTGTGGGATCTAGTTCAGAGTGCTCTGTCCACCAGCTCTGGGGGTGGAGGAGTTCATGCAGTGGTGGCAGTACCAGCAGGAGGAAGCTCCTGAGGCTGCCTGCAGAGCATCAGCATCAGTGGCTTCCTGAGTCCCTGGCTCATACAGTGGGAGGAATCTAGCAGCAGATCAGAGCAGGAATGCAAGGAGTGCTTTGTGGGCACAAAGGTGGATTCTCTTGCTGTGCCCTGCTTGGATCAGAATTGTGGTCCTGGTTGGAGGTCCTTGAGAGAGGAAGAGTGCTGCTGTGACAGAGCCTGGGGTGACAGTGGAGTAGATGTAGCTCTGAAAAGAGCAGTGCTTGGACCCTAAAGCTTGAGGCAAAGTACTATCTACTCTACAAGCAGTCATATCCTGACCAAAAGCTCAAAGGTCAAGTAGTTGGCTGGGAACATGAACAGACAGTGAAAACAAACTCAGACTCAAAGTCAAACTCTAGATTCCTTTTTTGGTGACAAAAAAGATCAAATCATACAGCCAGAAGAAATAAGAAATCAACAAAGTCAAAGAGCCTACATCAAAAGCCTCCAAGAAAGATATGAATTGGTCTCAGGCCATGGAAGAGCTCAAACAGGATTTGGAAAAGCAAATAAGAGAAGTAGAGGAAAAATAGGGAAGAGAAATGAGAGTGATGCAAGAAAACCATGAAAAACAAGTCAATGACTTGCTAAAGGAGGCCCCAAAAATACTGGAGAAAATAACACCTTAAAGAATAGACTAAGCCAAATGGCAAAAGAGCTCCAAAAAGCCAATGAGGAGAAGAATGCCTTGAAAGGCAGAATTAGCCAAATGGAAAAGGAGGTCCAAAAGACCACTGAAGAAAATACTACCTTAAAAATTCGTTTGGAGCAAGTGGAAGCTAGTGACATTATGAGAAACCAAGATATTATAAAACAGAACCAAAAGAATGAAAGAATAGAAGACAATGTGAAATATTTCATTGGAAAAACCATTGACCTGGAAAATAGATCCGGCAGACATAATTTAAAAATTATTGGACTATCTGAAAGCCATGATCCAAAAAAGAGCCTAGACATCATCTTTCAAGTAATTATTAAGGAAAACTGCCCTGATATCCTAGAACCAAAATACACTGATTGCCTCTTGAGAAAGATCCCCAAAAGAAAACTCCTAGGAATATTGTCGCCAAATTCCAGAGTTTCCATGTCAAGGAAAAAATACTACAAGCAGCCAGAAAGAAACAATTTGAATATGTGGAAAGACAATCAGAATAACACAAGATCTAGCAGCTTCTACATTAAGGGATTGAAGGGCTTGGAATATTATATTCTGGAGGTCAAAGGAGCTAGGATTAAAACCAAGAATCAACTACCCAGCAAAACTGAGTATCATGCTCCATGGCAAAATATGGATTTTCAATAAAATAGAGGACTTTCAAGCTTTCTCAGTGAAAAGACCAGAGATAATAGAAAATATGACTTTCAAATACAAGAATCATGAGAAACATGAAAATGCAAACAAGAAAGAGAAACCATAAGGGACTTACTAATGTTGAACTATTATGTTTACATTTTTACATTGAAAACTGATGTGTGTAATTCAGGAGACCTATCTCAGTATTAGGGGAGTTGAAGGGAATATAGACAGAGGTACAGGATGAGTTGAATATGAAGGGATGATATGTAAGAAAATGAAAGAAATTTAAGGGGTGAGAGAGGAATATATTGAGGGATAAAGAAAGGGAGAGATAGAATGGGATAAAAATGGCAAGAAAAAGCAGTTCTGTTGGAAGGGAAGAGTGGGCAGGTAAGGGGGAATGAGCGAATCTTACTCTCCTCAGATTCAACTAGAGGAAAAATAACATACACACTTAACTGGGTATCTCACTCTACAGGAAAGTAAGGGGAAGGGGATAAAAAAGGGGGGGCGATAGAAGGGAGGGTAGATAGGTGGAGGAGATAATCAAAAGCACACACATTTGAAAAGGGACAGGGTCAAGGGAAAAAAGAACTGAATACAGTTAGCCTTTTCACAACATGAGCATTGAGGAAGTGTTTTGCAGAATGATACATGCGTGATCTATGTTGAATTGCTTGCCTTCTTAGGGAGGGTGGGTGGGAAGTGAAGAGGGGAGAGAATTTGGAACTCAAAGTTTTAAAAGCAGATGCTTAAAAAATTATTGTTTTGTATGCAGCTGCAAAATAAGATATACAGGCAATGGGGCATAGAAATCTATCCTGCTCTGTAATAAAGTAAGGGGAAAGGGGATGCGAGGAATGGGGTGAAAGAGGGGAGGGCTGATGGGGGAATGAGGCAATCAGAATATATGCCATCTTGGAATGGGGGGTGGGTAGAAATGTGGAGAAAATTTTAACTCAAAATCTTGTGGAAATCAATGTTGAAAACTAAAATATTAAATAAAATACACACAGAAAAAAAGCATAAGAAAGTTCTTAGGAGTTACAAGTATCATCTTCTCATGTAGGAATGCAAACAGTTTAACCTTTTTGAATCCTTTTCATTTTCTCTTCCCTGTTTATTTATTTGTATTTCACTTTAGTCTTGTATTTGAAAGACTAATTTTCAGTTCAGTTCTGATCTTTTCATCAGAAATGCTTGAAAGTCCTCTATTTCCATAAACATCGATTCCTTGCCCCAGAAGATTGCACTTACTTTCACTGGGTACATTATGCTTGGTTGCAATCCTTGCTCCTTTGCCCTCTAGAATATCAGATTCTAATTCTTCTAATCCTTTAATGTAGAAGTTGCTAAATCTTCTGTTATCTTGTTTGTGCTCCATGATATTTGAATTTTTAAATTCTGACTAATATGTTTTCTCCTTTACTTGGAATTTGTGTATAATATTCCTGGGAGTTTTCATCTTGGGAGATCTTTCAGTAATTATTCAGTAGATACTACTGATTTCTATTTTACCTTCTGGTTCTAGAATATCAGAGAAATTTTCCTTATTAATTTTTTGAAAGATGATCTCTAAGCTCTATTTTTCATCATGACTTACAATTAGTCTAATAATTTTTAAATTATCTGTCTTTGATCTATCTTTGAGGGCTGTTGTGTTTTATTTTTCCTTTTTCCTTTCTGGCAGAGGTGGGTGGGAAGAGGCAATCATGCTTAGGCAACTTGCCATCACACAGCTAGTTGTTTTTCCAAGGAGATACTTAATGTTTTCTTCTATCACTGTTTTATTTTTTCTTGATGTCTTCTGCAGTTATTAGCTTCCATTTACCCAATTCTACTTTTTTGAGGAATTCTTTTCTTTAATGAATTTTTGTACATCTTTTTACATATGGACATTTCTCCTTTTTAAACAGTTCTTCTCTTCAGTGAAATTTTGTGCCTTTTCTTTTAACCATTTGTCCTATTATGTTTTAAGATGCCCTTTCCTTCAGTAATTTTTGTGCCTCCTTTACTAAGTGGTTGACTCTTTTTTATGATTTTCTTTCATCATTGTAATTTATTATCCCAACTTTTCCTCTATCTCTCTTATTTTGTTTTTTTAAAATTATTTTTGAGATCTTCTAGAATTTATTTTGGACTTGATATCAGTTCAAATTTTGTCTTTGAGGTTTTGGATGGAGCAGTTTTTTTGACTTTGTTGTCTTCTTCTGAGTTTGTGTTTAGATCTTCCCTATCACCATAGTATTTTTCAATGGTCAGGTTTTTATTCTGTTATTCACTCATTTTCTAGCCTATTTCCTTAATTTTAACTTTATGTTAAAGTTTAGATTTTTCTCCCTGGGTAGAGGAGACACTGCCCCAAGCTTCATGGCTTTTTGTGTATCTGTTTTCAGATCTAGTTTTGGAACTCTATAAGTTTTCAATTCTTCCAAAGTAGTATGATCTAAGAATAGATATATTTACTCCTCGCCTGTACTCTGGCCTATGAGAGCCCACGAACACTCTCTTTTTCACCCTGGATCTCTGACCAGGGTCTCTGATTTCCTTTGGCTGCAAGCTCTAGTGTGCTAGTATTCCTCCTTGTCCTGGCACTAGGACTGGGTTCCAGGACTGCAACCTGGCACCAGGTATGTGCAATATAAGAGAGTAATGCATTGAGGGTCAGCAAAGGAACCTGGCAATATACTTCTAACCAGCTGTCTAGTCCCCTTAATACCTGTTGGATAAGAGCTCCAGAAGCCATTCATGACATTTAAGTTGCTCTCAAGGCCTGCTACTGGGTTGCCCAGGCCTAGCTTTCTCCTGACTTGCTGAGGCAGGGCCTGCTGCTATCTTGCTGGACCATTGTCTGTGCTCTATCATTCAACACTCTTTCCCAGGGGAGATAGGTCCTCCCTGCCACCCTTCTAAATTATCTTGGGCTGGAAAATTGTTGCACCCCTCCTTTTATGGATTCACCCACTCCTGAATTCATTTTGAGGCATCATTTTAAAGTTGTTTGTAGGGGAATTTTAAAGAGCTCAGATGGGCCCTTGCCTTTCTTCCAACAGTTTGGATCTGCTCCCATCTACAGTTACTTTAAATGGAATTTCTTTTTTTAACTCTCCCTTCCTGGACTTTGTTGGTAATATATTGAAATGCTGATAATTTATTTGGATTTATTTTATATATCACAACTTTGCTAAAGTTAATTGTTACAACTACCTTTTTAGTTGATTCATAGGAATCTCTATATCATCATCTCATCTACAAAGAGTTATAATTTTGTTTCCTCATTGCCTACTTTTATTCCTTCAATTTATTTTTCTTCTCTTATTGCTATTGATAGCATTTCTAGTACAATATTGCTTAATAATGGTGATAATGGGTATCTTTACTTTATTCCTGATCTTGCTGGGAAGGCTTCAAGTTTACCCTTACTACACAGAAAGATTGCTCTTGGTTTTAGCTCATTTTACTTCTCATTTTACAGAAAGCTCCATTTATTTCTATGTTCTCTAGAGTTTTTCACAGGTAAGGATATCGCATTTTTCAAAAGCTTCTTCTGCATCTATTGACATAAGTATATGATTTTGACTGTGTTTTTAATTGATACAGTCAATTATGCTGGTAGTTTTCCTAATATTGAACCAGCCCTGCATTCCTGGTATAAATCCCTCCTGGTCATAGTATTATCTTTGTGATATATTGTTTTAATCTCCTTGCTAGTATTTTATTTAAAATTGTTCCATCAAAATTCATTAGGGAAATTGGTCTATAATTTTCTTTCTCTGATATTCCTTTTCCTGGTTTAGATATCAGTATCATAGTTATGTTGCAAAAGGACTTTGGTAGGACTCCTTCTTTGTTTATCTTTTCTGAATAGTTTATATAGCATTTGGATTAATTGTTCCTAAAACGTTTGGTTGAATTTACTTGTGACTCCATCTGGTTCTAAGGATATTTTTTTTTTCTATGGGAGCTCATTTATGTCTCTCTTTTTCTAAGATAGGGTTATTTAAGAATTCTATTTCCTCTTCAGTTAATGTGAACAATTTATATTTTTGGAAATATTCATTCATTTCATTTAAATAGAATAGTTTCTTTAACAGCTTTTTGTCTGTGTGTAGAATTTTACCATACATAATACAAAGTGAATTGCCTCTGATTAGAACTGAGTGGAAAGTTTTCAATATAAATTCATTCCTTTTCCTTTGGATAGTTCTGTTTAAAAGACATTATCATATCTCAATATGCTATTCATGTTTGGATAGTTTAGTTGATTGTTGTTGTTGCTGTTTGTATAAGTAGGAGGAACATCAAGAAAACCATTTTGGCTCAATTTCAAATTCTGTGGGAGGGGAGTAATACATTACAAAGCTGGAAAAGTGGGCTGGGGACATCTTGTGAAGCATTTTACAAGTCAGGTCAGGGACTTTATATTTTATCCTGAATTCATTAGGGAAATATTGTTATTTATTGTTTCATTTTTAATTGTTCGCTTGGTTGGGGGGGTGAAGAGAGAGAAAAATCATATTGTTAATCAGAAAAAAATAAAATTAAATTGGGGGCAAAGAATGCTATGGTTATTTGGAGAGAAGAAAGGATGACATGGCAATGGGTCTGTATGCTTGTGTATCTGCATGCCTGAAATTTTCTCTACAAAGGGAACCAAGTGGTACAGGGTGGATAGTGTGTGTCAGGAAGACCTAAGTTCTAATACTACCTCAGACTCTTAATAAATGTGGATGTTACAGCTAGGAAAGTCACTTAAATACTGTATATCTCAGTTTTGTCCTCTATAAAATGGGGTTAATTATAACAGGTTTCTTAAAGTGCCATATAAATACTATTAGCTACAATTAGTGTATTTATGTGTGCTTATATGTATAGAGGCCTTTACTCTTGTAGTTACCTTTGCTAAAAGGCATCTGATAGGAGGGCTGGTGAAGAGCATGTTATTTCTAATTATGTATTGTTTTCTATAGTCAATTGTATATATTAATACAGAATATAAATACAGATAACAATGTTTGGTGTTTACTCAAATCTACAAAGATCTAGACTATTGCCTGAATCAATTCCATAAGGAACAAAGCCATAATCATGGTGGGACAACAAGGCTCTATCTAACAGCATTATGATGGGTGGTCAGGATGAAAAGGGGAGATAAACTTATTTCTTGTGACAGTTCTGTAGCCACAAGTCCTCTTGCCGCACAGGGCTTTCTCCAAGTGTCCATTTTCATTTCAATTCTCCAAAACTTTCTCCAGGGTTTATGGGGTGCTGTGGGGTAGGGAACACCTGCCATGGGACATCCACCAAAGTATCAGGAAGTTTTTCTCTCTTCACATTCACATACAACTCTATCCAGAAGGAACTATGTCCTGAGTCACCTCCTTGCCCTACAATTTATTTTGCTCTGGGTGTAATAATCCCTAGCTATAATGTTAGTCAGGAAATTGCTTACCAGTGTTCAGAGTTTGGCATACATCAGAAAGAAACACAGAGAGAATTCAAATGGCAAGAGAACTACATCCCTTAGTAACTCAAGCAGTTTGTACCCTATTTATTCTCTGCAGGTATGTTATTTAAAAAATATTAGGTCCTTAAAATAGTTGGCAGGAAATCAAACTTCCAGAAAGATTGGTGTAAGACCCAGCTAATGCAGGTCATTACAAGGGCTTGAAACTAGAAGAAGGAAAACTGACAGATGCAAAACAGAACAGATTTTCCAAAGTTATTATTGCAATATATTCTCATTATCACTTACTGTGTAACTACCCCATTTGGACTTAATAACTTGTATCCCCATCAGGAAGTAGAAATGGAACTTAAAAAGATTAAGTTGGGACAAGTAGCTTTACCTGATCAAGTAGAGATATAAGGAGTTCATAACATAGTAAAGAAATTCAAAGCACTTAAAACAGATATTCAAAATATTCAAAATTTCTCAAAGAAGGAAAGATAACAAGAGAATGGGGAGGGGGAGATTAAATTATTATTCACAAATATCCAACTATGAAAGTAGCAGCAGTTACTCACTAAAACATATGCTTCATTTCTTATCTCCATAAAACTATAAAAGCATAGGGAACAAACATTGAGAAAAACACAAAATCAGATAATGTCACATATATAAGGGATGGCATAGAAAGTATTATAACTTGTTCAAAAAAGTGGCCAGGCTTTTAAAAATAGTGGACAATAAGTGAGATCTCCACAGTAACACAATTGAAGGACAGACATGGAAAATACGTTTTTATGATAGTTTAAAGTTAATTACCAAAAGTGAAAAAAATGATCCAAAAACCTTGGACAAGTAGAGAAAAACATTGTCTTTGTGAGTCACTTCCAATAAATGATGCTCCAATTATCAAGATCAAGCAAGTCATAACAGAAAAACATATGTTCTCCAAAGGTGTTTCCTTTTTCTATGGAGCATGTGCTACATAGAGTCCAAATGAAGGGGTATTCACTATATATAGTTATATTCTCCAGATGCTCCTTTTTATGATATTATACTACTTTCACTAATGCAAAAATTTCAGTATTGCTAATAAGATGCAAAACCTCTCAATAGAGGTTACCCTTAAAATCCAAGTAGAAAAAAAAAACAAGTGGATGGAGATTGAATATTGCCTAGATCAGTGGTGTCAAACTCAAACAGGAAAGAATAGAAAAATATAAAGGCCACATATTGACTAAGAAAACTATATTATAACATTATCTATGTTCTAATGTATTTTTATTTATTTTGTTAAATATTTCCCAATTACATTTTAATCTGGTTAAGGCAGCATATTTTATACCTCTGGACTAGATTATTACATACAATTAAATGCATGGCCCATTCAGATAGTTTTTGTCTTAGATGGCAGATAGATAATGAGTTGGATCTAGATTGAACAAGATATTCCTTGATATTCCCTTCTCCCTAGATTTTTGGGAAACCACTCTGTATTGGTTCTCCAAACTATTTGACTTTTCCTTCTCATTCTCCTTTGCTGAATTCTCATCCATACCATGCCTTCTAACCACAGGAGTTCTGCCATGTTCTATCCCAGGCCCTTATTTTTTTTTCCCTCTATACTGTTTTATTTAGGGATCTCATCAGTTCCCATGGATTTAAGTACCATCTCTATTCTTATGATTCTCAAATCTGCCTATTTTGCCTCAACCTCAATACTAAGCTCCAATCTTACACTTCCAACTGCCTTTCAGACATCTTGAACTAGATACCCAGGAGACATCTCAAACTCAACATGAGATGTTTCCCTAACACCCACAGGGGACCATCCTGTCTGGTGCTGCCCTGAGCAAGTGTGGTGGGGAGTGGCTATCACTGCTGGAGGCTATAGTGGTCTGGCAGTTTACCTGCTGATGATCCAGGGTCCCAGTGCTGGTGTCTGGTGTGTTCTGAGAACCTTGGGGTATCCCTGCATTTATATCTGCCTATTTGCCCAGGGCTCCACTGAAGCACATTGTCCACCCTGGAACTGACAGCCGCCTATTCCCCTAGCTATGGTGGGTTATGTGTAAGGGACTGGTACTGGTGTCTGCCTCTTTGCTTAGGCATCTGCTGGGTCCTGGCATTGCCACCTATCTTTTTGCCTGGGGCTATGCTGAAGTAGTTGCCAGTTCCCGGAGCTAGCTCTGCTGGGACATATACAGGGGGAGGGGTGAGCGGGTTGGCTGGTGTTACATTTATCTGCTCTACTAAACTAGGTCTCAGAATCACTTGCTTGTTTACTGAGGTGGGACTTGTGGCTGGCTCTCTGGGATGTTTTCTGTCCTAGACTGCATTCCCCTTTTACCTGAGTGAGATAGACCCCTCTTGCTGAGCTTCCAAATTCCTTAGGCTAAAATATTGTTTCACCTAATCTTTTTGGTTGTTCTGTTGTTCCAGGATTTGTTTTGCAGCACTATTTTATGGTTATTTGAAGGTGAGTATGGGAGAGTCACAGCAATTTCCTGCTTACTCTACCATCTTGGCTTCTGGAAGTCCCAGGCTTCTTAAAATTTACCCCCCAATATACACTTTTTGATTTATTGACACTGGCCTCCTTATTTTTCCAAGAAGAAGACACTGTCCCTTGGCTCTGGACATTTTCTCTATCCCTCATTGCTGAAATGCTCTTCCACCTTATTTCTGTCTACTGACTTCCTTGCCTTCCTTCAAGCCCCAACTAAAATCCCATCTTCTACAGGAAGCCTTTCCCCACACCTCTTAATTCTAGTGCCTCCCCTTTGTTAATTATTTTCTATTGATATTGCATGTTTTGTTTTTATATATTTATTTGTTGTCTATCCCCACTAAACTGTGAGTTCCTTGAGGGCAGGAACTGCCTTTTGTCTCTTTTTTGTTTGCTCAGCGCTTAGCACAGTGCCTGGCACAGAGTAGATTCTTAATAAATGTTTAGTGATTAATTGTAAAGCCCAGCTTTATAACATTAATATCATCTGTACAATGCTATATGTCAAAGAATCATGGGACAACACTATGACTAAAGAATCAGTATTATGTATAATCTTAATGGTAATCTATTGATGCCTGGCATGTAAAAGTGGATTACAGCATATGACCAAGAGAGATTTGTGTTACAAAGTTTGACAAAAATTAGCACCTGGGAGGTATATTGCCAGAAATAGAGTTGAGTCTTTTGTGTTATGATAGAACACCTGCCTTGGGGCTACACTATGAAGTTTTGTTTCATAGCATAGAAGTTCTCCATTATGTGGAGTATATCTCCTATGCAACATTTACAAGAGGAAACACAAAAATCACAGAGAGTGGTTAGAGAATAAACTCTGTTAAAATGTCAGACAGGTAGGCAACACAGTGAATTGAATGCTAGAGCAGGAGTCAGGAAGTCCTGAGTTCAAATCTAGCCTCAGATATTTCATTACTATGTAAATTACAGCAGGGAAAGTCACTTAACCAATATCTGCCTAAATGTTCTCCTCTATAGAGGGGCATATTAATAGCACTGAGCTCCCAGGATTCTTGTGAGCATAAAATGAGATTATATTCATGAAGTGCTTTACAAATATTAAAGTATTATATAAATGTAACCCTGAGAATAGAGATTTTTTTCAATTTTTTTGATTCCCCTTGGGGATCCCATTACACAGTACCCATTACAACGATCAATGCTTACTGATTAATTGATATAGATGAATTGTGATCTAAACTAGTGAAGAGAATACCAAATTTGGTGTGGTTATTGAGGCTTCAAAATATAAAGCATTTGGCATCATAGGATTTAGTTTGACTAAAAATGATTTGGCAAAAAAATCTCAGAAATGTCAAATGATATGTGTCTTTCTTTCATCCCAGAGAGGGGCAAGGTAAGAGAGAACCTCCTTCTCCCTCCTCATTGGTAGAAAAAGGTAAAGTTTGATAAAAAAGAAATGGTTCCAAAGCAAAAAACAATACTGATACTATTTCCAAAGCTTTCATAGGCCAGGTCAGGGTGAGTGTTCCTCTGAAAAGATGATCTCCAATAACCAATCATTGAGGGCATCTAGGAGGCACAGAGGATAGAGTGCCTGGATGGGAGTCAGGAAGCCTCAGCTTCCTGGGTTCAACTTGGGCTTGAGACACTTATTAGATGTGTGACCTGGTCACTAAACCTTGCTTGCCCATTTCCTCTTCTGCAAAATGAGCTAAAGAAGGAAATGGCTTTAATATCTTTGTGAAGAAGACCCCAAATGGAGTCACAAAGAGTCAGACTCAACTGAAGAACAACTCATCCACAACAATAATCAATCATAAGGAGGCAATCCAATCACTAGAGACCAATAAGATGAGCTTACAATATCTTCCTAGCAAGGTGCCTATTTTTAGCAAGACTCCAGTCACCATGCCCTCATTCACAGGAGAGGTTTCATTCTAACAGAGATCCATGTCTTGTAATCATACCAATAAGATGGGTAGATTGCCAAATGAGTCAGGTATTCCTGATTACCCTTCTTACAGATAAAATGGTATACTAATAATATTCCATACATGTGAAATTCAATTTAAGGGACAATTATTAAGCATTTCTATGTTCCAGGCACTGGGCCAAGTGCTGGGGATACAGAAAGAGGCAAAAGATAGTCTCTGACTTCAAAGGGGCTTAGAATCGAATGGAGGAGAAAACATGCAAAATAAATAAACAGAAAGCAAGCTATTAATAGGATAAAGTGGAAATAATAGAAGGAAGGCACTGGAATTAAGAGGGGTTGGGGACAGCTTCCTATAGGAGGTCTGCTAAAGAGTTTGACTAAAGAATTTAGTAGAATAGCAATGTATTGTAGAGTGTTTGAGAACATTTTGTTCAATCTCTCATTGTACAAAGAAAGAAACTGAAGTACAGTGGTCAAGTGACTTATTCAAGTCACACAGACAATACATAGAAAAGCTAGAATTCAAATCTAGGTCTTTATGACAGCAAATGTAATGTCTTTTCACTCCTTGACATGGGATTTATAAATATGCATATGCCAGACAGCATTTTACAAAATAGACTAGTAATATCTTATTAAGCAGAGTGCTTCTATGTCTCCCTTCTCCCCATGTAATCATTTGCATGTCATTTTTACTATCATTTTGTCTTAAAGTTTCAAAAATAGCCACATTATGTTTTATAAATTTGCATGCATTAGGAGGTATAATCAATGTAGAGTGAAAAAAATAAATGAAACTTCTCAATCACACCTGTAGTTCTCAATAAAATACATTTTTATTTTAATATATAATTCATTTTGGTGAAAAATAGTTTTTTTTCAGTGTATGCTAGTGCAAGAAGCCATAGTTCATAGAATAACTAGTTCCCATTACATCATATTCTTCAATTTTATAAATTACTTTCTGAGAGTAAAGTGGTCTTTGGACCACCCTAGCCAACTTCCTTTTGAAATTGTATTAACTCATTGTCCAACAACTCTTTATTTCCCGTCAGCTATGCTCCTTATACTTAGTCCAGGATGATCATGTTCCCAGGAAACTCATCCACCTTTGATATTGCATCAACGTTGGTGTTCAAACGTCATCCATATCTTCAGTAACCTCTGCCTCTGTGATTGGAGTATTGGAGAGTGGAGCAAAGAACATCTCCCAAAGCCTCCGATTAAAGATGACTCCCAGACCAAACAACTCATCATTTCATACCATCTCTTCAAATGGACTTCTCTGTGATCTCTGCCTAGCAAATAGTAAATGTTTGCTGACTGACAACAAAAGATTATTAAGTGCTTTGGATTATAAGATTTAGAGCTAGGCTCTGGGAGATTCAAGTTTCCCAGGATCACAGGAAGTACCACAGTTGGGATATTAAGCCGCTGATCATCATCATCATTATCATCATCATGATGATCACTATCCTCATTATCCTAATAATCATTACCATCACCATTATCATCATCATCCATATAGTACCTTAAGGTTTGCAAATACTTCATAAGTATTATGTCATTTGACCCTCACAACAACCCTAAGAAGTAGGTGCTGTTATTCTTAGGATTTTGAAAACAAAGACTGAGGAAAACTGAGGCTAAGTGACTTATCCAGAAGCACATATTTAAATAAGTATCCCAAGTAGAATTTTAAGTCAGGGCTCTCTGACTCCATGTGCAGCACTCTATCCACTACACTACCTACCTGCCCAAAGAGGATTTTTCCAACTCTAGTGTTATCTCCCTTATATCACATTGTTCTTTATTAGCTCCTGCCTATTTAGTCTGATCCAATCTATTTGATAAGTTGGCATGGTATAGTTCGGCAGTGAGTAAGTTATGGCCCATAGGCCACATCTAGCCTACCAACTGCTTTTGAATGGTCCATGAACTAAGAACACTTTTATATTTTTAAATAAAGTTTTTTGGAACAAAGTCATACTCATTTGTTTTCATGTTGTGTGGCTACTTTTGCACCAGAATGGCAGAATTAAGTGACTATGACAGAGACTGTATGTGGTATTCTCATCACTGCTGCTTAGCACACTACAAATCATAGTGACACAGCTCTAACGTGACAGAGTTGCAACTACTATGAGTATTGCCACCATATTGAAACTTTTTTTAATTACCACTGCATACCCATTATGTGAAAACAAGAAATGAAGAGAGAGGGAGAACAAAGTTTTGTTATGATTTTGTTTAGTTTTGTTTTAAACCTCAGGGCTGAGAGTGAAATTCTGACTGACAACTGTCTTTAACCACTACTATTGAACACTTAATAGCTTTGTAAGTTAGCTTTTTGCTACAAACTTGATGTTTCTTAATGAATTTAACCTAAAATTAGAAGAAATCATGTATGTAATACACACACACACACACACATATATATATATATATATATATATATATATATATATATATAAATATATACACACACATGTATATACACACATATCTATATAGATATAGATATGTGTGTGTCTATGTCTCTATACATGCATCTAGGTGGTCCAGAGGATAGAGTGCTAGGACTGGAATCAGAAAGACTCATTTTCCTGAGTTGAAATCTGGCCTGAGACAGTTACTAGCTATGTTACCCTCAGCAAATCATTCAACCCTGTTTGTCTCAGTTTCCTCATACGTAATATGATCTGCAGAAGGAAACGGCAAACCACTCTAGTGTCTTTGCCAAGAAAACCCAAAATGGAATCGCAAAAAATCAAACATGACTGAAAATGACTGAACAACAAACAAAAGCAATACACATATACACATACACATACAAACATTCAGTAAAGTCAGTTCAACAACCATTAGAGCTTTTTGAATCATAAGTCATTTGCTGTGTTATATACTTCCCATGCCATCAAAAGTTAAAATGAGAAGCTAAATATCCATTTCCGCATAGTTTTGAAGTATATATTTTATGAGCTCAAACTGTACTTCCAACAGTGTTTTTTTTTTCAAAATCCATTAAATTGAATAATTGAGGAACTGCCATATAACTGTCAGGTGTAAGTGATTAACCTGCAATATGTTGTTGTTTAGTCATTCGGTGGTGCCCAACTCTTCATGATTCTGTGGACCGTACTGTCCATGGAGTTATCTTAGTAAAGATACTAGAGTGAGTTGCCATTTCCTTCTCCAGTAGGTTAAAGCAAACAAGGTTAATTAACTTGCCCAGGGTCACACAGCTAGTAAGTGTCAGAGGTCAAATTTGAACTCAGGTCCTTCTGACTCCAAGGTCAGTGCTCTATCCACTGAGAGAACTAGCTGCCTCCTATCTGTAATATAATGATATGCTCAAAGGCATATATTAACAGAAGAATCTAACTGAATTTGCTAAATGCCTTCCAAACAATTAATAAATAAACATGATAAATAATATAATAAAATTATATCCTCATGGATTGATATCAGTATTAGGCAGTACCTACCTGTGCGAAAAGATATTTCAAAAGATAGAATATGTAAATCTTATTATATGCTTACCTCATGAGATGCACATTTAAAATCAATTTTGATGATAAGTGACAATGACTTTGAACCCCAGTTAAGCAAAAAGCTATCCCAAATAAGAATTATATTCTTGCCATCAAAATATCCATATTTTAAAATTTTACTGAATTACTAATTTTATAATTTGAATTTCATCAATAAAAATTGTAGAAATCCATTTTTATCTCTTATTATGTAAGTAACTGCATAATAACCTCAATTTTGCCTCTTAGCCCACAAGGACTAAAATATTTACTATTTGGCCCTTTATATAAAAAGTTTACTAATTCCTGCTTTTGTAGGTGGAGAGCCAGCCTCAGAATCAAGAAGAGCTCAGTTAAAGTCTCACTTCTGAAACATGCTTGCTGCATAGGCTATTCATTGCATTAATAAAGGGCATTCCTAAACCAGCAGCTCACTACACCAATGATATTGCAGGCCTTATTTTAAAATAAGAACAGAAAATGAAAAGAAATTCTTATAGTAGAGGATGTAATAGTGAATAGCTAACATTTATATAGCAATTACTCTGTGCTGAAAAACTCATGCCTCATGTCCGTCCTCCTTGTGCACATCTCTTCATTTAGCTAGAGTGATCCTAATACAAAGAACACACAATGTATATTAACATTAGCGCCACACTCAAAGTCTGAGAAGACTGATAGGAACTGTCAGAACTTATCCTCTGCTGGCATAGGCTCCAACAACCAGTTATTACCTCTTTTCTGCAATGAATAAAGGGTCAAGAAACTGGGCAATAGGTTACCTAAGAGGGGTACTTATTCTATCTACTCCTCTGTACATTTATAAACATGGTTTCAGTATGTTGCATTCCTATCTATACTTTGAAGCTCAATTTAAATGCTACTCTCACCAAAAACCTTTTTTTGATGCTCTGAATACATAAAAATTTCCCTATGACACACCTCTTGGGTTTGAACCTTTCTAGTGTACTTATGATATAATATTGTTTATCACAGTTATCTATATTTCTGTTTTATCATCTAATCCACTACAAGTTCTATAAGGTCAGAAACTTTGTCTTATCTAAAGCTCATATTTTTCAGCATAGTTTTCTTCAACACACTTCAGCACACATGCACTGCCTATAGATACAGATAAATGGTGTGTATGTGTATACGTGTATATATCTATATAGATACATAAACACATTAAAATATTTACATAATGTTAGTTCTTGTTTGGTAGTTTCAGTCATGTCTGACTCTTCATACAACCATTTGAGATTTTCTTGGCAAAGGTATTAGACTGATTTGGCATTTCCTTCTCTAGCTCATCTTATCAATGAGGAAACTGAGGCAAAAAGGGTTAAGTGACTTGCTGAGGATCACAGAGGTAATGAGTGTCTGAAAGCAGATTTGAACTCAGGAAAATGAGTCTTCCTCACTCAAGGCCTGGCATTCTATATACTGTGCCACCTAGCCTTGTGCACACATACACATATATGTGCATACATGTATGCATATATGGGCATGTGTGTATATTTATATATTTAATTAATATTTATGTGCCATGAAGAGAGAGTCTAAGCTTTATTCATCTTCATCTCTCCCCCAGGTGTCGGCCTGCGCATTAGTGGCCCTTAATAAATATTTGCCAGAATGAATGGGGGGTGGAGCAGCGATACCACGCAGCAAATGAAAGCTAAACTTGGACCATATGTCTAGTCTAAATAGTATAAACCTGATTTCAAGTGTGATTATCACAAATATTCATGAATGCATACAGCTTCCATGGTTTACTAGGTAAATAATGCTTTTCTTATTCTTTCCATTCACTCCTAATTATGAAAGAATCAGTGTCTGCTCCCTCTCAGGCTGCTTTTCCCCTGTGTTTTACTTCTTCTGTTTTGTTCAGTTAATTTTCTCAAGGACAATTAAATTGGAATCCAGAGAGAGAGAGAGAGAGTGAGAGAGAGAGAGAGAGAGAGAGAGAGAGAGAGAGAGAGAGAGAAGAGAAGGGCTTTTGGCTTATTCTAATTTATTCTGTTTTGATTACTCTAAAGTGAACAATCAGCCCAATTCTCTCCTGCTCACTGGCAGATGTGCATATCCCTAAACCCAGAGAGGAAAGGAGCCTCGACCTTTACCACCGCCAATATTTTTCCTAAGGTCTGGGCTAAAGAAGCATCTCTGAACAGTAGCAAGAGTCTATATAACCAATATCAAGGGGACTTTTGGCCTATCTGAAATAAACTGTTTATATACTAGTTTTCTTTTTCTGTAGAGGTCTTCCCAATGATGAATCTTTTTTTTCTTATTGAATATGAATTTTTAGGCAGTTCATTTCACCTCTCTCTTCCTCAGTTTTCTCATATATAAAAAATGAATGGGCAGAATTAGTTTCACTGATTGAAACTAAAAGAAATAAGTGGAAGGGTTAAACAGGTAAAATTAGACTTTTAAGAAAGAGAAATCAAACAAAAAATTCCTAACTGGAGTTATAGTAGGATGTATTTTCTCAGGAGGTACAACAGTCCCCCTCAAAGGATGCATTTAAGAAAAGGCTGGAAGGCTACTATATAGTAGGTTATATAGTAGAGAAGGCTATATAGTAGAGAATGACCTTTATCAGTCAAATATAGATTTGACTAGATGGTCTGAGATCCCTTTAAAATTTGAAATCTGTGATTACTGATTTTGTCAGCTGTATGACCTTGGTCAAATCATTTAATTTCAGGTTCCTCATTTTTTGAAGCTAGAATAATCTGCATTCTGGGACTCACCATATTTTTATGAGGCTCAAATGGCCTAACGTTAGTTATGGTATTTCACCATGAATCATTATAATTTGAAGATACAAGAAAGTTTTCCAATCACAGTTTTGTAAAGGGCTGGCCGTGATCTTTTACTATTGATAGATTTCACCAGTGCATGTATGACTTCTCAAGATCCCATGTTCCTAAAAGAGCCAGGCCTAAAGCATCCTCTTCTGGTACCAAATATAATGATAAATAACAGGATCAACATTTTGCATATAGAAAGGACTTTAGTTTTCATCAATTCCAAGCCCCTCATGGTAGTGATAAGGAAACTTAAACCCAAAGAGGTGAAGTGACTTGTCCAGGGTCACATGGATAGTAAAAGTTTTAAATTAGATTTGAACCCAGGTCACCTTGACTCCAATACTAGCACTCTATCCACCACAGCACACTGACTTTCAGATGTATAAACTTATTGACAGATTAGTTCTTCCATTTATGCAAACTTCATGGAGTGGTACTCAGAGAGGCTCTTATCTGAACACAAAGTCAAAAATTTAAAAAAAATATAAATCCATAGCTATTAGATGACTGCAACCATTGTCACAAGAACTGTGTATGATTTGAGTACTGCCATTCACCTCCTTAGAGACTTTAGTCAAGCCTCACCTCTCTTAGTTCTAGCTTCTACATGTATAAAATGAGCATGTTGGAGTAAATGAACTCTAAAGTTACTTTCAGCTTTGCGTTGATAATTCTGTGAACGATGAGGGGGCATTTCCAGTGATTATACAACACAAATTGCT
The DNA here is from genome assembly GCF_011100635.1 of Trichosurus vulpecula. Taxonomy (NCBI): domain Eukaryota; kingdom Metazoa; phylum Chordata; class Mammalia; order Diprotodontia; family Phalangeridae; genus Trichosurus; species Trichosurus vulpecula. The sequence goes on along the minus strand of NC_050575.1, from coordinate 238,845,139 downwards.
CTTTGCCCAAGGTATCAAAGTAGCAACTATTAGGATGGCTATTTACAATGGAGCAATCACGCATCAGCAATCTAAAAATGAGTCCTCTCCCACACTAACTCCTGCTTCCACTGAACCATATACTCCTTGTCTTTACAGATGTATGTCCAAAGTGTTTCTCCATGTCTTTCCCTCTTCCTGAAAAGCACTTCCTTTAAAGCTTTATAGAATAAATGTTTATACATATGTCAAATTTTTTTTTTAATGCAATTTATTTATTTAACATATTTGGTTTTCAGCATTGATTTTCACAACAGTTTGAATTACAAATTTTCTCCCCATTTCTGCCCTCCCCCCCCCACTCCAAGATGGCGTATATTCTGGTTGCCCTGTTCCCCAGTCAGCCCTCCCCTCTATCACCCCCCTCCCCTCTCATCCCCTTTTCCCTTCCTTTCTTGTAGGGCAAGATAAATTTCTACGCCCCATTGCCTGTGTATCTTATTTTTTAGTTGCATACAAAGAGTTTTTTTGTTTTTGAACATCTGATTTTAAAACTTTGAGTTCCAAATTCCCTTCCTTCTTCCCTTCCCACCCACCCTCCCTAAGAAGTTGAGCAATTCAACCTAGGCCACACATGTATTATTATGTATAACCCTTCCACAATATTCATGTTGTGAAAGGCTAACTACATTTTGCTCCTTCCCAACCCATCCCGCTTTATTGAATTTTCTTCCTTGACCCTGTCCCCTTTCCAAAGTGTTTGTTTTGATTACCTCCACCCCCATCTGCCCTCCACTCCATCATCCCCCTGCCTTTTATTTTTTTTTTATCTTCCTCCCTCTTCTTTCCTGTGGGGTAAGATACCCAACTGAGTATGTATGGTATTCCCCCTCAGGCCAAATCTGATGAGAGCAAGGTTCACTCATTCCCCCCTCACCTGCCCACTCCCCTCCTCTCCTAGAACTGCTTCCTCTTGCCACCTTTATGGGAGATAATCCACCCCATTCTATCTCTCCCTATCTCCCTCTCTCAGTAAGTTACTCTCTCATCCCTTAATTTCATTTTATTCCTTTTAGCTATCTTCCCTTCATCCTCAACTCACCCTGTGTCTGCTCTCTTTCTTTTACATATATATATATATATACACATACATACACATACATACATATACACATAGATACATGCATACATACACATTCACTTATATATATACATAAACATATATATATGCATATATATATATATATGCATATTCCCTTCAACTACCCTAATACTGAGGTCTCATGAATCATACTCATCATCTTTCCATGTAGGAATGTAAACAAAACAGTTCAACTTTAGTAAGTCCCTTGCAATTTCCGTTTCTTGATTACCTTTTCATGCTTCTCTTTATTCTTGTGTTTGAAAGTCAAATTTTCTATTCAGTTCTGGTCTTTTCACTGAGAAAGCTTGAAAGTCCTCCATTTTATTGAAAGTCCATATTTTGCCTTGGAACATGATACTCAGTTTTGCTGGGTAGGTGATTCTAGGTTTTAATCCTAGCTCCATTGACCTCCGGAATATCGCATTCCACGCCCTTTGATCTCTTAATGTAGAAGCTGCCAGGTCTTGGATTATTCTGATTGGGTTTCCACAATATTCAAATTGTTTCTTTCTGGCTGCTTGCAGTATTTTCTCCTTGATCTGGGAGCTCTGGAATTTGGCAACAATATTCCTAGGAGATTTCTTTTTGGGATCTATTTGCGGAGGCGATCGATGGATTCTTTCAATTTCTATTTTGCCCTGTGGCTCTAGAATATCAGGGCAGTTCTCCTTGATAATTTCCTGAAAGATGGTATCTAGGCTCTTTTTTTGATCATGGCTTTCAGGTAGTCCAATAATTTTTAAATTATCTCTCCTGGATCTATTTTCCAGGTCAGTGGTTTTTCCAAGGAGATATTTCACATTGTCTTCCATTTTTTCATTCCTCTGGTTCCGTTTTATAATATCCTGATTTCTCATAAAGTCACTAGCTTCCACTTGCTCCAATCTAATTTTTAAAGTAGTATTTTCTTCAGTGGTCTTTTGGACCTCCTTTTCCATTTGGCTAATTCTGCCTTTCAAGGAATTCTTCTCCTCATTGGCTTTTTGGAGCTCTTTTGCCATTTGAGTTAGTCTGTTTTTTAAGGTGTTGTTTTCTTCAGTGTATTTTTCAGTATTTTTTTGGATCTCCTTTAGCAAGTCATTGACTTGTTTTTCATGGTTTTCTCGCATCCTTCTTATTTCTCTTCCCAATTTTTCCTCTACTTCTCTAACTTGCTTTTCCAAATCCTTTTTGAGTTCTTCTATGGTCTGGGGCCAGTTCATGTTTTTCTTGGAGGCTTTGGTTGTAGGCTCTATGACTTTGCTGTCTTCTTTAGGCTGTATGTTTTGGTCTTCTTTGTCACCAAAGAAAGAATCCAAAGTCTGAGACTGAATCTGGGCGCGTTTTCGCGTCCTGGCCATATTCCCAACCAACTAACTTGACCCTTGAGTTTTTCAGTGGGGTATGACTGCTTGTAGATTACAGAGTTCTATGTTCTACGTTTGGGGGGGAGGTGCCAGCTCTGTCAGAGCCGCACTCCTCCTTCCCCAAGGACCCCCAGTCCAGACTGGGCTCAGATCTTCGGCAGGCTGTGCACCCCTGCTGTGATCTGCCACTTAATTCCCCCCACCAGGTGGGCCTGGAGCCGGAAGTAACAACAGCTGTAGCTGCCCCACCTCCGCTGCCCCCGGGGCTGGAAGCCGAACCGCGAACTCCTTCCACTCCCGCAGCTTTTCCCACTAACCTTCTCCGCAGTCTTTGGTGTTTGTGGGTCGAGGGGCCTGGTAACTGCTCACGTATTCAGGGAGCTAGGGCCCCCTCCGCCCGGCTTCCGGTCTGGATCGTCCACGCCGCTCAGGCTGGGCTCTGCTCCACTCCGTTCCCAGCTCCCAGCTCCCAGCTCCCAGCTCCATGTGGAATATAGCTCACCCAGAGACCATCCGGGCTGTCCTGGGCTGGAGCCCTGCTTCCCTCTGTTGTTCTGTGGGTTCTGCCGTTCTAGAATTGGTTCAGAGCCATTTTTATAGGTTTTTGGAGGGACTCCGGTAAGGAGCTCACTCTAGTCCGTGCTTACCAGCCGCCATCTTGGCTCCGCCCCCCTACATATGTCAAATTTAATGTCCCAGGCAATGTCTTATAAGAAGCCTTTCCTGAGGGCCTCAGTCTGAAAAAAATATTTTCTCATGTAGCCTCACATAACACTTTTAAACTTCTTTATAGATTTGCCATATATTCCTTAATATTAAGATTGCTTGTGCCTATATCTTATTTTTCCAACTGAAATATAAGTTTTGGTAGTGGAGCATAGTGGGAGAATTAAAAAAATAGATTTAGAATCAAAACACAGCTCTAACACTTTAACACAGAGTAACAAAGTTATTATGCCTTAAATTTGGGCAAATTCCTTGATTTCCCTGGGAAAGAGACTCCTCATCTGTAAAATGTGGGAATGAGAATAAATGAGTGGTGAAGCCCCTTCCAGCTCTAAAGCTAATAATCTCTCAGTTCTTTTCTTGCTCTAAAATACAGAAATTTTGAGGGTATGGACCATGTCTTATCTGTCCATATTAATCTATTCTTCCTTGCTTAGAACAGGGGGATGGGGGACGCAGATGGGAGAAGTCCAATGTTTTGTTGTGTTCGTTCCTGTTTCTTTTTTTCTTTTTTTCTTTTTTTTTTTTTTAACTATTCCAAATATTTTAATAAGAGTTCTCTGGAAGGCATTTAAAACACCAGTTTGTGCGGATAAACTCCATTGGAGAGAGAGAATACAGAACGCAGGTAGCCACGGAGCTGAGGAATTTTCTTGATTTGGGGCAGGATCTGAGAGTCCACTGTTTTCTGATCAGCCTTGCGCTGCTCTGTAATCTCGTATTTCTCTTTTTCTGTGTCAAAAATCTCTCCTTCTTGGTGCCTAGGTTTACGGAGCCTCTTCTTCTTGAAGTAAGCATCAGTAAGATGATTTGGAATTTTTACACCTGAAAGGTTAACCCTGGTAGAGGTGGCAATGACAAATTTCTGATGGGTCCTTCTCAGAGGAACACGGTTGATGGTCAGAGGTCCAGTCACCAGTAGCAAGCCACTAGCCAGCTGCTTCAGGAAAACCACTCGCTTGCCCCTGTGGCGGCCAGTGAGCATGATCAGAACAGTGCCTGGCTTGATGCTAGCTCGAAGTCTCCTCACATGCTGGCTGAAGGGCTTTTTGCCATGACTTAGCAGCTTTCTAGGCACATCCTCAGTAGGGTAATACCGAGGCATTTTGCGAATCTTCACCACACGGGTTCCTCCATTCTTATCACCACCAACTGGCTTTGAGATAGTAGCAGGCACCTTCTCTTTCTTTTTCCTTTCAATCCGGGTTTTTGGTGCAGCATATTTCCGCTTGTACATGGCTCTCCGGGAATACATTGCAGACCTGGAGTATCTACCAATCCCTCGGGCCAGGACTGGGTTCCGACTGCAATGCTTTCGAGGCTTTTTCACCACCTTTTCAGCCACATCTTCCTTTTTGTTCTCTTTTTTTTCCTTTTTGACCTTCTTTTCCTTTGGTTCCTTTGGAGGCTTTTTGTCCGCCATCTTGAGCGAGGGGAAAGAGCTGTTTCTTTTTTTCAAAATGAATATCCAAACAAATTGAACCTTTGGAAATTGAAGAGCAGTAGAATGTAAGTTCCCTTAGGTACAGGACCATCTCATTTTTGTCTTTGTATGTACAGGATTTAGCACAGTGTCAGGCACAAAGAAGGTCCTTAATTTTAGTAGATATTTGCTTATAGAACCCATGAAGTAAATACAAACCCACTCTAATGGTTGCCCACCATTTTTTCAAAAGTCCAGCAACTTTTGTTGAACCTTTTAACCCTTATTAATATTTATTAAGCATAGTCAAGTCATTTAACCTTGCAGAACCCCAGGTAACTCTCTAAGAAAGACTTTTAATTGGAAAATGGTAGAAATAGTTTCTTCACTGAAAGATGCTACAGTGGTAAAAAAAAATTAAAAGTAATTACATTATAAAAAATAATTTATACTCATGTATGTATAAAGAGTGGCTGAATAAAAATGGAGATTGATTAACTAGTGTTTATTTGTAAGTTGAAGTTAGATTAGTGACTTTTAACATGGGTCTATGAATTTGGTTTATTTTGTCTTGAATATTTTGGTAACTATATTTCAATGTACTTTGTTTCTTTTGTAATCCTATCAATTTTATTTTATGCACTTGAAAATGTTATTCTGAGAAGGGATCCATAGGGTTTGCCAGACTCCTAAAAGGGCGGGCACACACACACGCGCACACACACACACACACACACACACACACAAACACACACACATACCCATAGCTTAAGAACTGTTGATAGATAGTAAAAGATGGTACAGCTCATGGTAAAACTATGATGCAACCTTGGTTAAATAGCATCATTTCGAATTCATTTTTCCACCTACGTGGAAAATACATACATACATGTGTATATACATATGTGCACATGTGTGTATAAGTGTATTATACAGATTTGTATATAAGTGTATATAGCACAAAGTGTGTACTTAATAAATATTTATTGAAATTAGTTGAAATATACATATATATTCACATATATGTGCTATCCCATTTAACAAAAAAAATATAGTCATTTAATCTGTCAGTTTCATATGTAATATCATGTCTCGTGTCTTAGTACCTGATGAAGGCAAATATCTGAACGGTTAACTGACAAAGATTCCCATTGGGGAGGAGAAGAGAAAAGACAGGAAAGGCTTACTACATTTTCCTTAAAATCACCTTGATTTCTAGAATTTCTTTCTTAGATTCTTATACATAGTCATAACTAGGGCAGAGAGACTAGGGTCTTGCCTAAGAGGATTGAGATCACAAGGGTTCAAGACTAGCAAATACAGATAATAAAATATTATGCAAATTTAAAGTCAGGTACATTTATATTCTAACTGTATTTGTACTCCTTTGATGCTCTTTGTGGCAATAATTTGGTTTACTACTTAACAAGAAAAAGAAAAGTATTTATAAGATTTTGGTGCCAGAAATTGCCAGTTAAGTTACCAAATACCAAGTGAGGAGAGCCTTAGTAAAACCATCCTTCACTGCCCTCTCCCCTCCCCCCCTCCCCGCACCCTTACCTCCATTAATAGACTCATGATGTACTAGAAAGTACCATTCTCGGGTCTTGCCTCCATTTTGTTTTAATTTGTCATAATTGCTCCTTGAATTATAGGCAGCTAGGTGGCAACAGAGCATTGGGCCTGGAGTGCAGAAGAACTGAGTTCAAATCCAGTCTCTGAATGCGAAAACTTCTAGTTATGACTCTCCTTGCTCATTTGAACTCCAGAGAAATGTAAGAACACACGCCTGTTGTTATTGCTATGAATTTACTATAGTTTTTTAGTGGTTGTTTTGTCTCAACAGTTGTCGGATTTGCTTGTATGTACTTGATTGTTGGGCATATTTATTTATATATAGTATTCCTTTTTCATATTTGTTTTTCTATTAAAATGATTATCTAATTTTATTTTGTGTTAATTTACTTATTGTGTGCCATCATAGACCAGAAATCAGGAGACTTTAGGTCGATACTACACACCTCAGTTATACATTGAAAATTGTCCTTACAATTGGCTAATTGCCAAAGATAACAAGCAGACATTCTCTTCCTACAGGGATCTTACATTCTAATGATGGTGAGAGCTATTCAGAAGTGAGTATAGTGCAAGGGAAATTGAAGAAGTAGAAAATACTATACTAACAAGTGAAGGGATGGAGGATAGATCAGGGAAGGCTTCATGAGAGGTAGCAGTCAAGGCAAAAATTAAAGTCAACCAAGCAGATTTTCATTATGTGAGAAAACGCACCTAATTTTTCATAAGAGAAGGCCTTTTCCCCCTCAATGTCCTCTCTCAAAAGTGCAAGCTACCTCATACCTAATAAATATGCTAACCTGATTTCAGAGATAATATGACCATGTATTTAAATACTCAAAAGAACACTTTGTATTTGACATTTCTCTACACATAGAGACATCAGCTTAGTTCAAACTCTCATCACCTCTACTCTGTGTGATTGCAATTGTGTCTTAATTGGTCTCCCTGCCTGAAATTTCTCTTTACTCCAATTCTTCCTCCACACAGCTGTCAAAGTGATTTTCCTTAAGTGCAGTTCTGACCGTATCATTTCCCTACTCATTAAACTACTTTGGCTTTCCCATTTCTTCTAGGATAAAATATAAAGTCTTCTGTCTAGCTTGTAAAGCCCTACACAGTCTGAGCTTAACCTATCTTTCCATCTTCACTGTACATTACTCTTTCTTCACCATTCTGTGGTTTAGCCAAACTGACCTTCTCTCTTTTCCTTGCACATGGCACTCCAACTGACTTTCAACTTCACCCCCCTCCTCTGCTGCCTTGCTGGGAATATACTCCCTCCTCTATTCTGCCTCATAGAATCTTTCTCTTTTCTTCAAGGTTCACCTTAAGCAGCAAGATTCAACTCAAAACCAGGTGTTACATGAAGCCTTTCTTTATCCCCACTACCACTGGCATACTCCTTCACTGTCTTCTATTTTATTACTTTTTAGTTGTTTTTATTTATCTTCTTTCTAATATATTTATTGGTATATTCTAATATATTCTTATATATTTATTGTTTCCCCCGTAAGATGATAAGCTCCTTCAGAGTGGACTTCTTTGGGTTGTTGCTGTTGTTCTTTGTATTTGTATCCCCAATGACTAACACAGTGCCTGACAAATAGTATTTAATTAATACTGTTGATTGCTTATGATCTCACTAATTTGGATTTTCCTTCCAATGACTCAAATCACAAACCATTCATGGCTACCTGATTTTTTCGATTCTTATTCACATTCCCTCATAATTTTGCTACATGAGATCTACCTAAGATGCTGGATTCCTTCCTTGTTTCCTCTTCACATCGAGAGTAATCACCAATTATCACCTACTTGTTATATTTTGGGTTGGTCATAACTAGCCTATATGTATTCCTTATACATAAGGTATGGTGGGAATAAGAGGAAAAACAGGAATAAAATATGTCATCAGAAAATATGGCCATGATCATAGCTAATATTTACATATTGCTTTAAGGTTTACAAAGTACTTTGACATTATCTTATTTGAGCCTTACAACAACTTCACAAATTTAGGACTATTAATAGACCCATTTAAGAAGTTAGGAAGTTGAGGTTCAGAGGTTGTCACTTTCCAGTAAAACATCTGCATAGAACACCCTTTGCTGTGGGGAGATCTAAAACCCATAAGAAGAGATACTCTCTATCATGATATATGGGTCATCTACATTCTCTCTTGGTTGGCTTGTTCATTCCAGCCTGCCCTAGAGTGGCAGGTCTAGATTCCCAAAGAAGACCCACCCTACTCCCCCCCCCCCCAAAATGGCTACAATTCACACACTGTTAGGTTCTCAGGGATAATTTGGTCATAGCGGTAGGCAGATAAACTGCAGCTATGAACCACAGTAGTTCAGTATGTTTCTGTTGCAAACATAACAAATAAGTCATAATGATGAAACTATTAAGAACAAAAACATACTTAACAATGTGATAAAAGCAATAATAATCATTTCTTCACTGATACTTAATATAAATCCAAAATAATAATAATCACTATACAGTGTTCCTAAAGTCTGGACACAGGCAAAAATGCACAATCTCAAGAAATGAAATGAACGAAATTTATGACAACATTTTATTTAATTGGAATATTAACAAATAACGTATTCAATTTGATTTCCATCATCTGTGATGCAAAAGTTGATGTGTTTTGCAAGCTTCATGAGAAATTGATGCAATAACTCCACATTGCCGTCAATTTTAGCACATTCATTCTTAATGCGTTTATGCATTCAATCAAGCATGTAGTGTCTGTGATTTTCATTGAGTACACCTTCTCCTTTAGCATTCCCTAGAAAAAGAAGTCACTGAACAATAGAGTCTTCAGTGAAACAGTTATTGAAATGTTAATGAGATTTCCCATGTGGCCAGACTTTAGAAACACCCCGTACATATCATTGCAGCCAGGTGGTACAATGGAGAGAGTGCTGACCTGAAGCTAGGAAGACATCCTTGTGAGTTCAAATCTGACCTCAGACACTTATTAGATGTGTGACCCTTGGCAAGTCACTTAACCCTATTTGCCTCAGTTCCTCATCTGTAAAATGAGCTGGAGAGGGAAATGGCAAACCACTCTCGTATCTTTCCCAAGAAACCCCCAAATGAGGTCACAAAGAGTGGGCTATGAATGAAATTATTAAATAACAACATATTGGTTAATCCATAAACATGGGTCAAACTCTGCTATCAATGTACACAAAAACTGTGAGGGAGAGTGGACAGATACAGAATCATAACAGAGATATAGATGAATAAAGACAATTTATATACTGTTCGGGAAATTGCAACTCTGGATTGCAAGTCTTCATGGCCTTGTTGCCTTAAGTGATAATCTGCACCACATGAAAACACTTTTCTGCTAATTTTTTCCTTCTGGTCCTCATTACCCTTTCTCTCGGCCATTTGTTCCCATTCTTCTCATAAACTGAAGAATTATTAATAATCTCAGATTTAAAAGGTGTTAAAGTAGTATTGATGATAAGCAGTTACCTTAAGCTTGAGCAATTCAATACTCCTCAAATTTGTTCTCTGGGCAATGTACACAAGCCCACTCACTTCTTGATTCAAATAGATTTTGTCATGAAATCAGCTCTAGTATCTCTTTATGGTAAAACAGAATCCTTAGCAAAAAATAAAATCCATTTGGCTCTCTGGGCAATGCAGAAAAGCCTAGCCAGCAACTCATTCCACAAGATGTTGAATCATCCCATCAGCTGCAACTTACACTGACAGAAAAGCAGCTGCAAAAGCCTTGTCTCCTGTCTTTTTTCCTGGCAGTAGAGAGTAACCAGGTATTTTTCTGAGTTTTCACCTTTGGCCAATTGCAGATGGAGTTCAAGGGCAATATAGGTAAAATTCAGCCAAATCATCTTCCAGTGAGTGTTAGCTGTTCTTCAGACAAGTAGAAGCTTCCCAACTAGGTACAGGTGCTGAAGCTTTCCTGACAGCTGAATGAACTGTTAGCTTCTGAACCTCTCTTAACTACTGCTATCATCTTAACTGTTCTTCCTTGCTGAGCTTTTCAACATTCTCAAGATCATGGTGAAACTCATAAAGTCTACTGTCTGTCAGTTATGATAGCTATGTTTTTCATTTGATCTTTACCTAGTCTCCAAACAGTTATTTGGCTTACTAATTTGTGAGTTTTAACCTCAAGAGCTCAAAACTTACATATCTCTTCATTCTCCACTTACACTCAGATTTTCTCCACCTCCCCACCAGTTTCTTGCCTGCCTAAGGATGACTCTGTCCTGAAGGTTTCTCACTAATTGATGAATCCCTATCTAAGGCTTCCATTTCTTGAAAAACCCCAGCCACACTGCCCACATTACTTTGTATTCATTCTCTTATCTGATCCACTTCTATTTCAGTAGCCTTGTCCCTGAGTGAGTAAAATAACCTACCCATCCCTTGCAGCTGCCTTTTATGTTCTGTCTCCCCCTATTGAATATAATCTCCTTGAGAGAAATAATAATGATGACATTAGTGGTGATAAAAATAGATTTTACATTGGTCTTTGCTAAGTACTTTACATGTGTTATCTCTTTAACATCAGAACAGTCTTATGAGGTATGTGATATTATTATTGGGAACTGTTTTTCCTTCTTTCTTTCCTTCCTCATAAGGTCTATGTTTCTCTTCATCTCTCTCTGTCTCTCTGTCTCTGTCTCTGTCTCTCTCTCTGTCTTTCTCCTCTCTCCCTCCCTCTCTCCCTATCCCTCTCATCTAATCTATGATCTATATAAAAAGAAAAAAAGGTAGATGTAAATGATCTGAGGAATCACAATGCCCTGAAACTTCAGTCATTTATATATCCTCAAACAGGTACTCCCAGTTCTCAACTCAGTACCCCTATTATCTCTTCTCATGTTTTAACTGAAAAATTGTCTTCCATTATATATTGATTTTTATCATTTTCTTGCAGATAAAAGTCTTTTCTCTGCCTTTTTTTTACAACTTAACTGGTAATATTGGAAAGGGATAGTATCTTCCATCCTTCACAAAACCATTTAATTATATTATTTATGGAAAAGTTCAACTTATGTGAGTTTCAACATCCACAACTGCTTATCTTTTGAAAGAGATAGTGCCTTAGTACAAACACTGCCTGTCCAAATCAGAATTTGAACCCATGTTTTCCTTACTCAATGTAGAGCACTCTAACCAGCATGCTTGCCTCTGGTCCTCAGAAAAAAAAGGAAAAAAAAAAGGAAAAAATAAAATCATCCAGATGCAGCTGTTTTTCTGGAAGCTATTTAGTAGTTAATGCTGAATAATACCATATAGTCCCTGCTTTCTATTTTGGGGGCTTATTGATCAAGGAAAACAGTGGTTTGGCAACCTCAGAGTCATCTGGCTGGAGGAGAACCTTGGAATATTTTTCCAATCTGGTTTCATGCCTACTCTACTAATATGATGCTTGAAAATTGGATAAAACTCCCTTCAAGCCTCTTTTCCACCACAGCTTTGTTTCAGGTTCATGTGGCAGGGCCTGGCCTCAAAGCAACGCCTACTTACTGTTCATCAACTTAACAGTGTCAAGTTAATTAATTGGTAAGGTTTTTTCCCTGGTGTAGTTAAGTCTTCTTCCTGTGGAACATAAAAGGGGGCAGAGACAGGGGGGAGAAAAATGAAGTACAGAAAAGAAATGAGCAAGAAAAGAAAGGCAAGTGTATTTTTTTATCCAATTGTCCCAAAACAGCTTTCTGAATCAATTTGTCCCAGAAATCTTCTTCCCTAGCCAACCTTCCTTTTTGCTTTCACTAATGAATCCAGCCAGCCCATCCTCAGCTAGCAAAGTGCCCCACCCTTTCCATTTCCAGCCAGAACCACCATGTAATCTCATCTTCCTCTGGAGACCGGTAGCCCTGCAGGGAGCTCCAGTTTTCTAAGTCATGTGTCTTGAGGGAACTGGGAACCTAGCATCCCCAGAGCACATACTGGGGCATCACAGAGCCTGCCGAAGAGAATTCAACCTTTATACAGCTCTCTAGGAAATTGTCCCTAGAGCTTCCTGCTAGCGCCAGCAGTGGCCGAGACAGGCTGGTCACTGGGGAAGGTAGTTGGCTTTTTGTGAGGATAATCAATTGCTTTGCTGCAAGATGCTGAAGGCTATTTTGTTTAAAAGAGAAAGAAAGAAAGAAGAGGCTATTGTTTGGATTATTTTGCCAGTGAATATGGCTTTGCCTCCTCGAGTGCCATCCTGGGCTTAGGGAGATAAGCCATGATGCAAAGGTGATGCAGCTCCCTCACGTCCCAGAGGGTAGAATGAGTCACCTCCCCAAATACCAGCTGCCAGCAGCTGCAGCAGCCACCACACATGGTGAAAGTGCCCAAGAGTGCCAAAGGGAGTGGGGGGTGGATAGAGATGGTTTATTAACTTCAGGTGCCCGAGTTTCTGTTTAGCCTCGGAAAGGCTCAGCTTTCAGCCTCAAAGGGGGAAAAGAGACTTGAAAAGAATCCAAAAAAACTTCTTAAAAGTAAATTGTCACTCACTTAGAGACAGTGTAGTATGGTCCACAGAAAAGTACAGGGGCTAAGAGTTCTGGAGACTGGGGTCTTTATGTAGATCCGGCCATTAAATAACTGTGTGTTCCCTCTGTGCCTCAATTTGCTCATCTGTCAAATGAAGGGACTGGACTAGATGAGCTCTAAGGTTCCTTCCAGCTTGCTGTGATACTACAAGAAGTGAGAGTGAATAAGCTGGAATTTTGGATTCAATATCCATTGAAATGGGAATAGGTTGAAAGTGAATGGAAATAAGACTGCAAAATGCAGTTGAGGTTCACTGAGAAAGAACTGTTTTTAAATTCATTAAAATTTGCTCTGAACACCAAAAAGTGTACTCTGTATTCTATATATTAATTTGTGCTCCCATTCCTTAGAGGCTATAACAAATAAAATGGTGAGAAGTTTAGTCAAAGTCTGTTTTCATGCAGAGAGAAAAACTAGAGATTAGGCTGGGCCAGTGATTCCAGAATATTATCTAGAATGCTAGGTGAAGATTTTGGAAATGTTTACAATTATTTCACCAGCACTCCCTAAACTAAAGTTCCCCAGAAATGGAAGGGCACACTATTAAACCCAGTTTGCTAAGACTGAAATGTTAGTTACTAAGTGCTTACCATGAACTGTGCTAAGTACTGGGTAAATAAAAAAAAGCAAAAACATGTTCCCTTCCCTCAAAGAGCTAACATTCTAATAGCAGGGGACAATCTTCAAAAAGTGAAATGTACATAGAACACATACAGTGTAAGTGGAAGGTAATCTCAGAGGGAAAGCATGGTAGTTTGGGAGAATGGAGGAATCACACATTTCTTAAGTGTCTACCACATGCTAGGCACTGTGCTAAGCACTTTTGGAATGGAATCTCATTTGATTTTTTCAGCAAACCTGGGAAGTAGGTGCTATTATCATGCTTATTTTACAAATTGAGGAAACTGGGGCAGACAGAAATTAAGTGATTTACCCAAGGTTACAATCTACTGGATGTCTGAGACTGAAGTTGAACTTAACTGCCAGATTCCAGGTCCAGTCAAACAGCATTTTTTTGGATCCTAGAGATAGTAAGGAGACAGTGGAATTTAGTTGAGTACAAAAGGCGGAAAAATTATCCAGGTGCCCCATAGCAAAATTATGTTCCTACTGAGATACTTGTGTGTGTGCGCACTCATGCGTGCACTCAAGCTGGTGTTTGTAGATAGATGGATGGATGGATATAGATATATATCTTTAAATAATCAACTTTGACATTATTGTTGACATTTGGCATTTACGAGGGTCAATTCAGAAAGACAAAGACCAAGGTTTAAGAGAGTGTCTTTAGTCTCTATCAATATTCCTAGTAGGTTTGTATTCCAAAAAGCTCATAAAAAGGGGTAAAGGACTTACATGCACAAAAACATTTATAGCTGTTGTTTTTGTAGTGGCAAAGAATTGAAAATTGAGGGGATGCCTATCAGTTGGGGAATGGCTGAACAACTTGTTGTATATGACTGTAATCGAATAATATTATGCTATAAGAAATGATGAACAGTCAAATTTCAAAAAAACCGGGAAAGACTTACATGCACTTGTGCTGAGTGAAATGAGCAGAACCAAGAGAACATTATATACAGTAACAGCAACACTGTGCAATGATCAACTATGGTTGAATTAGCTCTTCTCAGCAATACAATGATCCAATGTAATTCCAAAAGACTCATGATGGAAAATACTATTCACATCCAGAGAACAGATGGAGTCTGAATGGAGATTGAAACAGAACATTTTTACTTCCTATTACTCATGAGGTTTTTTTGTTTCATTTTGTTCTGTTTCTTCTTTCACAACATGACTAATGTGGAAATATGTTTTACATGACTGCATACAAATTATCTACATCAGTTTGCTTGCCATCTTGGGGAGGTAGGAGGGAACAGAGGGGGATAGAAAAATTGGGAACGCAAAATCTTATAAAAAATGTTGAAAATTGTCTTTACATGTAAATGGAAATAATAAAATAATATTTACCTTTTAAAAAGAGAGTCTTGAGTCCTACCGCATATCATTTCAAGATTCACAAAATTTAGCATCACTAAAAGAAAATCAATATTAAGAGAAGAGCTGTTCCACTGGTGAATGATTTGGGATTATTTGTACTACCACATATTTGATTAAGCCCAATCTTTTCCCCAGTTAAATTCTAAATTCAAGCATTTGCATATAGGGGATGACCAAAACACACATTGATTTAGTGGACTGAATATTTAACTTCATTTTTAATTGCATTTTATTTTTTCCTAAATTACATATCAAAAAAATTTTAGCATTCATTTGTACAAGATTTTGAGCTCCAAACTTTTTTCCCTCTCCCCTCCCTTCTTCTGAAAATGGTAGGGAGTTTGATATAGTTTATAACTGTATGTACTGTTACTGGGAATGGGAAGATCTTTCCCATCCATTAATAGGTCCATGTGACCTACTTCGAGGCTGGTCACATGGAAGCCTGGGTCACATGGAAGCCTGAGTCACATGGGAGCCTGTGGTGGGAGGAGCGAGTGAGGTAGAGCTGGAAAAGAGAGAAGTAGGCACAGGCAGAGCAGCTAGAGTGAGTGAGAGAGGGAGTGATTTTGTCTAAGGGAGTTTGTTTGTGGGGAGGCCCTGACAAGAGGGAAGGCTGGGGGTGGAGGTACTCTCTGAATTAATAACGTGTATAAACTTCTTTGTTACTATGGTGGATTTGGCTTTCTGGTATTTGAATAAATGTCTCAGTTTCATCTTTGAGCAAGAGAGTGTGTTATATTTTGTGATTCAAACCTGGAAATAAGCCAACATATTCATTGCAGTTGCTGTGGGGTACAATCATGACCTCTTTTGCATTTGGGCTACTCTGTTTTTAAGGTGTTATTTTCTTCAGTATTTTGGGGGTCTCCTTTAGCAAGCTATTGACTCATTTTTCATGATTTTCTTGTATCACTCTCATTCCTTTTTCTAAGTTTTGCTCTACTTCTCTTACTTGATTTTCAAAATCATTTTTGGGCTCTTCTGTGGCCTGTGTCCAATTCATATTTTTCTCAGAGGCTTTTGAGGTTAGGAGTTTTGACTTTGTTGTCTTCTTCTGGATGTATGTTTTGATATTCTTTGTCACCAAAGTAATATTCTATAGTCTGAGTTTCTTATTCTATCTGCTCATTTCCCCAGCCAATTATTTGACTTTTGGGCTCTTTGTCAAAGTATGAATCTGCTTCCAGAGTGGAGAGTGCTCTGTCCCAAGCTTCAGTGGTTTTGCACAGCTGTTTTCAGAGCTACTTCTAGGGACCCATAAATTTTCAATTCTCCTGATGTGGTATGATCCAAGGAGAGGTGTTAACTCCTCTCCTGGGCTTTGCTCTGGTTTCTGAGTGACCTCAAGCACTCCTTTCTGCCTTGGGACCATAAGGAGGATTTCCCTCTCTCTAGGCACCACAAGCTATGCCACACTTTCACTCCTCCTCACCCCAGGATGACCACCCAGGACTGCCACTCAGATCCAAACAGGGCAAAGCAAGAGAGACCTGCCTGAATGCCAGCAAAAAGATCTGTGCACTCCTTCTCTGATCAGCCTCTAGATCCCCCCACCATCCATGGGCCTGGACCTCCACAAGCAGCAGTAGGAGCTGCTGCCGCTGCTGCCAAGGACACCTCTGCCTCTCTGGGGCTGGGGCCAGACCACGCTGTTCTGTCACCCAGGTCTGACAGAGTTTTCCCACTGATCTGCTAAGTTGTCTAGAACTTGTTCAGAGACATTTTTTGCAGGTATTTGGAGGAGTTTGTAGGGGAGCTCGAGCAAGTGCCTGCTTTTACTCAGCCATCTTGGCTCTGCCCCCTCTGTTCATTTTCTATGCATGAATTACACATTCTCTTTTTTTTCACTAAAGGGTTTATATTATTTCCAAGTTATATGAGAGTTGTATGAAATTTTCTGTGAATAGAAATATTTAGAGAAACACATTAGAAATTAGAAATTTTTTGAATGTGTGGATCTTATAGAGGGCATTTTTTTTTTCTGAAACTGGCAAACATTGTTTGCAAAATACACTTCTCTCTTTAACACCTTATGTGATGGTACCACTTATTGGATCATTGAAAAGGGTTATTTCTATATGTATATCTGCTAGGAGTCATGTGATTTTTATGTATGTACAGAAGTCATTCTATCTGATGTGAGCCTTCAAGGCTGATTTTTTTTTCCTATTGAGGTCAGTGTTTTCTTATATCCAAAGGACAATAAAAGAAGAAGGGGGTGAAGTAAAGGGGATCTTTTTCTCATATCTTGCAGCTATACATATGTATGTTCTGCTAGAGAAAATAGAGTACCTTTGAACATTTACCCATTCTCTTCTCTTGTTTCCATGCAAGATACCTGCTATATTTGAGCAGACCATTTTCACATAGATTTTATAGGGAAGACAACAACAAACACTGACTATATTTGAGGCATTCTGATAAGTGACAAAGCAGGCATACGGTGCATTATGATAAAACTACTTTGTGAACTCTCAAGTACAATGAATATGGTTTATTAGTATTTGTTCCCCAAGTAACTGAGCAACCTGGTACATAGAGTTAAATCTCAATAAATTACAGAAGATATGGAGAAGGCCTTATAAGTACAATGAAAATCTCCACTATAGGAAATACTTTGAGACATGCAATGATAGGTGATATATTGAGAAGTCAATGTGGTATGATGGGGGAAAAGCAGTAGAGTTTTCATCAGCAAAAAGAAACATTGCATTTCATTCTTACTTTTCTATGTAATAGTTGTATGAATCTGTGAGAGAGCAAAGTTTTCATCTATAGAATGGGTATAATAAATTTCAAACTATTTAAGGTGAATTGAATTCAATCTAAAATGGGATTTTATGAGAAAATGGGATGGGAGCTGAGGCTAGTGGCAAGGCGTGCTTAACATGGAGTTGATATACAGGAAAGGAACCAAACTATGACTTCAAAAGCATTTTCCTTTCACCTCTGGAACTGTAATTTCTCTATCCCTCTGTTTACACAGATAATATATACTATAAGAAGGATTTTAAATCACCTTTCTCTTGACTCCAATGCTGATCCCTTTGTTCCATTATCCCATGTTGCCTCTCTATATAGTATAACAATTACCATTATTATGCATTTCATTTATAATAATACTTTAATGACATCTGATATCATTCATATATATGCAGTCCTTTCAATGGTATAGAAAGCATCCTATACAAGCCTTTTTATTATAGTTATATTATATATATTATATTATATATATATATATATATATATATATATTATGGTTTTCATTTTCAAGTTTACAAACCATTTTCTATACATTATATAATTCAATACAACTATCAACTGAATTAGGCAGGAGAATTGTTATTATCATCTTTTATAGATGAGGAATCTCAGACTCAGAGATATTAATAATTTCCTCATGGCCACACAGCTAGACAGTTAGATGGCATAGTAGAGTGAACACTAGACTTAAAGGCTTGTAGTCCAGAGCTCAAATCACTTCATGACTTTCTTAATCTTAGTTTCTTTATCTGTAAAATTAGGATATTGACCTCAATGCCATCCAATGTCTCTTGCAGCTCTAATTTATGGTCCTAGAAAGTGATAGAACCATTATTAGTGGAGCTAAGTCTTCTTTTTAAATTTTATTTAGTATTTTACTTTCAAAACAATTTTTTAAAATTTGTTTTTTAAAAATGTGAGTTACAAATTCTCTCCCTTCCTCCCTCCCCACCACACCCCTCTCATTGATAAGGCAAGCAATTTGATATAGGTTATACATGTATAGTCATGCAAAGCATTTTCATATTAGTCATGTTCTGAAAGAAAACATAGACAAAAAAAACCTCAAGAAAAATAAAGTAAAAAACAATGTATGCTTCAATCTGTATTCAGACACCAGCAGTTCTTTCTCTGGGGATGGGAAGTATTTTTCATCTTAAGTCTGTCAGTATTGTGTTGCATCATTCACCCTGAAAATAGTTCATTCATTCAAAGCTGATCATATTGAAATATTGCTGTTAAGTTTGTACACAGTATGTTTCACTTTGGATCAGCCCATGCAAGTCTTTCCAGGCTTTTCTGAGGGGATCCTGCTCATCATTTATTATAGCACAACAGTATTCCATCATAATCACATACCACAATTTGTTCAGCCATTCCCCAATTGATGGGCATCCTCTCAATTTCCAATTTTTTGCCACCAGAAAAGTGCTACTATAACTATTTTTGTACATATAGGTCTTTTTCCTTTTTATCTCTTTGGGATGCAGACCTAGTAGGTGTTTTGTTAGGTGAAAAGGTATTCATGTTTTTATAGCCCTTTGGGAATAGTTCCAAATTGTTCTACATAATTGCTGAATCAGTTCACAACTCTACCAACAGTGCATTAATATCTAATTTTTCTCACATCCCCTCCAACATTTATCATTTTCCTTTACTGTCCTGTTAGCCAATCTAACACCTCAGAATTATTTTAATTTGCATTTCTCTAATCAATAGTGAGTTAGAATATTTTTAATGTAGGTATAGATAGCTTTGAGTACCTGAAATGTTCATATATTTTGATCATTTATCAATTGGGAAATGGATCTTATTTTTATAAATTTACTTAGTTTTCTATATGTTTGAGAAATGAGGTCTTCATCAGAGAAACTTGCTTCAATTTTTTTTCACCATTACTATTACTTTTTCCTATCATGCTATTACCCCTATTTATTCTCTTTCTCCTTTCATCCTGTCTCTTCTCAAAAGTGTTTTGCTTCTTAATAACCCTTGCTCTAATTTGCCCTCCCTTCTATCATTCCTCCCCTTTTCTTATCCCCTTCCCCTCCTACTTTCCTGTAGGGTAAGATAGATTTCTATACCCAATTGAGCATATATATTATTCTACTTTGAACCAATTATGATGAGAATAAGGTTCACTCACTTCCCCTCATATACTCTCTCTTCCCTGCCAATGTAACAGCTTTCTCTTGCCTCTTTTATGTGAGATAATTTACTTTATTCTACCTTTCCATTTCCATTTTTCCTAGTATATTCCTCTCCAACACCTTAATTTAATTTTAGTTTTATCATTCCTTCATATTCAACTCACACCTGCACCCTCTGTCTATATCCTTGTAACCGCTCTAATAATAAGAAAGTTCTTATATGTGACAAAGGTCATCTTACCATGTAGGAATGTAAGAAGTTTAACCTTATTAAATCCCTTATGATTTCCCTATGCTGTTTACTTTTTTATGCTTCTCTTGAGTCTTGTATTTGAAAGTCAAATTTCCTATTCAGTGCTGGTCTTTTCATCAAGATTGCTTGAAAGTCCTCTGTTTCATTGAATATCCATTTTTCTTTCTGCTGAAGAATTAAACTCAGTTTTTCTGGATAGGTGATTCTTGGTTGTAATCCCAGTTCCTTTGCCCTCTAGAATATCATAGTCTAATCCCTCCAATCCTTTAATATAGAAGTGCTAAATATTGTGTTATCCTGACTGTGGATCCATGATACTTGAATTGTTTCTTTCTGGCTCCTTTCATCACTTTCCCCTTGTCCTGGGAGCACTGGAATTTAGCCATAATATTCCAGGGAGTTTTCATTTGGGGATCTATTTCAGTAGGTGGTTAGTGGATTCTTTCCATATTTATTTAACTATCTGGTTCTAGACTATCAGGGCAGTTTTCCTTGATAATTTCTTGACAGATGATATCTAGGCTCCTTTTTGATCATGTCTTTTAGGTACTCTAATAATTTCTAGATTATCTCTCTAGGATCTATTTTTTCAGGTCAGTTGTTTTTTTTTTTCAATGAGTTATTTCTCATTATCTTCTAGTGTTTTCATTATTTTTGTTAATTATTCTTGATTTCTCATAAAAGCCATTGATTTCTTTTTGCTTAATTCTAATTTTTAAGAGATTATTTTCTTCAGTGAGCTTTTGTACCTACCTTATTTTCCTTTTGGACAATTCTGCTTTTCAAGGCATTCTTCTCCTCATTGGCTTTGTGTACCTATTTTAGCATTTGGCCTAATCTATTTTTTAAGATGTTATTTTATTCAGTATTTTTTGTGTCTCCTTTACCAAGCTGTTGGCTTGTTTTTTAAATTATTTTCTTGAATCGCTCTCCTTTCTCTCCCCAATTTTTCCTCTACCTCTCTTACTTGATTTTTAAAATTATTTTAGAGCTCTTACATGGCCTGAGACCAATTTATGCTTTTCTTGGAGACCTTGGATGTAGAGCTTTGATTTTGTTATTTACTTCTGAGGGTGAGTTTTGATCTCTCATGTCACCACGGTAACTTTCCATGGTCAGAATTTTTTATTTTGTTTGTTCATTTTCTCAGCTTATTTCTTGACTTTTAAATCTTTGCTTCCAGGGCAGATGTTGCACTATCCCAAGCTTCAGTGGTTTTGTGCAGCTATTTACAGAGGTACTTCTAGGGACCAGTAAGTTTTCAGTTCTTCCAAGGTGGTATGACCTAAGGAAAGGTGTGTTTTCTACCTTCTGGCCTGTGCTCTGATCTGTGACTGACCACAGGCACTCTTTCCTGCCCTGGAACTGTGAAGAGTACCTCTGCTCCATTGAAGTCAAAAGCTTTAATGTGCTAGTGCTCCTCCTTGCCCTGGGACTGCCACCCAGCACTATGACCCATATCTGAGTATGGGCAAAACAATAGAGTCCTGCCTTAGTGCTGCCAAAGAGAATTCTGTAATCTCCCTCTGACCAGTTATTCAAACTCCTTACTGTCTGTGGGCTGAGAACTCCAGACATAGCTATTGACAGTGCTGATTTGATGGCTCTCACAGCCTGCTCTTGGTTTGCTGGGGCTGGGGCTGTGCTGGCATCGCCTGCTCTGGACTCTTCTACACTCTCCACCAGGTATGGCAGTCCTTTCCTGCTGACTTCCTCAGTTATTTTTGGTTGGGAATTTATTTCATCCTCATCCTTTTATGTTTTCTGCTGCTCCAAGATTATTTATGGTTTTATTTAAAGGTATTTAGAAGGATTTTGAATGAGCTCAGGTGTGTTGCTGCCTTCTTGCTGTCATCTTGGCTCTGTCCCCTGCTACTAGTTGTTCTACTGCCCACTGGCGCAAGGTCAAATATTATTCCTTGACACCATACTCCTGAACTTCACTAATTTGTGAAACAGCATCAGACTCTAAGAAGAAAACTTGCTGCATCTAAATTCCAGATATTATACATGTTTCTAGCTGTGTGTTTCCTAAACTTTGACATTTCTATTTTCTAAGACAAAAAATTTAGTCTATTTATCAAATTACCTGTCAGAAATGGCACACTGAAAGTAGAGGAGAAAATGCCAACAGTGATCCAGAAAATGTTAGGAGACCCTGAGTTACTATGGACAGATTTGGATACAGTTTGCCCTACTTAGAGAGCTTTTTCTCCCCATGGACAACTACCATTTTTCACTGGTTTCCCGGTTTGCAAGGTGATTTGTTAATCAGTCCCTTGTGGAACATGTCTAGATTCAGTAGGCAAAGGAAATGATTCTAAGACTTAAAATTAGGCATGCAGATGGAGTCAATGACTTAGTGAAGCTGTGAATTTTAGAAGACACTGGCAACATGAGGCAAGAAGGGTCTGATCTATGAATCCGGATAAGAATGCTATAAGAAAGACAAAACGTGGGCAGAGCCAAGATGGTAGCTGGACAGCAGGGATTTGATTAAGCTGCCCACAAGGTCCCTCTAAACACCTATAAAAATGGCTCTGAACAAATTCTAGACATGCAGAAACCACAAAATAGCAAGGGAAGCAGGTCTGAAGCCCAGGACAAACTGGATGGTCCCTGGGAACAGTCTATCACATGGTGATGGGAGCTGATAAGAGCATATCCCAGCGTGGGCCGCACCAGGACGAACCAAACCAGGAGCCAGGTAGACCAAGTGGTAGGGCCCTGAATCAGTGAGCTGTGGCAGTTACCAGACTTCTCAACCCACAAACTCCAAAGACAACAGAGAAGGTTACTGGGAAAAGCTGCCAGGACTGAGTGAAAGGTCTTTGCTATCGGCCACTGCCCCCAGTGGAGGTATTGCAACTCTGAGGCTGCTTCCAGAGCTATAGATGCAGTTGGTTCTCAACCCAGGCCCACCTGGTGGGCGGAATTAAGTGGTGGATTACAGCAGGAGTGAAAAGCCTGCTTTGCCCTGCCTGGATCTGGGCCACAATCCTGGTTGGCAGTTCTTGGGGGAGAAGGAGTGCTGGGGTGGCCAGAGCTTACTGTGTAGAAATAGCTCTGAAAATAGCAGCACAGCCTGTCAAGCTTGGGACAAAGTACTCTCTACTCTACAAGCAGTTGTACCCTGACAAAAAGCTCAAGGGTCAAGTAGTTGACTGAACATTAACAGGCAGCAATAACAGTCTCAGATTAAGACCCAGACTTTGGAATCTTTTTTCTGGTGACAAAGAAGACCAAAACATATAGCCAGAAGAGGTCAACAAAGTCAAAGAGCCTACATCAAAAGCCTCCAAGAAAATTATGAATTGGCCTCAGGACATGGAAGAGCTCAAAAAGGAGTTGGAAAAGCAAGTTAGAGAATTAGAGAAAAAATTTGGAAGAGAAATGAAAGTGATGCATGAAAACCATGAAAAATGAATCAATGACTTCCTAAAGGAGACCCAAAAATATACTGAAGAAAATAACACCATAGAAAAAAATAGACTAATTCAAATGGCAAAAGAGCTCCAAAAAGCCAATGAGGAGAAGAATGCCTTGAAAGGCAGAATTAGCCAAACAGAAAAAATGGTCCAAAAGACCACTGAAGAAAAGACTACCTTAAAATTAGATTGGAGCAAGCTAGTGACTTTATGAGAAATCAAGATATTATAAAACAGAACCAAAGGAATGAAAAAATGGAAGACAATGTAAAATATCTCATTGGAAAATCCACTGACCAGGAAAATAGATCCAGGAGAGATAATTTAAAAATTATTGGACTACCTGAAAGCCATGATCAAAAAACGAGCCTGGTATGATCTTTCAAGAAATTGTGAAGGAGAACTTCCCTGATATCCTAGAAACAGAGGGTAAAATAGAAATTGAAAGAATCCACTGATTGCCTCCTGCAAAAGGTCCCAAAAAGAAAACTCCTAGGAATATTGTTGCCAAATTCCAGAGCTCCTAGGACAAGGAGAAAGTAATGCAAGCAGCCAGAAAGAAACAATTTGAGTATTGTGGAAACATAATCAGGATAACACAAGATCTAGCAGCTTCTATGTTAAGAGATCAAAGGGCTTGGAATATGATATTCCAGAGGGCAACAGAGCTAGGATTAAAACCAAGAATCATATACCCAGAAAAACTGAATATAATTCTCCAAGGCAAAATATGCATTTTCAATGAAATAGAGGACTTTCAAGCTTTCTCAGGGAAAAGACCAGAGCTGTATAGAAAATTTGACTCTCAAACACAAGAATCAAGAGAAGCATGAAAAGGTAAACATGAAAGAGAAATCATAAGGGACTTACTGAAGTTGAACTGTTTTGTTTACATTCCTACATGGAAAAAGGATGCATGTAATTCATGAGACCTCAGTATTAGGGCAGCAGAAGGGAATATACATACATACATACATACATACATACATATATATGTGTGTATATATATATGTGTGTATATATATGTATGTATACATGTATACATACATATATATATATACATACATATATATATATATATATATATATATATATATATATATATATATATATATATATATATATATATAGACAGAGGGCATAGAGTGAGTTGAATATGAAGGGATCATATCTAAAAAAATAAAATAAAATAAAGGGATGAGAGAGGAATATATTGAGAGAGGGAGAAAGGGAGAGACAGAATGGGCTAAATTATCTCACATAAAAGTGTCAAGAAAAAGCAGTTTTGTTGGAAGGGAAGAGGGGGCAGGTGAGGGGGAATGAGTCAATCTTGCTCTCATCATGTTTGACTTGAGGAGGGAATAACATACACACTCAATTTGGTATTTTACCCCACAGGAAAGAATTAGGAAGGGGATAAAAAGGGTGGATGATAGAAGGGAGGGCAGATAGAGGGAGGAGGTAATCAAAAGCAAATACTTTTGAAAAGGGACAAGGTCAAGGGAGAAAATTGAATAAAGGCAGACAGGATTGGAAAGAGCAAAATATAGTTAGTCTTTCACAACCTTTGTATTGTGGAAGGGTTTCACATAATGATACACATGTGACCTATCTTGAATTGCTTGCCTTCTTAGGGAGGCAGGGTGGGGAGGGAAGAGGGGAGAGACTTTGGAACCCAAAGTTTTAAAAGCAGATGTTTGAAAAAAGTTGTTTTTGCATACAACTGGGAAATAAGATATACAGGCAATGGAGCATAGAAATCTATCTTGCCCTACAAGAAAGTAAGGGAAAAGGGGATGGGAGGGATTGAGGTGACAGAAGGGAATGCTGACTGGGGAACAGGGCAATCAGAATACGTGCCATCTTGGATTTGGGGAGGAGGGTAGAAATGGGAGAAAATTTGTAATTCAAAACCATGTGGGAATCAATGCTGAAGACTAAAAATATTAAGTTAAAAAACAAGCAGTAAAAAGAAGGAGGAGGAGGAGGAGAAATATGTATATACTGCTTGCTGGTTTGCACAGCGTTTTACAAATATTATCTCATTTGATCCACAAAACAACCCCTGTGAGGTAGGTGTTGCTATTATTTCCATTTTGCAGGTGAGTAAACTGAAGCAGTCAGAGGTTGAGTGACTTTGTCCCGATCATACAGCTGGTAATATCTTGGACTGGATTTGAACTTAGAAATTCCTGATTCTAGGTCCATCAGTCCATCCCAAATTTTAGAGCAAATAGACTTGGAATCAAAAGGTAGGTGTTTTAGTCCCAGTTCTACTACTAACTAGCTTATGTCTTTGGGCTAGTCTTTTAACCATGTTAAGCCTCTATTTCTACATCTGTGTAATGGGTATAATAATATTTTCAGCACATACATCACGAGGAGCATCACAGCAGAGATAAAGGGAGAGAGAGAGACAGAAAGGAGTACATTAAGGGAACACTGTGCACTGAAGAGCAATAAGAACAGAGTTTCAATGTGGAAGAGCACACCTGAAACTTTTTCTTTGCTAGTGCTATGAGCTGGGGGCAGCTCTGTGGTTCAGTGGATATAATACTGGGCCCAGAGTCAGGAAGACTCACCTTCCTAATTTCAAATATGGCCTCAGACACTAGTTGTGTGACCATGGGCAAGTCCCTTGGCCCTGTTTGCCTCAGTTTCTGCTTCTGTAAAATGAGTTAGAGAAGAACATGGCAAACTGCTCCAAGGATCTTGGCCAAGAAAACACCAAATGGGGTCACATAGAGTCAGACACAACTGAAAATAGCTGAATAACAAGACTGTGAACTATGTGGGCTATGTAATTTTGGGGGGAAGGTTGACTTTCACAATCCAATTCTGACTTCATTTCCCATGAATAAAGTAGGACCCACTAAGAGTAAATTATTAATTAACTCCCTATCAATACTCATCTATGAAGGGTCGTAATATAAGTCAGAAGGATTGTATATTCCCTGTGGAAATGGGGGGAAGATTTTCCTGACTATTTATGGGCTATAATATGAGTCTATGAAATGTGTTTGTTGACGGTGGTGGTGGTGGTGGTATCAAGCTAAATAAATCCTGTACTTATATAAGCTCATTGTCTTAATTGACTGAATGATAAAAGGAATGCCCATTTTTTGAGAGAAAAATGAGCCAGCTATTTTTCATGAGAGACACATCAAAGGCAAATGCTTCCAAGATGGAGCCATGAGCCAGAGTTTTTGTGAGAGATACTCCCAAACTGTACACTGGGCCATGAGGTCATGAGGGTCAAAAAGTACATAAATGCTAGTTATTATTTAACCAGTATCCTGCACACAATGGGTACCTGATAAATATGTATTTAATTGAAACATACATAATATATGGTAAAAAATTTTGTGAGGGACTAATAATTATCTGTCTTTTTTATGTGCATGCATGCATTAAATAGCACTAAATGTAATCTGAAAAACAGTGAATGCAGCCCTCCCAAGGTGACTAACAATGCTTGGGAGCAATTATACATGAACAGATATGATTCAGCAAGTATTTATGGTATCCACTGTATGAAAGTCCATACTTCTCCGTGTTTTTGAAATACAGCAATTGTCTTGAGTGCCCTCTTAAAAAAAAAGACACAACCCTAGAGAAGCACTTATTGGACGAGTTAAGACTCTGATAACTCTAGCTATGTTGCATCAGTTATTACTCAATTAGATACCTCACCCAAGCAAAGAAATGACTGCAAAATAAATTAGTCATTACCATGGGAAGGGCTTTGCAAGCCGTACGAAAAAACGCCACCTGTGAACTTAATATTATGTCCACAAGAGGACATGTTGCTCTTTCTGATATGAACAAATTCCCAAGCCCAGGAACAATTTGGTCTCACATTAATCCACTTTAAATTGTATAAATATAGAATTACATATGATTGCCAGGGTGTCTACTCATTCATTAAGGTAGTGGTATATGCTGGCACTAGCATTAGATTTGACCTGAAGAAGTTACATTTAAAGTCCTGGCTCTGCCACTTGTTCATTTTCTGTTTTGGGACAAGATCTTGTTAATAATATAATAATGAGTCTTGTGAGTGATTACTAGGAGTTATCCATGCCATTAAGTAAAAAGCCCAAACTGTCAAGAGGTTTAAAAAATGTAATACTATCTATTCCTCATTTGCATACCTTTTCTTTTCCAGGCTTTTCTTTAATCAGGCTATGCTTCCATTTCCTAAATGTACTCCACCCCACCTGTAATTTCTATTCCTTCATAGCCCAATCAAGTCCCGCCTGTATAAAGTCTCCTCTAGCTTGTACCCCACTCCAAGAAATTAATCTCTTGTTCCTCTCAGTCCTATATGAAAGATATTTCTCTCTCCTCCAGTTTCTCATAAGACACATAACTTATGTGATGTTGGAAAATTAAGTTAATTTCTGTGGTCATCTATAAAAAATAAATGAATACCCTCCCCCCCCAAAAAATACCTAAATTTCCTCTAAAATTTCTGTCAAAATTGACCTATGATTCTAATATCTTGAATTTTCTAGGACAATTCCTTGAATTTTTTCTCATTCTTATTTGGATAATGGTTATTCTTGGAATTTGGAGTTTTCATTTTGGGATCTCTTTCAGGAGGTTATCTGCAGATTCTTTCAGTGACTATTTTGTCTTCTGGTTCTAGGATTTCAATGCAATTTTGCTTGATAATTTCCTAAAAGATACTATCTAACTTCTTTATGTTTTTGATCATGGCTTTTGGGTAGTCCAATAATTCTTAAATTATCTCTCCTGGGTCTATTTTCCAGATCAGCTTTTTTTCCAATGAGGTATTTAACATTTTCTTTATTTTTTATTGTTTTGATTTTATTTGACTGATTCTTGATGTCTCATAGAGTCATTTGCTTCCACTTGCCAATTCTAATTTTTTCTACTTAATAGTATTTTATTTTTTCCAATTACATGTAAAGATAGTCTCCAACATTGACTCTTTTCTTTTTCGTATTGATTTAGTATTTTATTCTTCCCCAGTGACATGTACAATTTGTAACATTTGTTTTTACACCTTTGTGCACAAAATTCTCTCCTGTCCTCCCTCCCCTCTATCTCCCTCATGGAGACAGCATGAAATTCAATATAGGTTATACATGCTATACATGTATATACATGTTATACATATATATATACATATATATACACATTATATATGTTATACATATCTGTAATAGTCATTTTGTGAAAAAAAAAACCTACACAAAAAATAAATAAATAAAACCTCGAGTAAAATCAAGGAAGTTTAAAAAAAAAGATATGCTTCAATCAGTCTTCAGACACCATCAGTTCTTTGTCTGGGGATGGTTCGCATTTTTCATCATAAGTCCTTCAGAATTGTCTTGGATTGTTGCAGCTAAGTCATTCACAGCTGATCATCTTACAATATTGTTATTTTGTATATTGCAGATTTCACTTTGCTTCAGTCATGGAAGTCTTTCCAGGTTTTTTTTTGAGAGCATCCTGCTTACAGTACAATAATAGTCCTTCCTAATCACATACCACAACTTGTTCAGCCATTTCTCAATTAATGGGCCTCCCTTCAATTTTGAATTCTTTACCCTCCTGGAAAACAGCAGTTCTTCCGAGGTTGTATGATGTAAAGAAAGGTGTTTACTAATCTCCTGGCCTGTTCTCTGGTCTGTGAGTGACCACATGGACTCTTTTCTTTGCTGAAACTGTGAGGAGGCTCTCCCCTGCGCTCTGGCCACAGGCTTTGCTATGCTAGTGTTCCTCATTGCCTTGGGACTGACATCCAGGACTGCAACTTGGATCTGAGTATGGGAAACACAACAAAGTCCTGACTCAGTGCTAGCAAAAGGACTCCTGTAATCTCCTTCTGACCAATACTTTGGTCACCTAACCTTCTGTGGGCTAAGAACTGTGGAAGCAGTCTCTGCCATTACTACTACTGATTTAGTCACTACCAAGGCCTATTCCTGGTTTGCTGTGGCCAGGGCTGTGCTGGCACAACCTGCACTGAGCTGTGCTCCACTCTCACCCCAGTTCAACAGACCTTTCCTACTGACATTCTAACTTGCCTTTGGTGTCTGTGGACTAAGAGATCTGGAAAACACCACTGCTGCCAGAAATTCAGTCACCCTGAGTCTTGCTCGGGGTTTGCTGGAGCCTGGTCTGTGCTGGCATGGCCTGCACTGTACTGTGTTCCCCTCTCATCCTGGTACAACAGACCTTTCTTGCCTACCTTCAAGTTGTCTTGGACTGGAAATTTGTTTCATTCCATCATTTTATGGTTCTATTACCCAATAATTTGTTTAGAGTTATTTTTAAAGGTACTTGGAGGGGTTTGGGGGAGAGTTCTGGGTAGTCCCTGCCTTTAATCTATGACCTTGCCTCTACCTCCTCAACATTTACTTTTTTTTCTTTCTTTTTCTTTTTATATTTTTTAATTTAATATATTTAGCTTTCAGCATTGATTTTCATAAGAGTTTGAATTACGAATTTTCTCCCCATTTCTACGCTCCCACCCACTCCAAGATGGTATATATTCTTGTTGCCCCGTTCCCCAGTCAGCCGTCCATCCTGTCACCCCACTCCCCTCCCATCCCCTTTTGCCTTCCTTTCTTGTAGAGTAAGATAAATTTCTATGCCCCATTGCCTGTGTATCTTATTTCCAAGTTGCACGCAAAAACTTGTTTTTTGTTTTTGAACATCTGTTTTTAAAAACTTTGAGTTCCAAATTCTCTCCCCTCTTCCCTCCCCACCCACTCTCCCTAAGAAGTCAAGCAATTCAACATGGGCCACATGTGTATCATTATGTAAAACCCTTCCACTACACTTATGTTGTGAAAGATTAACTATATTTTGCTCCTTCCTAACCTATCCACTTTTATTGAATTTTCTCCCTTGACCCTGTCCCTTTTCAAAAGTGTTTGTTTTTGATTACCTCCTCCCCCATCTGCCCTCCCTTCTATCATCCCCCCTTTTTTATCTTCTTCCTCCTTCTTTCCTGTGGGGTAAGATACCCAATTGAGTGTGTACGGTATTACCTCCTCAGGTCAAATCTGATGAGAGCAAGATTTACTCATTCCCCCTCACCTGCCTTCTCTCCCCTTCCTACAGAACTGCTTTTTCTTGCCACTTTTAAGTGAGATAATTTGATAATTTACCCCATTCTACCTCTCCCTTTCTCCCTCTCTCAATATGTTCCCCTATCATCCCTTAATTTGATTTTATTTTTTTTAGATATCATCCCTTCATATTCAATTCACCCTGTGCCCTCTGTCTATATATATATATATATATATATATATATATATATATACACACACACATGTATATATACACACATATACATTATACATATACTCATACATATAAACATACATACATGTATATATACATACATATATGTATACACACACATATATATGTGTGTGTATATATATATATATACACACACATACATATATGTATGCATATTCCCTTCTGCTACCCTAATACTCAGGTCTCATGAATCATACACATCATCTTTCTATGTAGGAATGTAAACAAAACAGTTCAACT
Organism: Trichosurus vulpecula; assembly: GCF_011100635.1. NCBI lineage: Eukaryota > Metazoa > Chordata > Mammalia > Diprotodontia > Phalangeridae > Trichosurus > Trichosurus vulpecula. The sequence continues at coordinate 238,814,257 of NC_050575.1, read as the reverse complement.
TTAGTAAGTCCCTTGTGATCTCTTTTTCTTGTTCTTTTTCTTGATTACCTTTTCATGCTTCCCTTTTGAGTTCTAATTTTTTGTCTCCCTCCCTGTTTCCCCAAGATGGCATACAATCTGATATATGCTATATCTGTACAATCCTATTAGATCAGAGGTTTCCGAACCTATTTGGCTTACTATCCCTTTTTCAAAAACAAATTACTCAGAGCCCCCCTGAAAATCAACTTTCTTTAACCCTTTGATTTTTTTTTTAAACTTGTGTCATTTCAAAAAATATATTTTTAAATGACACATCTTAAATTCAATAATTGATCATAAATTTTTTGGGGTTTTCCTGCATTAAAATTTTGATGACATAATATTGTGCATGTAACCATACAATATCATATTAAACAAGTCATTACGCATACATATTCTTGCCAATCCTTGCTTGACTTCCTGACAATATGGAACATATTTGCCTGCCAACACTTGCTTGCTAAGACCTGTCAGCGGACTTGACTACTGATCAGTTATAACTTGAATTTTGTGTTTTTTTTTTAAATAATACAGTCACTATGACTTTACTATACAACAGATGAGACAAGTACAGTTTTTTTTTTTCAAAATTTACTTATTTTCTCCTTTTTCCTTATGCTTCTACCACCTCCTTATTTTTATTCAATGCCTCTCAATTTTACCCAAAGCTACTACCACCCACCTGGATAGTTCCAGCACCCTCCAGGGGGTGTTTTTGCCCATTTTGTGAACCTCTGTAACATATTTCTACATAAGTTATGTTGTGATGGAAGAATCAGAACAAAAGTGAAAAACCATGAGAAAGAGCAAGAGAGACAGAGAGAAAGAGAGAGAAAAAAGTATGCTTCTTTCTGCAATCAGACCCCATAGTTCTTTCTCTGAATGTGGATACCATTTTTCGTCATGAGTCTTTTATAATTGACAGATCATTGTATTGCTGAGAAAAGCGAAGTCTATCAAAGTTGGTAATTGCACAGTGTTGTTACTGTATATAGTGTTCTCTTGTTTGTGCTTACTTCACTCAGTGTCAGTTCCTGTAACTCTTTTAAGTTTTTTGTGAATTCTGACTGCTTGTCATTTCATATAGAACAATAGTATTCCATTACATTCATGTACTAAAACCCATTCAGCTATTCCTTAATTAATGGGCATCCCCTCTATTTCCAATTCTTTGCCACCACAAAAAGAGCTGCTATAAACATTTTTGTACATGTAGGTCTTTTTCCATTTCTTATGGGCTCTTTGGGATATAGACCTAATAGTGGTATTGCTAAATGAAAAGGTATACACAATTTTATAGCCATTTGGACATAGTTCCATACTGCCCTCCAGAATGGCTGAATCAGTTCATAGCTCCATCAACAATGCATTAGTGTTCCAATTTTCCCACATCTTCTCCAACATTCCTCATGTCCCTTTTCTGTCATTATAGTCAATCTGGTAGGTGTGAGGTGGTACCTCAGAATTGTTTTAATCTGTATTTCTCCAATAAATAGCTATTTAGAGCAGTTTTTTTTCATCTAACTAAAGACAGCTTTAATTTCTTCATCTGAAAACTATCTGTTCATATCTTTTTACCATTTGTCAATTGGGGCTAATTCTATTTTTTTTTAAAATTAAGATTTTTTTATTTTTAGTTTATAACACTCAGTTCTGCATGTGTTCGAGTTCCAGATTTTCTTCCCTTCCTTCCCCTACCCCTTCCCCCCACCAAGATGGCATGGCATCAATTATATCGTCTACATACACCTTTGCATTAAACTTATTTACACAATAGTCAAGTTGTAAAGAAGAGTTATGAGAAACGGAATGAATCATGAGAAAGAAGAAACAACCCTCCCCCCAAAAAAGAGAGCAAATAGTTTGCCTCAATCTGCCTTCAGACTCCACAGTTCTTTCTCTGGGCGTAGCTAGCTCTCTCCATCACTAGTCCTTTGGAGGTGTCTTTGAACATTGTGTTGCTGGGATGAGCCAAGCCTATCAAGTTTGTCATCACAGAATCAACATATCTGTGGTTGTGTACAATGTTCTCCTGGTTCTGCCCCCCTCATTCAGCACCATATCATTTTGGTCTTTTCAGGTTTTTATGAAGTTTGCATCTTTCCCATTTCTTATAGCACACAATAGTATTCCATAACATTTATATATCACATGTTGTTTAGCCATTACCAAATTGATGGGCACCCTCTTGATTTCCAATTCTTTGCTATGACAAAAAGAGTTGCTATAAATATTTTTACATATACAGGTCCCTTTCACACTTTTGTGATCTCTTTGGGATATAGCTCTAAATGTGGTATTGCTGGGTCAAAGGCTATTCACATTTTTATGGCCCTTTAGGCATAGTTCCAAATTCCTCTCCAGAATGGCCGGATCAGTTCACAACTCCACCAACAATGTAATTGTGTTTCAATTTTCCCACATCCTCTCCAGCATTTTTCATTTTCCTGTTTTGTCATGTTAGTCAATCTAACAGGAGAGATGAGGTACCTAAGAGTTGTTTTGATTTGCATTTCTCTGATAAATACTGATTTAGAGCATTTTTTCATATGCCTATAGATATTTTTAATTTCTTCATCTGCAAACTGATTGTTCATATCCTTTGACCTTTTCTCAATTGGGGAATGACTTGTATTCCTGTAAATTTGGCTCTGTTCCCTAAATATTTTAGAGATGAGGCCTTTATCAGAGAAACTGGTTGTAAACATTTTCTCCCATTTTTCTGCTCCCCTCCTAATCCTTGTTCCATTGCCATTTTTATAAAAATACTTTTCAATTTAACATAATCAAAACTATCCATTTTATGTTTGGTAATGTTCTCTATCTCTCATTCTGTCATTTATTCTTTCCTTTCCCATAAATCTGATAGGTAAACTATTCCTTGCTCTCCCAAATGGCCTATAGTATCACCCTTTATTCCTAAACAATGAACCCATTTTGACTTTATTTTGGTATACGGTGTAACATATTGGTCTATGCTCAGTTTCTGCCTTACCATTTTTCAATTTTCCCAGCAGTTTTTGGGAAATAGGAATTCTTAGCCTAGAAGCTGTATTCTTTAGGTTTATTAAAGAGTAGATTGCTGCAGTTATTGATTACTGTGTCTTGTATACCTAACCTATTCCACAGATCCACCACTCTGTTTCTTAGCCTGTACCAAGTAGTTTTGGTGACTGCTGCTTTACAGTACAGTTTAATATCAAGTATGGCTAGGCCACCTTCCCTAGCATTTATTTTCATTAATTCCCTAGGTATTCTGGACCTCTTGTCCTTCCAGATGAATTTTGTTATTATTTTATCCAGCTCCATAAAATAATTTTTGGTAGTTCAATTGGTATAGCACTGAATAAGTAAATTAATTTAGGTAAAATTATCATTTTTATTATATTAGCTTGGTCTAACCATGAGCAACTGATATTTTTTTCATTTATTTAGATGTGAACTTATTTGTGTGAAAAGTGTATCATAATTATGTTCACATAGGCCCTGGATTTGTCTTGTCAGGTAGACTCCCAAATATTTTATAGTGTCTACAGTAAATTTAAATGGAATTTATCTTTCTATCTCTTGCTATTGGGCTTTGTTAGTAATGTATAGGAATGCCAAGGATTTATGTGGTTTTATTTTATATCCTGCAACTTTACTAAAGTTGTTTATTATTTCAAGTAGTTTTTTTACTTGATTCTCTAGGATTCTGTAAGTAAATCATTATATCATCTGCAGAAAGTGATAATTTAGTTTCTTCTTGGCCTATTCTAATTCCTTCAATTTCTTTTTATTTTCTTACTGCTACAGCTAACATTTCTAGTACCAAATTGAATAATAAGGGTGATAATGGATGTACTTGTTTCACCCCAATCTTATTGGGAATGCATCTAGCTTATACCCATTACATATAATGCTTGCTGATAGTTTTAGGTATATGCTATTTTTTTTCTTTTTAAAATTTATTTATTTAACATATTTAGTTTTCAGCATTGATTTTCAGAAGAGTTTGAATTACAAATTTTCTCCCCATTTCTACCCTCCCCCCAACTCCAAGATGATGTATATTCTGGTTGCCTTGTTCCCCATTCAGCCTTCCCTTCTGTCACCCCACTCCCCTCCCATCCCCTTTTCCCTTCTTTTCTTGTAGGGCAAGATAAATTTCTACGCTCCATTGCCCGTGTAATTTATTTTCTAGTTGCATGCAAAAACTTTTATTGTTTTTGAACATCTGTTTTTAAAACTTTGGGTTCCAAATTCTCTCCCCTTTTCACTTCCCACCCACTCTCCCTATGAAGTCAAGCAATTCAACATAGGCCACATGTGCATCATTATGTATAACCCTTTCACAATACTCATGTTGTGAAAGACTAACTATATTTTGCTCCATCCCAACCCATCCCCATTTATTGAATTTTCTCCCTTGACCCTGTCCCCTTTCCAAAGTGTTTGTTTTTGATTACCTCAACCCCGTTCTGACCTCCCCTCCATCACCCCCCCCACTTTTTTTATCTTCTTCCCTCTTCTTTCCTGTGGGGTAAGATACCCAGTTGAATATGTATGGTATTCCCTCCTCAGGTCAAATTTGATGAGAGCAAGATTCACTCATTCCCCCCTCACCTGCCCTCTCCCCTCCTCCCACAGAATTGTTCCTTTTGCCACCTTTATGCCAGATAATCCACCCCATTCTATCTCTCCCTATCTCCTTCTCTCAATATATTCGTCTCTCATCCCTTAATTTGATTTTATTTCTTTTAGATATCTTCCCTTCATCTTCAACTCACCCTGTGTCCACTCTCTCTCTCTCTTTATATGTATGTATACACATAAATATATATATACATGCACATTCATATATATATATATACATATATATATATACACACACATAAACATATATATATGTATGCATATTCCTTTCAGCTACTATGATATTGAGGTCTCTTGAATCATACACATCATTTTCTATGTAGCAATGTAAATAAAACAGTTCAACTTTAGTAAGTCCCTTATGATTTCTCTTTCTTGTTTACCTTTTCATGCTTCTCTTGATTTTTGTGTTTGAAAGCCAAATTTTCTATTCAGCTCTGGCCCTTTCACTGAGAAAGCTTGAAAGTCCTCTATTTTATTGAAAATCCTTATTTTGCCTTGGAGCATGATACTCACTTTGCTGGGTAGGTGATTCTAGGTTTTAATCCTAGCTCCATTGACCTCCGGAATATCGTATTCCAAGCCCTATGATCTCTTAATGTAGAAGCTGCCAGATCTTGGATTATTATGATTGTGTTTCCACAATACTCAAATTGTTTTCTTCTTGCTGCTTGCAATATTTTCTCCTTGATCTGGGAGCTCTGGAATTTGGCGACAATATTCCTAGGAGATTTCTTTATGGGATTTATTTGAGGAGGTGATCAGTGGATTCTTTCAATTTCTATTTTGCCCTGTGATTCTAGAATATCAGGGCAGTTCTCCTTGCTAATTTCTTGAAAGATAATATCTAGGTTCTTTTTTGGATCATGGCTTTCAGGTAGTCCAATAATTTTTAAATTATCTCTCCTGGATCTATTTTCCAGGTCAGCAGTTTTTCCAATGGGATATTTCACATTGTCTTCCATTTTTTCATTCTTTTGGTTCTGTTTTATAATATCTTGATTTCTCATAAAGTCACTAGCTTCCACTTGCTCCAATCTAATTTTTAAGGTAGTATTTTCTTCAGTGGTCCATTGGACCTCCTTTTCCATTTGGCTAATTCTGCCTTTCAAGGCATTCTTCTCCTCATTGGCTTTTTGGAGCTCTTTTGACATTTGACTTAGTCTATTTTTTTAGGTGTTGTTTTCTTCAGTGTATTTTTCAGTATTTTTGGGGCCTCCTTTAGCAAGTCATTGACTTGTTTTTCATGGTTTTCTTGCATCCTTCTCATTCCTCTTCCCAATTTTTCCTCTACTTCTCTAACTTGCTTTTCCAAATCCTTTTTGAGCTCTTCCATTGCCTGGGACCAGTTCATGTTTTTTTGGAGGCTTTTGGTGTAGGCTCTATGACTTTGTTGACTTCTTTAGGCTGTATGTTTTGGTCTTCTTTGTCACCAAGGAAAGAATCCAAAGTCTGAGACTGAATCTTGGTG